>NC_092153.1:8266498-8423998 GCF_045791955.1 Oncorhynchus clarkii lewisi | reverse complement strand
TATGTCTATGACACAGTGTCCTGTGTTATTCCATCCAGTATTAGTTCTGACAGAGCATATATGTCTATGACACAGTGTCCTGTGTTATTCCATCCAGTATTAGTTCTGACAGAGCATATATGTCTATGACACAGTGTCCTGTGTTATTCCATCCAGTATTAGTTCTGACAGAGCATATATGTCTATGACACAGTGTCCTGTGTTATTCCATCCAGTATTAGTTCTGACAGAGCATATATGTCTATGACACAGTGTCCTGTGTTATTCCATCCAGTATTAGTTCTGACAGAGCATATATGTCTATGACACAGTGTCCTGTGTTATTCCATCCAGTATTAGTTCTGACAGAGCATATATGTCTATGACACAGTGTCCTGTGTTATTCCATTCAGTATTAGTTCTGACAGAGCATATATGTCTATGACACAGTGTCCTGTGTTATTCCATCCAGTATTAGTTCTGACAGAGCATATATGTCTATGACACAGTGTCCTGTGTTATTCCATCCAGTATTAGTTCTGACAGAGCATATATGTCTATGACACAGTGTCCTGTGTTATTCCATCCAGTATTAGTTCTGACAGAGCATATATGTCTATGACACAGTGTCCTGTGTTATTCCATCCAGTATTAGTTCTGACAGAGCATATATGTCTATGACACAGTGTCCTGTGTTATTCCATCCAGTATTAGTTCTGACAGAGCATATATGTCTATGACACAGTGTCCTGTGTTATTCCATCCAGTATTAGTTCTGACAGAGCATATATGTCTATGACACAGTGTCCTGTGTTATTCCATCCAGTATTAGTTCTGACAGAGCATATATGTCTATGACACAGTGTCCTGTGTTATTCCATCCAGTATTAGTTCTGACAGAGCATATATGTCTATGACACAGTGTCCTGTGTTATTCCATCCAGTATTAGTTCTGACAGAGCATTTATGTCTATGACACAGTGTCCTGTGTTATTCCATCCAGTATTAGTTCTGACAGAGCATATATGTCTATGACACAGTGTCCTGTGTTATTCCATTCAGTATTAGTTCTGACAGAGCATATATGTCTATGACACAGTGGCCTGTGTTATTCTATTCTGTTCTTGTTGGAAACTTAATGGCTGTGTGGACCACACCTACTCTTTAAAACCGGGTTAGCTTCCTGAAAGTAGAGTGTGTGGACCACACCTACTCTTTAAAACCAGGTTAGCTTCCTGAAAGTAGAGTGTGTGGACCACACCTACTCTTTAAAACCGGTTTAGGGTTAGGGTTAGGGTTAGGTTAGGTTAGGTTAGGTTAGGGTCACACCTACTCTTTAAAACCGGTTTAGGGTTAGGGTTAGGGTTAGGGGTTAGGGTTAGGGGTTAGGGTTAGGGTTAGGGGTTAGGGGTTAGGGTTAGGGTTAGGGGTTAGGGGTTAGGGTTAGGGGTTAGGTTTAGGGTTAGGGTTAGGGTTAGGGGTTAGGGTTAGGGTTAGGGGTTAGGGGTTAGGGGTTAGGGTTAGGGTTAGTAGGCTTCCTGAAAGTTGAGTCACATCATTTTAGTTCCACAAAGAAAATGGTGTCTTCTACTTTGTTGTAAAACATTTCCGCCGGATGTTCAAACCACTACGAAGGTTTCCATTACGTTTAGCTAAATAATGATGCTTTTATCACAGTCTCACCTGAAGGGGTGTCATTAACGACAGAGTATTATAATACTATATACATTATATACTGGGAGTTAAGAGAAACAACACTGCACCAGAATATTATATTAACACCCAGGAAGTTGTTTCCCTTCCTTCCAGGATTACAGGCTCTTCTGGCTGGCTGATAGAGGCTCTTCTGATCTGGCTGATAGAGGCTCTTCTGGCTGGCTGATAGAGGCTCTTCTGAACTGGCTGGCTGATACAGGCCCTTCTGGCTGGCTGATAGAGGCTCTTCTGGCTGGCTGATAGAGGCTCTTCTGATCTGGCTGGCTGATAGAGGCTCTTCTGATCTGGCTGGCTGATAGAGGCTCTTCTGATCTGGCTGATAGAGGCTCTTCTGATCTGGCTGGCTGATAGAGGCTCTTCTGAACTGGCTGGCTGATACAGGCCCTTCTGAAAGAGATCTGGCTGGCTGATAGAGGCTCTTCTGAACTGGCTGGCTGATAGAGGCTCTTCTGAACTGGCTGGCTGATAGAGGCTCTTCTGATCTGGCTGACTGATAGAGGCTCTTCTGATCTGGCTGATAGAGGCTCTTCTGATCTGGCTGGCTGATAGAGGCTCTTCTGAACTGGCTGGTTGATAGAGGCTCTTCTGACCTGGCTGGTTGATAGAGGCTCTTCTGACCTGGCTGGCTGATAGAGGCTCTTCTGACCTGGCTGGTTGATAGAGGCTCTTCTGAACTGGCTGGCTGATATAGCTCTAGACTCTATTCACATATAACTCTCTGCCGTTGGGCCTTCCGAGTGGCACAGCGTTCTAAGGCACTGAATTGCAGTGCTAGAGGCATCACTACAGACCCGTGTTCAATCCCAGGTTGTGTCGCAGTGAGCTGCAGCCGTGAGACCCATTAGGCGGCGCATAATTGACCCAGCATGGTCTGGGTTAGGGGAGGGTTTGGTTGGCTGGCATGTCCTTGTCCCATTGCACTCTAGCGACTCCTGTGGCGGGCCGGGCGCACGCACACCGACATGTTCGCAAGCTGCTCGGTGTTTCCTCCGACACAATGGTGCTGCTGGCTTTCGGGTTGAGAAGAGCAGTGTGTCAGGAAGCAGTAGGGTTTCAGGGGACGTATGGCTCTCCAATGGTTCCTCTGCTGAGTCTGTACGGGAGTTATAGCGATGGGAAAAGACTGTAACTAACAACTGGATATCACGAAATTGGGGATAAAAAGGGTCAGGCCTCTGTCCCAAATGGCAGCCTGTTCCCTGTTTAGTACACTACTTTAGACCAGTGCCCTATGGTAGTAACACACCCTGTTCCCTGTATAGTGCACTACTTTAGACCAGAGCCCTATATAGTACACTACTTTAGACCAGTGCCCTATGGTAGTAACACACCCTGTTCCCTGTTTAGTACACTACTTTAGACCAGAGCCCTATGGTAGTAACACACCCTGTTCCCTGTTTAGTACACTACTTTAGACCAGTGCCCTATGGTAGTAACACACCCTGTTCCCTGTTTAGTGCACTGCTTTAGACCAGAGCCCTATATAGTGCACTACTTTAGACCAGAGCCCTATATAGTGCACAGCTTTAGACCAGAGCCCTATATAGTGCACTGCTTTAGACCAGAGCCCTATATAGTGCACTGCTTTAGACCAGAGCCCTATATAGTACACTACTTTAGACCAGTGCCCTATGGTAGTAACACACCCTGTTCCCTGTATAGTGCACTACTTTAGACCAGAGCCCTATATAGTGCACTACTTTAGATCAGAGCCCTATATAGTGCACTACTTTATACCAGGGCCCTATATAGTGCACTACTTTAAACCAGGGCCCTATATAGTGTACTACTTTAGACCAGAGCCCTATGGTAGTAACACACCCTGTTCCCTATATAGTGCACTACTTTAGACCAGGGCCCTATATAGTGCACTACTTTAAACCAGGGCCCTATATAGTGCACTACTTTAAACCAGGGCCCTATATAGTGCACTACTTTATACCAGAGCCCTATGGTAGTAACACACCCTGTTCCCTATATAGTGCACTACTTTAAACCAGGGCCCTATATAGTGCACTGCTTTATACCAGAGCCCTATGGTAGTAACACACCCTGTTCCCTATATAGTGCACTACTTTAGACCAGGGCCCTATATAGTGCACTACTTTAAACCAGGGCCCTATATAGTGCACTACTTTATACCAGAGCCCTATGGTAGTAACACACCCTGTTCCCTATATAGTGCACTACTTTAAGCCAGGGCCCTATATAGTGCACTACTTTATACCAGAGCCCTATGGTAGTAACACACCCTGTTCCCTATATAGTGCACTACTTTAGACCAGGGCCCTATATAGTGCACTACTTTAAACCAGGGCCCTATATAGTGCACTACTTTAAACCAGGGCCCTATATAGTGCACTACTTTATACCAGAGCCCTATGGTAGTAACACACCCTGTTCCCTATATAGTGCACTACTTTATACCAGAGCCCTATGGTAGTAACACACCCTGTTCCCTATATAGTGCACTACTTTAAACAAAGGCCCTATCAGCGTAGTCAACTTCAGGACAGCTGGGGACTGAAACATCCCTGCGCCGTCAGGCCGTGTTCAGAGGAGAAAGGACCTTGTACACCACAGGGGAACAGCATAAATAACCTGTAGGGTGAGACCCTAAAAAGCACCTTATTCCCTAGGTAGTGAACTCCTTTTAACAAACCTTATGGGGACCCTAATTAGTGCAGTATATAGGGAATAAGTAGCATATACACTGCCAGGGAACAAAAGACACTAATGTATCAACAGTGATCCATTAACGCAGAGCTCATTGTAACATTCTGGCAGAAGGTCCGTCAGAGCTCACTGCACCATCCACTTCTAGATCAGCATTCCATCTGCCTAAACAGCAGAGGAAAGGAATGCTGTGACTGTTCTGTTTGGTTCTGGCTGTCTGGCAGGACAGTAGATTCTGACCAGCTGGTAACACTGTGTTCTAGGTATCAGTACGTCCGTGGCCGTCCGTTTGGTAGATCACTGCTAGTTCATCTCATCCAGTAGTTCTCGTGATAAGTAGTTGAACTCGGTGTACTTCCCCCAAAGGAAGGCAGTTTGTTCTGGAACGTCTGAGGAGAGTTGCCTCCTCTTCTGTTATGGAGGAAACATATACAGTGGGGAGAACATATAGCTGTTTATTAACTATAGGTATACAGAAAGCATGACACCCCAACCCTTATGACCCCCTAGTAGCCCCCATCATGACCCCCCAGTAGCCTCCATCATGACCCCCAACAAAACCCTTCTGACCGCAGTAGCCCCCATCATGACCCCCAACACAACCCTTATGACCCCAGTAGCCCCCATCATGACCCCCAGTAGCCCCCATCATGACCCCCAACACAACCCTTATGACCCCAGTAGCCCCCATCATGACCCCATCATGACCCCCAACACAACCCTTATGACTCCAGTAGCCCCCATTATGACCCCCAGTATCCCCCCATCATGACCCCAAGTAGCCCCCATCATGACCCACATCATGACCCATAGCTTCCCCCATCATGATCCCCAGTTTCCCCCATCATGACCCCCAGTATCCCCCATCATCACTCCCAGTAGCCCCCATCATGACCCCCAGTAGCCCCCATCATGACCCCCAGTAGCCCCATCATGACCCCAGTAGCCCCCATCATGACCCCCAGTAGCCCCCCATCATGACCCATAGTTTCCTCCATCATGCCCCCCATCAGTCCCTGGTCACAGGAGGAAACACAGCTCCAACATTTAAACCATGTAGTGGTGTTGTGGCTCAGTGTTGTGTTGTGGCTCAGGGTTTAACCCATGCAGAAGTGTTGTGGCTCAGGGTTTAACCCATGTATAAGTGTTGTGGCTCAGGGTTTAACCCATGTAGAAGTGTTGTGGCTCAGGATTTAACCCATGTAGAAGTGTTGTGGCTCAGGGTTTATTAAACCATGTAGAAGTGTTGTAGCTCAGGATTTAAACCATGTAGAAGTGTTGTGGCTCAGGGTTTAACCCGTGTAGAAGTGTTGTAGCTTTGTGGCTCAGGATTTAAACCCTGTAGAAGTGTTGTGGCTCAGGATTTAACCCATGTAGAAGTGTTGTGGCTCAGGATTTAACCCATGTAGAAGTGTTGTGGTTCAGGGTTTAAACCATGTAGAAGTGTTGTGGCTCAGGGTTTAACCCATGTAGAAGTGTTGTGGCTCAGGATTTAACCCATGTAGAAGTGTTGTGGCTCAGGGTTTAACCCATTTAGAAGTGTTGTGGCTCAGGGTTTAACCCATGTAGAAGTGTTGTAGCTTTGTGGCTCACGGTTTAACCCATGTAGAAGTGTTGTGGCTCAGGATTTAACCCATGTAGAAGTGTTGTGGCTTGGGATTTAACCCATGTAGAAGTGTTGTGGCTCAGGGTTTAAACCATGTAGAAGTGTTGTAGCTTTGTGGCTCAGGGTTTAACCCATGTAGAAGTGTTGTGGCTCAGGATTTAAACCATGTAGAAGTGTTGTGGCTCAGGGTTTAACCCATGTAGAAGTGTTGTAGCTCAGGGTTTACCCCATGTAGAAGTGTTGTAGCTCAGGATTTAACCCATGTAGAAGTGTTGTGGCTCAGGATTTAACCCGTGTAGAAGTGTTGTAGCTTTGTGGCTCAGGATTTAAACCATGTAGAAGTGTTGTGGCTCAGGGTTTAACCCATGTAGAAGTGTTGTAGCTCAGGATTTAAACCATGTAGAAGTGTTGTGGCTCAGGATTTAACCCGTGTAGAAGTGTTGTGGCTCAGGGTTTATACCATGTAGAAGTATTGTGGCTCATTGTTTAACCCATGTAGAAGTATTGTGGCTCAGGGTTTAACCCATGTAGAAGTGTTGTAGCTTTGTGGCTCAGGATTTAAACCATGTAGAAGTGTTGTGGCTCAGGATTTAACCCATGTAGAAGTGTTGTGGCTCAGGATTTAACCCATGTAGAAGTGTTGTAGCTTTGTGGCTCAGGATTTAACCCATGTAGAAGTTTTGTTGCTTTGTCCTTGTTGTCTTTGTGTGTTGTACATGTCATTAAAATGTCGTCTCAGATCAGATCAGCATACGGAGGGTTATCAAGAGTACAGAGATGGTCTGATGTGTGTGTGATCACCATATGTTATACCTGACACTGATGAAGACAGCTTGGCTGTCGAAACGTTGGTAATTTCATTTTTGCGTCTGAGCTTCTAGAGTGTGCGGCTCTCTTTTATTTTCAAACCACCATATGTTATACCTGACACTGTTGAAACCACATGTGTAAAAACATAATAAAAAGTATGTTTCAATGACACTGAGGGACAGTGTTTTAACAACTAATGCCGGTTTGCCTGAGGCTGCAGGCTTGCAGGTGTTTGTACACATGCATATATACACACACTCTCATTCAAATAAACACATACAAGAACACACACATACATGTAATAGTGCCAGACATGCACACAAACATATACAGTTGGCATCGCTGTTATGAATTCAGTCGTCCTTGATGTCCTTTTATTATTATTATTATTAGTATTATTATTATTATTATTATTATTATATTATTATTATTATTATTATTATTATCATTATTATTATTATTATCATTATTATTATTATTATTATTATTATCATTATTATTATTATTATCATTATTATTATTATTATTATTATTATTATCATTATTAGTATTATTATTATTATTATTATTATTATTATTATTATTATTATTATTATTATTCATTTTGTTTAATTGTTGTTTGCTGTTTTCTTCTGTCTTTTACTTCTGTCTCTTCAGTTCAACAACCTCTTGGTTGTTGGTGCGTTGGGGGGTTCATTCTCTTGGTTGTTGGTGCGTTGGGGGGGTTCTTGGGGGTGGGGGTTCATTCTCTTGGTTGTTGGTGCGTTGGGGGGGTTCTTGGGGGGTGGGGGTTCATTCTCTTGGTTGTTGGTGCGTTAGGTGGTACTTGGGGGTGGGGGTTCATTCTCTTGGTTGTTGGTGCGTTAGGGGGTTCTTGGGGGTGGGGGTTCATTCTCTTGGTTGTTGGTGCGTTAGGGGGGGTTCTTGGGGGTGGGGGTTCATTCTCTTGGTTGTTGGTGCGTTGGGGGTTCTTGGGGGTGGGGGTTCATTCTCTTGGTTGTTGGTGCGTTGGGGGGTTCATTCTCTTGGTTGTTGGTGCGTTGGGGGTTCTTGGGGGTGGGGGTTCATTCTCTTGGTTGTTGGTGCGTTGGGGGGTTCATTCTCTTGGTTGTTGGTGCGTTGGGGGGGTTCTTGGGGGTGGGGGTTCATTCTCTTGGTTGTTGGTGCGTTGGGGGTTCTTGGGGGTGGGGGTTCATTCTCTTGGTTGTTGCTGCATTGGGGGGGTTCTTGGGGCTGGGAGTTAATTATCTTGGTTGTGGTGCGTTGGGGGGGTTCTTGGGGGGTGGGTGTTCATTCTCTTGGTTGTTGGTGCATTAGGGGGTTCTTGGGGGTGGGGGTTCATTCTCTTGGTTGTTGGTGCGTTAGGGGGTTCTTGGGGGTGGGGGTTCATTCTCTTGGTTGTGGTGCGTTGGGGGGTTCTTGGGGGTGGGGAATGGAATTCATTGTAATTTATATTTTTATTCTTGTTGGGGGGGCTGTGGGAGGGGTCTCAAATGTTTGAGGGACAGCTATTTGGGTACTGTGGGGGGGGGGGGTCTCGGAATGGGGGTCTGTTGGGTGACTGGTGTGGTGTAGTAATTGAGCGGCTTCACTGCAAGTATATTGTATGTTTTGGATTTTCAATTTTTTTTTTTTTTTCATAAATAAAATACTCAGATGAAACATATTGTGCTTCTTATCACAGACTACTTTGTGTCAAAGTTTAACAAGGCCTCTCTCCTCCTCACCAGTGAGTGTCATGATCAAAGACATGATCAAGAGCCTCACATACAGTGTATCGGTTGGTCATTGTGCAGCCACAGAATGAATTGTGAGCAAGGCCTCAAAACAGCTTTATATACCAGAGCTGAGAGAAAAGTTCTATATATTATTGAAACAATGATGCGATTGTTTCTGAGAACCTCAACAGGTGTGGATCCCGTGGGGGAAAGGTTCCCGTGGGGGTTGCTATGGAAGCCAAGAAGGGGAGTGAGGTGTGTGTGTGTGTGTGTGTGTGTGTGTGTGTGTGTGTGTGTGTGTGTGTGTGTGTGTGTGTGTGTGTGTGTGTGTGTGTGTGTGTGTGTGTGTGTGTGTGTGTGTGTGTGTGTGTGTGTGTGTGTGTGTGCTCACACACATGCATGTGGGAGTCTAGGTGAGGACGTGTGTCCATCTGATTAATAATGGGCATGTGCCTGAACTCAATTTTATACATTAATTGCTGTCTCACTCATTAATTTCTAATTACCGGTCATTTTTGTCCGGAAACACCACAGGTATGCAAAAGGTAAATAAAACCCCCAAAATGTTAGGAAAATCATCCAAATGTATTTTGTGTGTTCAGATGCCCTTTGTGGACAAAGTTATGGAACCTTGGGACAGTCAGATTAGATGAGTTACATTTTTCAGAGAGAAAACTTGTAAATCGGTCCAATTCAACTGGAACACAGCATGAGGGTTAATCAATAATAGAGAGGGGTAAAAAGAATGTTGATAGAACGTAATAGAACAGCTGATAGAATGTAATATAAAAGAATGTCAGCTGATAGAATGTAATATAAAAGAATGTCAGCTGATAGAATGTAATATATAAGAATGTCAGCTGATAGAATGTAATATAAAAGAATGTCAGCTGATAGAATGTAATATAAAAGAATGTCAGCTGATAGAATGTAATATAAAAGAATGTCAGCTGATAGAATGTAATATATAAGAACGTCAGCTGATAGAATGTAATATAAAAGAATGTCAGCTGATAGAATGTAATATATAAGAATGTCAGCTGATAGAATGTAATATATAAGAATGTCAGCTGATAGAATGTAATATAAAAGAATGTCAGCTGATAGAATGTAATATATAAGAATGTCAGCTGATAGAATGTAATATATAAGAATGTCAGCTGATAGAATGTAATATAAAAGAATGTCAGCTGATAGAATGTAATATATAAGAATGTCAGCTGATAGAATGTAATATATAAGAATGTCAGCTGATAGAATGTAATATAAAAGAATGTCAGCTGATAGAATGTAATATAAAAGAATGTCAGCTGATAGAATGTAATATATAAGAATGTCAGCTGATAGAATGTAATATAAAAGAATGTCAATAGAAAAACAGGGGGGAGAGACGGTGTGGAGACTGGGAGGCAGGGCTCAGACACAGTGGGGAGGGATGGGGAGGGATCGGGCGATAGTGGGGAGGAATGGGGAGACAGAAAAACAGGGGGGAGAGACGGTGGGGAGACTGGGAGGCAGGGCTCAGAGACAGTGGGGAGGGATGGGGAGACAGTGGGGAGTTTTGTAATTGAGAGGCCAACATCCTCTTGACTGGTTTATCGGCTGAAAAACGTCAGGCCTGTCTGGCTGTGAACAAGCAGGCGACTGAGTGACAGGAGATATTAGTTGTGGAATTACAGACCAAGGTCTCTGTTCTAAATCACATTCCGGCTATGGAACACGGAACACAGAACACGGAACATGGAACACGGAACATGGAACAGTAGATCCATACATTCCTCGGAGAGTTCTACCTTCCTAATGCTTCTCTGTAATCATGCCTTCTATCTCAGGTTAATGTCAGTGTTTTAAACAATTTACCTTCCTAATGCTTCTCTGTTATCAGGCCTTCTATCTCAGGTTAATGTCAGTGTTTTAAACAATTTACCTTCCTAATGCTTCTCTGTTATCAGGCCTTCTATCTCAGGTTGTCAGGGTTTTAAGACACTGTACTCTACTGTACTCTACTAATTTAATCAGTTCCTTGCAGAACATCGACCCACTAGCAACATGTTCCTGCAATTTCAACTCAGGTGTTTTCTACGTGAGAAGAGTGACTTACATTAGGTTATCGTCTTTTAATGTTGGTCTAGTTACATTTAGTTATATCCTTTAATGTTTGTCTAGTTACATTTAGTTACATCCTTTAATGTTGGTCTAGTTACATTTAGTTACATCCTTTAATGTTTGTCTAGTTACATTTAGTTACATCCTTTAATGTTGGTCTAGTTACATTTAGTTACATCCTTTAATGTTGGTCTAGTTACATTTAGTTACATCCTTTAATGTTGGTCTAGTTACATTTAGTTATATCCTTTAATGTTTGTCTAGTTACATTTAGTTACATCCTTTAATGTTGGTCTAGTTACATTTAGTTACATCCTTTAATGTTTGTCTAGTTACATTTAGTTACATCCTTTAATGTTGGTCTAGTTACATTTAGTTACATCCTTTAATGTTGGTCTAGTTACATTTAGTTACATCCTTTAATGTTGGTCTAGTTACATTTAGTTATATCCTTTAATGTTTGTCTAGTTACATTTAGTTACATCCTTTAATGTTGGTCTAGTTACATTTAGTTATATCCTTTAATGTTGGTCTAGTTACATTTAGTTACATCCTTTAATGTTGGTCTAGTTACATTTAGTTACATCCTTTAATGTTGGTCTAGTTACATTTAGTTCTATCCTTTAATGTTGGTCTAGTTACATTTAGTTACATCCTTTAATGTTGGTCTAGTTACATTTAGTTCTATCCTTTAATGTTGGTCTAGTTACATTTAGTTACATCCTTTAATGTTGGTCTAGTTACATTTAGTAACATACTTTATTATTGGTCTAGTTACATTTAGTTACATCCTTTAAGGTTGGTCTAGTTACATTTAGTTATATCCGTTAATGTTGGTCTAGTTACATTTAGTTACATCCTTTAATATTGGTATAGTTACATTTAGTTACATCCTTTAATGTTGGTCTAGTTACATTTAGTTACATCCTTTAATGTTGGTCTAGTTACATTTAGTTACATCCTTTAATGTTGGTCTAGTTACATTTAGTTACATCCTTTAATATTGGTCTAGTTACATTTAGTTACATCCTTTAATGGTGGTCTAGTTACATTTAGTTACATCCTTTAATGTTGGTCTAGTTACATTTCGTTACATCCTTTAGTTGGTCTAGTTACATTTAGTTACATCCTTTAATGTTGGTCTAGTTACATTTAGTTACATCCTTTAATGTTGGTCTAGTTACATTTAGTTACATCCTTTAATGTTTGTCTAGTTCAATGTAAGTGGAACTGCTTTGGTCTTCAGAGACACGTGGTAGAACTCTTTCTCTTAATGGTTCTGATTCATTTTCATGAAGCTTTATCAGCTGGGATTCTCGCAATGGTTCTGGTTCAAATCAATAACATGGTAACATTAGACTCCTCAGCTGAAATGACAAATCAATAACAGGGTAACATTAGACTCCTCAGCTGAAATGACAAATCAATACCATGGTAACATTAGACTCCTCAGCTGAAATGACAAATCAATACCATGGTAACAGACTCCTCAGCTGAAATGACAAATCAATACCAGGGTAACATTAGACTCCTCAGCTGAAATGACAAATCAATACCATGGTAACATTAGACTCCTCAGCTGAAATGACAAATCAATACCATGGTAACAGACTCCTCAGCTGAAATGACAAATCAATACCAGGGTAACATTAGACTCCTCAGCTGAAATGACAAATCAATACCATGGTAACATTAGACTCCTCAGCTGAAATGACAAATCAATACCAGGGTAACATTAGACTCCTCAGCTGAAATGACAAATCAATACCATGGTAACATTAGACTCCTCAGCTAAACTAAGGAGATGATTGTGGACTTCAGGAAACAGCAGAGGGAACACCCCCCTATCCACATCGATGGAACAGTAGTGGAGAGGGTAGCAAGTTTTAAGTTCCTCGGCGTACACATCACAGACAAACTGAATTGGTCCACCCACACAGACAGCATCGTGAAGAAGGCGCAGCAGTGCCTCTTCAACCTCAGGAGGCTGAAGAAATTCGGCTTGTCACCAAAAGCACTCACAAACTTCTACAGATGCACAATCGAGAGCATCCTGGCGGGCTGTATCACAGCCTGGTACGGCAACTGCTCCGCCCTCAACCGTAAGGCTCTCCAGAGGGTAGTGAGGTCTGCACAACGCATCACCGGGGGCAAACTACCTGCCCTCCAGGACACCTACACCACCCGATGTCACAGGAAGGCCATAAAGATCATCAAGGACATCAACCACCCGAGCCACTGCCTGTTCACCCCGCTATCATCCAGAAGGCGAGGTCAGTACAGGTGCATCAAAGCTGGGACCGAGAGACTGAAAAACAGCTTCTATCTCAAGGCCATCAGACTGTTAAACAGCCACCACTAACATTGAGTGGCTGCTGCCAACACACTGACACTGACTCAACTCCAGCCACTTTAATAATGGGAATTGATGGGAAATGATGTAAATATATCACTAGCCACTTTAAACAATGCTACCTTATATAATGTTACTTACCCTACATTATTCATCTCATATGCATACGTATATACTGTACTCTATATCATCGACTGTATCCTTATGTAATACATGTATCACTAGCCACTTTAACTATGCCACTTTGTTTACATACTCATCTCATATGTATATACTGTACTCGATACCATCTACTGTATCTTGCCTATGCTGCTCTGTACCATCACTCATTCATATATCCTTATGTACATATTCTTTATCCCCTTACACTGTGTACAAGACAGTAGTTTTGGAATTGTTAGTTAGATTACTTGTTGGTTATTACTGCATTGTCGGAACTAGAAGCACAAGCATTTCGCTACACTCGCATTAACATCTGCTAACCATGTGTATGTGACAAATAAAATTTGATTTGATTTGATTTGAAATGACAAATCAATACCAGGGTAACATTAGACTCCTCAGCTGAAATGACAAATCTGATCTGGGGTCAGTTATCTGACAACAAACAGCTGATTCTGATCTGGGGTCAGTTATCTGACAACACAGAACAACAGGTATTACCATACGACCAGCTGATTCTGATTTGGGGTCAGTTATCTGACAGAGTAACACTGGAGGAAGGGAGAGGAGGGAGGGAGGGCCAGACAGATGGAGGAGGAGGGGTAGATTGGACCAAATGAAGCCCAGGGGGAAACTGACACTCAGTAAAGGTTAAACAGGCCACAGAAATGCCATCAAAATGCCATTTCAACAGGACTTGACCTTTTGAGGGCTTTCATCACATATAAAACTATAGGAAAACAGAACGTCTGTGGTGTGTGTGTGTGTGTGTGTGTGTGTGTGTGTGTGTGTGTGTGTGTGTGTGTGTGGGGGGGGGGGGGGGGGGGGGGGTCCAGTCAGTGCATAGAGCCAGTGGGGGAAAAGGGGGTCAATCCCTGATGAAAAGGTTAAAACATCTCTTTGATCTGTTTTTTTTCCTCACCTTTATTTAACCAGGTAGGCCAGTTGAGAACACCTTTATTTAACCAGGTAGGCCAGTTGAGAACACCTTTATTTAACCAGGTAGGCTAGTTGAGAACACCTTTATTTAACCAGGTAGGCTAGTTGAGAACACCTTTATTTAACCAGGTAGGCCAGTTGAGAACAAGTTCTCATTTACAATTGCGACCTGGCCAAGATAAAGCAAAGCAGTTCGACACATACAACGACACAGAGTTACACATGGAGTAAAACAAACATACAGTAAATAATACAGTAGAAACAAGTCTATATACAATGTGAGCAAATGAGGTGAGATAAGGGAGGTAAAGGCAAAAAAAGGCCATGGTGGCAAAGTAAATACAATATAGCAAGTAAAACACTGGAATGGAAGATTTGCAATGGGAGAATGTGCAAAGTAGAAATAAAAATAATGGGGTGCAAAGGAGCAAAATAAATAAAATAAATACAGTAGGGAAAGAGGTAGTTGTTTGGGCTAAATTATAGGTGGGCTATGTACAGGTGCAGTAATCTGTGAGCTGCTCTGACAGTTGGTGCTTAAAGCTAGTGAGGGAGATAAGTGTTTCCAGTTTCAGAGATTTTTGTAGTTCGTTCCTGTTACAACCAAGTCTGTTGATAAACAGCTTTAATCATGTCTGTTGTTATACAGCTTTAATCATGTCTGTTGTTATACAGCTTTAATCATGTCTGTTCCTGCTGCTAGAGGTCTGTTGTTAAACAGCTTTAATCATGTCTGTTATTAAACAGCTTTAATCATGTCTGTTGTTAAACAGCTTTAATCATGTCTGTTCCTGCTGCTAGAGGTCTGTTGTTAAACAGCTTTAATCATGTCTGTTCCTGCTGCTAGAGGTCTGTTGTTAAACAGCTTTAATCATGTCTGTTATTAAACAGCTTTAATCATGTCTGTTGTTATACAGCTTTAATCATGTCTGTTCCTGCTGCTAGAGGTCTGTTGTTAAACAGCTTTAATCATGTCTGTTATTAAACAGCTTTAATCATGTCTGTTGATAAACAGCTTTAATCATGTCTGTTGTTAAACAGCTTTAATCATGTCTGTTCCTGCTGCTAGAGGTCTGTTGATAAACAGCTTTAATCATGTCTGTTATTAAACAGCTTTAATCATGTCTGTTCCTGCTGGTAGAGGTCTGTTGATAAACAGCTTTAATCATGTCTGTTCCTGCTGCTAGAGGTCTGTTATTAAACAGCTTTAATCATGTCTGTTGTTAAACAGCTTTAATCATGTCTGTTCCTGCTGCTAGAGGTCTGTTGATAAACAGCTTTAATCATGTCTGTTGATAAACAGCTTTAATCATGTCTGTTGTTAAACAGCTTTAATCATGTCTGTTCCTGCTGCTAGAGGTCTGTTGATAAACAGCTTTAATCATGTCTGTTCCTGCTGCTAGAGGTCTGTTGATAAACAGCTTTAATCATGTCTGTTCCTGCTGCTAGAGGTCTGTTGTTAAACAGCTTTAATCATGTCTGTTCCTGCTGCTAGAGGTCTGTTGATAAACAGCTTTAATCATGTCTGTTATTAAACAGCTTTAATCATGTCTGTTCCTGCTGCTAGAGGTCTGTTGTTAAACAGCTTTAATCATGTCTGTTCCTGCTGCTAGAGGTCTGTTGTTAAACAGCTTTAATCATGTCTGTTATTAAACAGCTTTAATCATGTCTGTTGTTAAACAGCTTTAATCATGTCTGTTATTAAACAGCTTTAATCATGTCTGTTCCTGCTGCTAGAGGTCTGTTGTTAAACAGCTTTAATCATGTCTGTTGTTAAACAGCTTTAATCATGTCTGTTCCTGCTGCTAGAGGTCTGTTGTTAAACAGCTTTAATCATGTCTGTTATTAAACAGCTTTAATCATGTCTGTTCCTGCTGCTAGAGGTCTGTTGATAAACAGCTTTAATCATGTCTGTTCCTGCTGCTAGAGGTCTGTTGTTAAACAGCTTTAATCATGTCTGTTATTAAACAGCTTTAATCATGTCTGTTCCTGCTGCTAGAGGTCTGTTGTTAAACAGCTTTAATCATGTCTGTTATTAAACAGCTTTAATCATGTCTGTTCCTGCTGCTAGAGGTCTGTTGTTAAACAGCTTTAATCATGTCTGTTCCTGCTGCTAGAGGTCTGTTGTTAAACAGCTTTAATCATGTCTGTTATTAAACAGCTTTAATCAGGTCTGTTCCTGCTGCTAGAGGTCTGTTATTAAACAGCTTTAATCATGTCTGTTGTTAAACAGCTTTAATCATGTCTGTTCCTGCTGCTAGAGGTCTGTTGTTAAACAGCTTTAATCATGTCTGTTCCTGCTGCTAGAGGTCTGTTGTTAAACAGCTTTAATCATGTCTGTTCCTGCTGGTAGAGGTCTGTTGTTAAACAGCTTTAATCATGTCTGTTATTAAACAGCTTTAATCATGTCTGTTCCTGCTGCTAGAGGTCTGTTGTTAAACAGCTTTAATCATGTCTGTTGTTAAACAGCTTTAATCATGTCTGTTCCTGCTGCTAGAGGTCTGTTGATAAACAGCTTTAATCATGTCTGTTGTTAAACAGCTTTAATCATGTATTTTCCTGCTGCTAGAGGTCTGTTGTTAAACAGCTTTAATCATGTCTGTTCCTGCTGGTAGAGGTCTGTTGATAAACAGCTTTAATCATGTCTGTTATTAAACAGCTTTAATCATGTCTGTTCCTGCTGGTAGAGGTCTGTTGATAAACAGCTTTAATCATGTCTGTTTCTGCTGGTGGAGGTCTGTTGATAAACAGCTTTAATCATGTCTGTTATTAAACAGCTTTAATCATGTCTGTTGTTAAACAGCTTTAATCATGTCTGTTCCTGCTGCTAGAGGTCTGTTGTTAAACAGCTTTAATCATGTCTGTTCCTGCTGGTAGAGGTCTGTTGATAAACAGCTTTAATCATGTCTGTTATTAAACAGCTTTAATCATGTCTGTTCCTGCTGCTAGAGGTCTGTTGATAAACAGCTTTAATCATGTCTGTTGTTAAACAGCTTTAATCATGTCTGTTCCTGCTGCTAGAGGTCTGTTGTTAAACAGCTTTAATCATGTCTGTTCCTGCTGGTAGAGGTCTGTTGATAAACAGCTTTAATCATGTCTGTTCCTGCTGCTAGAGGTCTGTTGATAAACAGCTTTAATCATGTCTGTTATTAAGCAGCTTTAATCATGTCTGTTCCTGCTGGTAGAGGTCTGTTATTAAACAGCTTTAATCATGTCTGTTGTTAAACAGCTTTAATCATGTCTGTTCCTGCTGCTAGAGGTCTGTTGATAAACAGCTTTAATCATGTCTGTTGTTATACAGCTTTAATCATGTCTGTTCCTGCTGCTAGAGGTCTGTTGATAAACAGCTTTAATCATGTCTGTTGATAAACAGCTTTAATCATGTCTGTTCCTGCTGCTAGAGGTCTGTTGGTAAACAGCTTTAATCATGTCTGTTGTTAAACAGCTTTAATCATGTCTGTTCCTGCTGCTAGAGGTCTGTTGATAAACAGCTTTAATCATGTCTGTTCCTGCTGCTAGAGGTCTGTTGTTAAACAGCTTTAATCATGTCTGTTCCTGCTGGTAGAGGTCTGTTGATAAACAGCTTTAATCATGTCTGTTCCTGCTGCTAGAGGTCTGTTGTTAAACAGCTTTAATCATGTCTGTTCCTGCTGCTAGAGGTCTGTTGATAAACAGCTTTAATCATGTCTGTTATTAAACAGCTTTAATCATGTCTGTTGTTAAACAGCTTTAATCATGTCTGTTATTAAACAGCTTTAATCATGTCTGTTCCTGCTGCTAGAGGTCTGTTGATAAACAGCTTTAATCATGTCTGTTATTAAGCAGCTTTAATCATGTCTGTTCCTGCTGGTAGAGGTCTGTTATTAAACAGCTTTAATCATGTCTGTTGTTAAACAGCTTTAATCATGTCTGTTCCTGCTGCTAGAGGTCTGTTGATAAACAGCTTTAATCATGTCTGTTGTTATACAGCTTTAATCATGTCTGTTCCTGCTGCTAGAGGTCTGTTGATAAACAGCTTTAATCATGTCTGTTGATAAACAGCTTTAATCATGTCTTTTCCTGCTGCTAGAGGTCTGTTGATAAACAGCTTTAATCATGTCTGTTGTTAAACAGCTTTAATCATGTCTGTTCCTGCTGCTAGAGGTCTGTTGATAAACAGCTTTAATCATGTCTGTTCCTGCTGCTAGAGGTCTGTTGTTAAACAGCTTTAATCATGTCTGTTCCTGCTGGTAGAGGTCTGTTGATAAACAGCTTTAATCATGTCTGTTCCTGCTGCTAGAGGTCTGTTGTTAAACAGCTTTAATCATGTCTGTTCCTGCTGCTAGAGGTCTGTTGATAAACAGCTTTAATCATGTCTGTTATTAAACAGCTTTAATCATGTCTGTTGTTAAACAGCTTTAATCATGTCTGTTATTAAACAGCTTTAATCATGTCTGTTCCTGCTGCTAGAGGTCTGTTGTTAAACAGCTTTAATCATGTCTGTTGTTAAACAGCTTTAATCATGTCTGTTCCTGCTGCTAGAGGTCTGTTGTTAAACAGCTTTAATCATGTCTGTTCCTGCTGCTAGAGGTCTGTTGATAAACAGCTTTAATCATGTCTGTTGATAAACAGCTTTAATCATGTCTGTTCCTGCTGCTAGAGGTCTGTTGTTAAACAGCTTTAATCATGTCTGTTATTAAACAGCTTTAATCATGTCTGTTGTTAAACAGCTTTAATCATGTCTGTTCCTGCTGCTAGAGGTCTGTTGTTAAACAGCTTTAATCATGTCTGTTCCTGCTGCTAGAGGTCTGTTGATAAACAGCTTTAATCATGTCTGTTCCTGCTGCTAGAGGTCTGTTGTTAAACAGCTTTAATCATGTCTGTTCCTGCTGCTAGAGGTCTGTTGATAAACAGCTTTAATCATGTCTGTTGATAAACAGCTTTAATCATGTCTGTTGTTAAACAGCTTTAATCATGTCTGTTCCTGCTGCTAGAGGTCTGTTGATAAACAGCTTTAATCATGTCTGTTGATAAACAGCTTTAATCATGTCTGTTCCTGCTGCTAGAGGTCTGTTATTAAACAGCTTTAATCATGTCTGTTGATAAACAGCTTTAATCATGTCTGTTCCTGCTGCTAGAGGTCTGTTGATAAACAGCTTTAATCAGGTCTGTTCCTGCTGCTAGAGGTCTGTTGTTAAACAGCTTTAATCATGTCTGTTCCTGCTGGTAGAGGTCTGTTGTTAAACAGCTTTAATCATGTCTGTTGTTAAACAGCTTTAATCATGTCTGTTCCTGCTGCTAGAGGTCTGTTGATAAACAGCTTTAATCATGTCTGTTGATAAACAGCTTTAATCATGTCTGTTCCTGCTGCTAGAGGTCTGTTGTTAAACAGCTTTAGTCATGTCTGTTCCTGCTGGTAGAGGTCTGTTGTTAAACAGCTTTAATCATGTCTGTTGTTAAACAGCTTTAATCATGTCTGTTCCTGCTGCTAGAGGTCTGTTGATAAACAGCTTTAATCATGTCTGTTCCTGCTGCTAGAGGTCTGTTGTTAAACAGCTTTAATCATGTCTGTTGATAAACAGCTTTAATCATGTCTGTTCCTGCTGCTAGAGGTCTGTTGTTAAACAGCTTTAATCATGTCTGTTGTTAAACAGCTTTAATCATGTCTGTTGTTAAACAGCTTTAATCATGTCTGTTCCTGCTGCTAGAGGTCTGTTGATAAACAGCTTTAATCATGTCTGTTGATAAACAGCTTTAATTAATCAAGTCTGTTGTTAAACAGCTTTAATCATGTCTGTTCCTGCTGCTAGAGGTCTGTTATTAAACAGCTTTAATCATGTCTGTTATTAAACAGCTTTAATCATGTCTTTTCCTGCTGCTAGAGGTCTGTTGATAAACAGCTTTAATCATGTCTGTTATTAAACAGCTTTAATCATGTCTGTTCCTGCTGCTAGAGGTCTGTTGATAAACAGCTTTAATCATGTCTGTTATTAAACAGCTTTAATCACGTCTGTTCCTGCTGCTAGAGGTCTGTTGATAAACAGCTTTAATCATGTCTGTTGTTAAACAGCTTTAATCATGTCTGTTCCTGCTGCTAGAGGTCTGTTGTTAAACAGCTTTAATCATGTCTGTTCCTGCTGGTAGAGGTCTGTTGATAAACAGCTTTAATCATGTCTGTTCCTGCTGCTAGAGGTCTGTTGATAAACAGCTTTAATCATGTCTGTTGTTATACAGCTTTAATCATGTCTGTTCCTGCTGCTAGAGGTCTGTTGATAAACAGCTTTAATCATGTCTGTTGATAAACAGCTTTAATCATGTCTGTTGCTGCTGCTAGAGGTCTGTTGATAAACAGCTTTAATCATGTCTGTTGTTAAACAGCTTTAATCATGTCTGTTCCTGCTGCTAGAGGTCTGTTGATAAACAGCTTTAATCATGTCTGTTCCTGCTGCTAGAGGTCTGTTGTTAAACAGCTTTAATCATGTCTGTTCCTGCTGGTAGAGGTCTGTTGATAAACAGCTTTAATCATGTCTGTTCCTGCTGCTAGAGGTCTGTTGTTAAACAGCTTTAATCATGTCTGTTCCTGCTGCTAGAGGTCTGTTGATAAACGGCTTTAATCATGTCTGTTATTAAACAGCTTTAATCATGTCTGTTGTTAAACAGCTTTAATCATGTCTGTTATTAAACAGCTTTAATCATGTCTGTTCCTGCTGCTAGAGGTCTGTTGTTAAACAGCTTTAATCATGTCTGTTGTTAAACAGCTTTAATCATGTCTGTTCCTGCTGCTAGAGGTCTGTTGTTAAACAGCTTTAATCATGTCTGTTCCTGCTGCTAGAGGTCTGTTGATAAACAGCTTTAATCATGTCTGTTGATAAACAGCTTTAATCATGTCTGTTCCTGCTGCTAGAGGTCTGTTGTTAAACAGCTTTAATCATGTCTGTTATTAAACAGCTTTAATCATGTCTGTTGTTAAACAGCTTTAATCATGTCTGTTCCTGCTGCTAGAGGTCTGTTGTTAAACAGCTTTAATCATGTCTGTTCCTGCTGCTAGAGGTCTGTTGATAAACAGCTTTAATCATGTCTGTTCCTGCTGCTAGAGGTCTGTTGTTAAACAGCTTTAATCATGTCTGTTCCTGCTGCTAGAGGTCTGTTGATAAACAGCTTTAATCATGTCTGTTGATAAACAGCTTTAATCATGTCTGTTGTTAAACAGCTTTAATCATGTCTGTTCCTGCTGCTAGAGGTCTGTTGATAAACAGCTTTAATCATGTCTGTTGATAAACAGCTTTAATCATGTCTGTTCCTGCTGCTAGAGGTCTGTTATTAAACAGCTTTAATCATGTCTGTTGATAAACAGCTTTAATCATGTCTGTTCCTGCTGCTAGAGGTCTGTTGATAAACAGCTTTAATCAGGTCTGTTCCTGTTGCTAGAGGTCTGTTGTTAAACAGCTTTAATCATGTCTGTTCCTGCTGGTAGAGGTCTGTTGTTAAACAGCTTTAATCATGTATGTTGTTAAACAGCTTTAATCATGTCTGTTCCTGCTGCTAGAGGTCTGTTGATAAACAGCTTTAATCATGTCTGTTGTTAAACAGCTTTAATCATGTCTGTTCCTGCTGCTAGAGGTCTGTTGATAAACAGCTTTAATCATGTCTGTTCCTGCTGCTAGAGGTCTGTTGTTAAACAGCTTTAATCATGTCTGTTATTAAGCAGCTTTAATCATGTCTGTTCCTGCTGGTAGAGGTCTGTTATTAAACAGCTTTAATCATGTCTGTTGTTAAACAGCTTTAATCATGTCTGTTCCTGCTGCTAGAGGTCTGTTGATAAACAGCTTTAATCATGTCTGTTGTTATACAGCTTTAATCATGTATGTTCCTGCTGCTAGAGGTCTGTTGATAAACAGCTTTAATCATGTCTGTTGATAAACAGCTTTAATCATGTCTGTTCCTGCTGCTAGAGGTCTGTTGATAAACAGCTTTAATCATGTCTGTTGTTAAACAGCTTTAATCATGTCTGTTCCTGCTGCTAGAGGTCTGTTGATAAACAGCTTTAATCATGTCTGTTCCTGCTGCTAGAGGTCTGTTGTTAAACAGCTTTAATCATGTCTGTTCCTGCTGGTAGAGGTCTGTTGATAAACAGCTTTAATCATGTCTGTTCCTGCTGCTAGAGGTCTGTTGTTAAACAGCTTTAATCATGTCTGTTCCTGCTGCTAGAGGTCTGTTGATAAACAGCTTTAATCATGTCTGTTATTAAACAGCTTTAATCATGTCTGTTGTTAAACAGCTTTAATCATGTCTGTTATTAAACAGCTTTAATCATGTCTGTTCCTGCTGCTAGAGGTCTGTTGTTAAACAGCTTTAATCATGTCTGTTGTTAAACAGCTTTAATCATGTCTGTTCCTGCTGCTAGAGGTCTGTTGTTAAACAGCTTTAATCATGTCTGTTCCTGCTGCTAGAGGTCTGTTGATAAACAGCTTTAATCATGTCTGTTGATAAACAGCTTTAATCATGTCTGTTCCTGCTGCTAGAGGTCTGTTGTTAAACAGCTTTAATCATGTCTGTTATTAAACAGCTTTAATCATGTCTGTTGTTAAACAGCTTTAATCATGTCTGTTCCTGCTGCTAGAGGTCTGTTGTTAAACAGCTTTAATCATGTCTGTTCCTGCTGCTAGAGGTCTGTTGATAAACAGCTTTAATCATGTCTGTTCCTGCTGCTAGAGGTCTGTTGTTAAACAGCTTTAATCATGTCTGTTCCTGCTGCTAGAGGTCTGTTGATAAACAGCTTTAATCATGTCTGTTGATAAACAGCTTTAATCATGTCTGTTGTTAAACAGCTTTAATCATGTCTGTTCCTGCTGCTAGAGGTCTGTTGATAAACAGCTTTAATCATGTCTGATGATAAACAGCTTTAATCATGTCTGTTCCTGCTGCTAGAGGTCTGTTATTAAACAGCTTTAATCATGTCTGTTGATAAACAGCTTTAATCATGTCTGTTCCTGCTGCTAGAGGTCTGTTGATAAACAGCTTTAATCAGGTCTGTTCCTGCTGCTAGAGGTCTGTTGTTAAACAGCTTTAATCATGTCTGTTCCTGCTGGTAGAGGTCTGTTGTTAAACAGCTTTAATCATGTCTGTTGTTAAACAGCTTTAATCATGTCTGTTCCTGCTGCTAGAGGTCTGTTGTTAAACAGCTTTAATCATGTCTGTTCCTGCTGGTAGAGGTCTGTTGTTAAACAGCTTTAATCATGTCTGTTATTAAACAGCTTTAATCATGTCTGTTGTTAAACAGCTTTAATCATGTCTGTTCCTGCTGCTAGAGGTCTGTTGTTAAACAGCTTTAATCATGTCTGTTCCTGCTGCTAGAGGTCTGTTGATAAACAGCTTTAATCATGTCTGTTCCTGCTGCTAGAGGTCTGTTGTTAAACAGCTTTAATCATGTCTGTTCCTGCTGCTAGAGGTCTGTTGATAAACAGCTTTAATCATGTCTGTTGATAAACAGCTTTAATCATGTCTGTTGTTAAACAGCTTTAATCATGTCTGTTCCTGCTGCTAGAGGTCTGTTGATAAACAGCTTTAATCATGTCTGATGATAAACAGCTTTAATCATGTCTGTTCCTGCTGCTAGAGGTCTGTTATTAAACAGCTTTAATCATGTCTGTTGATAAACAGCTTTAATCATGTCTGTTCCTGCTGCTAGAGGTCTGTTGATAAACAGCTTTAATCAGGTCTGTTCCTGCTGCTAGAGGTCTGTTGTTAAACAGCTTTAATCATGTCTGTTCCTGCTGGTAGAGGTCTGTTGTTAAACAGCTTTAATCATGTCTGTTGTTAAACAGCTTTAATCATGTCTGTTCCTGCTGCTAGAGGTCTGTTGATAAACAGCTTTAATCATGTCTGTTGATAAACAGCTTTAATCATGTCTGTTCCTGCTGCTAGAGGTCTGTTGTTAAACAGCTTTAGTCATGTCTGTTCCTGCTGGTAGAGGTCTGTTGTTAAACAGCTTTAATCATGTCTGTTGTTAAACAGCTTTAATCATGTCTGTTCCTGCTGCTAGAGGTCTGTTGATAAACAGCTTTAATCATGTCTGTTCCTGCTGCTAGAGGTCTGTTGTTAAACAGCTTTAATCATGTCTGTTGATAAACAGCTTTAATCATGTCTGTTCCTGCTGCTAGAGGTCTGTTGTTAAACAGCTTTAATCATGTCTGTTGTTAAACAGCTTTAATCATGTCTGTTGTTAAACAGCTTTAATCATGTCTGTTCCTGCTGCTAGAGGTCTGTTGATAAACAGCTTTAATCATGTCTGTTGATAAACAGCTTTAATTAATCAAGTCTGTTGTTAAACAGCTTTAATCATGTCTGTTCCTGCTGCTAGAGGTCTGTTATTAAACAGCTTTAATCATGTCTGTTATTAAACAGCTTTAATCATGTCTGTTCCTGCTGCTAGAGGTCTGTTATTAAACAGCTTTAATCATGTCTGTTCCTGCTGCTAGAGGTCTGTTATTAAACAGCTTTAATCATGTCTGTTCCTGCTGCTAGAGGTCTGTTGATAAACAGCTTTAATCATGTCTGTTGATAAACAGCTTTAATCATGTCTGTTGTTAAACAGCTTTAATCATGTCTGTTCCTGCTGCTAGAGGTCTGTTGATAAACAGCTTTAATCATGTCTGTTGATAAACAGCTTTAATCATGTCTGTTCCTGCTGCTAGAGGTCTGTTGTTAAACAGCTTTAATCATGTCTGTTGTTAAACAGCTTTAATCATGTCTGTTCCTGCTGCTAGAGGTCTGTTGATAAACAGCTTTAATCATGTCTGTTCCTGCTGCTAGAGGTCTGTTGTTAAACAGCTTTAATCATGTCTGTTCCTGCTGGTAGAGGTCTGTTGTTAAACAGCTTTAATCATGTCTGTTGTTAAACAGCTTTAATCATGTCTGTTCCTGCTGCTAGAGGTCTGTTGTTAAACAGCTTTAATCATGTCTGTTATTAAACAGCTTTAATCATGTCTGTTATTAAACAGCTTTAATCATGTCTGTTGTTAAACAGCTTTAATCATGTCTGTTCCTGCTGCTAGAGGTCTGTTGATAAACAGCTTTAATCATGTCTGTTGTTAAACAGCTTTAATCATGTCTGTTCCTGCTGGTAGAGGTCTGTTGATAAACAGCTGTTAAAGAAATGTCTCTTTGTCTGCCTGTCCTACTGATGCTGATATGAATTGAACTGTTTTGCAATTAAAGTGTGCTAATGACAATTAACCTTAAACCCAATTGGAAGGCTTGAAGCCTGTTTGATAGGCATATCTCTCCATAGAGCCGTCAGACTGATTTCAAGCCCCAACTGATACAGATTATCGCTTATGTTGGACCTTTATAGGATGCAGCCTAAAGGAACCCTATTCCCTATATAGTGCACTACTTTAGACCAGAGCCCTATAGAACCCTATTCCCTATATAGTGCACTACTTTAGACCAGGACCCTATAGAACCCTATTCCCTATATAGTGCACTACTTTAGACCAGAGCCCTATAGAACCCTATTCCCTATATAGTGCACTACTTTAGATCAGAGCCCTATAGAACCCTATTCCCTATATAGTGCACTACTTTAGACCAGAGCCCTTTAGAACCCTATTCCCTATATAGTGCACTACTTTAGACCAGAGCCCTATAGAACCCTATTCCCTATATAGTGCACTACTTTAGACCAGAGCCCTTTAGAACCCTATTCCCTATATAGTGCACTACTTTAGACCAGAGCCATATAGAACCCTATTCCCTATATAGTGCACTACTTTAGACCAGAGCTCTATATAACCCTATTCCCTATATAGTGCACTACTTTAGACCAGAGCTCTATAGAACCCTAGTCCCTATATAGTGCACTACTTTAGACCAGAGCTCTATAGAACCCTATTCCCTATATAGTGCACTACTTTAGACCAGAGCTCTATAGAACCCTATTCCCTATATAGTGCACTACTTTAGGCCAGAGCCCTATAGAACCCTATTCCCTATATATAGTGCACTACTTTAGACCAGAGCCCTATAGAACCCTATTCCCTATATAGTGCACTACTTTAGATCAGAGCCCTATAGAACCCTATTCCCTATATAGTGCACTACTTTAGACCAGAGCCCTTTAGAACCCTATTCCCTATATAGTGCACTACTTTAGACCAGAGCCCTATAGAACCCTATTCCCTATATAGTGCACTACTTTAGACCAGAGCCCTTTAGAACCCTATTCCCTATATAGTGCACTACTTTAGACCAGAGCCATATAGAACCCTATTCCCTATATAGTGCACTACTTTAGACCAGAGCTCTATATAACCCTATTCCCTATATAGTGCACTACTTTAGACCAGAGCTCTATAGAACCCTAGTCCCTATATAGTGCACTACTTTAGACCAGAGCTCTATAGAACCCTATTCCCTATATAGTGCACTACTTTAGACCAGAGCTCTATAGAACCCTATTCCCTATATAGTGCACTACTTTAGGCCAGAGCCCTATAGAACCCTATTCCCTATATATAGTGCACTACTTTAGACCAGAGCCCTATAGAACCCTATTCCCTATATAGTGCACTACTTTAGACCAGAGCCCTATAGAACCCCATTCCCTATATAGTGCACTACTTTAGACCAGAGCCCTATGGAACCCTATTCCCTATATAGTGCACTACTTTAGACAGGGCACTAAATCAAAACAAATCAAATTTTATTTGTCACATACACATGGTTAGCAGATGTTCATGCGAGTGTAGCGAAATGCTTGTGCTTCTAGTTCCGACAATGCAGTAATAACAAGTAATCTAACTAACAATTCCAAAACTACTGTCTTGTACACAGTGTAAGGGGATAAAGAATATGTACATAAAGATATATGAATGAGTGATGGTACAGAGCGGCATAGGCAAGATGCAGTAGATGGTATCGAGTACAGTATATACATATGAGATGAGTATGTAAACAAAGTGGCATAGTTAAAGTGGCTAGTGATACATGTATTACATAAGGATACAGTCGATGATATAGAGTACAGTATATACATATGAGATGAATAATGTAGGGTATGTAAACATTATATTAGGTAGCATAGTTTAAAGTGGCTAGTGATACATGTATTACATAAAGATGCAGTAGATGATATAGAGTACAGTATATACATATACATATGAGATGAATAATGTAGGGTATGTAAACATTATATTAGGTAGCATAGTTTAAAGTGGCTAGTGATATATTTTACATAATTTCCCATCAATTCCCATTATTAAAGTGGCTGGAGTTGAGTCAGTGTCAGTGTGTTGGCAGCAGCCACTAAATGTTAGTGGTGGCTGTTTAACAGTCTGATGGCCTTGAGATAGAAGCTGTTTTTCAGTCTCTCGGTCCCAGCTTTGATGCACCTGTACTGACCTCGCCTTCTGGATGATAGCGGGGTGAACAGGCAGTGGCTCGGGTGGTTGTTGTCCTTGATGATCTTTATGGCCTTCCTGTGACATCGGGTGGTGTAGGTGTCCTGGAGGGCAGGTAGTTTGCCCCCGGTGATGTGTTATGCAGACCTCACTACCCTCTGGAGAGCCTTACGGTTGTGGGCGGAGCAGTTGCCGTACCAGGCTGTGATACAGCCCGCCAGGATGCTCTCGATTGTGCATCTGTAGAAGTTTGTGAGTGCTTTTGGTGTCAAGCCGAATTTCTTCAGCCTCCTGAGGTTGAAGAGGCACTGCTGCGCCTTCTTCACGATGCTGTCTGTGTGGGTGGACCAATTCAGTTTGTCTGTGATGTGTACGCCGAGGAATTTAAAACTTACTACCCTCTCCACTACTGTTCCATCGATGTGGATAGGGGGGTGTTCCCTCTGCTGTTTCCTGAAGTCCACAATCATCTCCTTAGTTTTGTTGACGTTGAGTGTGAGGTTATTCCCTATATAGTGCACTGCTTTAGACCAGAGCCCAATAGAACCCTATTCCCTATATAGTGCACTACTTTAGACCAGGGCCCTATAGAACCCTATTCCCTATATATAGTACATTACTTTAGACCAGGACCCTATAGAACCCTATTCCCTATATATAGTACACTACTTTAGACCAGGGCCATATAGAACCCTATTCCTTATATAGTGCACTACTTTAGACCAGGGCCCTATAGAACCCTATTCCCTATATAGTGCACTACTTTAGACCAGGGCCCTATAGAACCCTATTCCCTATATAGTACACTACTTTAGACCAGAGCCATATAGAACCCTATTCCCTATATATAGTGCACTACCTTAGACCAGAGCCCTATAGAACCCTATTCCCTATATATAGTGCACAACTTTATACAGGGCACTATGGTACCCTATTCCCTATATAGTGCATTACTTTAAACCAGAGCCATATGGAACTATATTCCCTATATAGTGCACTACTTTAGACCAGAGCCATATAGAACACACTGATGCTATGTTGATGGATGGTCCCTTCACTCCTCTCTTCAACTAAGGAGAAACAGTGATGCTGTGTTGATGGATGGGCCCTTGACTCCTCTCTTCAACTAAGGAGAAACAGTGATGCTGTGTTGATGGATGGGCCCTTCACTCCTCTCTTCAACTAAGGAGAAACAGTGAGGCTGTGTTGATGGATGGGCCCTTCACTCCTCTCTTCAACTAAGGAGAAACAGTGATGCTGTGTTGATGGATGGGCCCTTGACTCCTCTCTTCAACTAAGGAGAAACAGTGAGGCTGTGTTGATGGATGGGCCCTTCACTCCTCTCTTCAACTAAGGAGAAACAGTGATGCTGTGTTGATGGATGGGCCCTTGACTCCTCTCTTCAACGAAGGAGAAACAGTGAGGCTGTGTTGATGGATGGGCCCTTGACTCCTCTCTTCAACTATGGAGAACCAGTGATGCTGTGTTGATGGATGGGCCCTTGACTCCTCTCTTCAACTAAGGAGAACCAGTGATGCTGTGTTGATGGATGGGCCCTTGACTCCTCTCTTCAACTATGGAGAAACAGTGATGCTGTGTTGATGGATGGGCCCTTCACTCCTCTGATCTTTGCTCATCCTCCCTCCTTCAGGCTTTTCATCACATCGTAGAGACGGGAACATGGAAACGGTGCTACCAGAGATATCTGTGTTGAGAAATGGGATGCATTCTCCATGCAGTTTCCAAGGGCAAAGATTGAATCTCACCTGAGAACATGTTCTGATTGAGTGGCCAAATTCCTTAGTGTTTTGTATTGTATTTCTGATAACATGTGAAACATAGTTTAAGGTCAGTGTTGATGGGATTATAAAGGACTGTTCTGGTCCTACTGCTGGACCGATCATAGTGGAGCAACTCAAACTAATCTGACTAGTCCCTCAATGCTAGCACCTTAGGTGCAACAAATGGGCTTTAGAAATCAAAATATTATAATAATGATAATTATTATTAGTAGTAGTATCTGGATGCTCAGAGAACTACAACCTTCCAGAACACTCAGAGAGCTACAACCTTCCAGAACATTCAGAGAGCTACAACCTTCCAGAACACTCAGAGAGCTACAACCTTCCAGAACACTCAGAGAACTATAACCTTCCAGAACACTCAGAGAACTACAACCTTCCAGAACACTCAGAGAGCTACAACCTTCCAGAACACTCAGAGAACTATAACCTTCCAGAACACTCAGAGAACTACAACCTTCCAGAACACTCAGAGAACTATAACCTTCCAGAACACCCTGTCTCCCTTCACCTCTCTCTCTCTCTCTCTCTCTGCACCTATCTCTCCCTCCCCCTGCCTCCCCCGACCCAGAATGCAACAGTGCACAACAGTAATTAATATCATCAAGGTCAATTATGTTCTAGTTTAAATCCTAATGAGGAAAGCCTCCCTGAGGTTGTTATTAGAAAGGGGCTCTTTAGCAGGAAAATAGGTCTACATAAGATACATATTATGGGATAGAAGAAGACCAGTAACAGGTGTTTTTCTCCTGGTATCATTCTATGTTTAGGAGGTAGTGTAGACAGGACCAGGTGTATTTCTCCTGGTATCATTCTATGTTTAGGAGGTAGTGTAGACAGGACCAGGTGTATTTCTCCTGGTATTATGTTTAGGAGGTAGTGTAGACAGGACCAGGTGTATTTCTCCTGGTATCATTCTATGTTTAGGAGGTAGTGTAGACAGGACCAGGTGTATTTCTCCTGGTATTATGTTTAGGAGGTAGTGTAGACAGGACCAGGTGTATTTCTCCTGGTATTATGTTTAGGAGGTAGTGTAGACAGGACCAGGTGTATTTCTCCTGGTATCATTCTATGTTTAGGAGGTAGTGTAGACAGGACAAGGTGTATTTCTCCTGGTATCATTCTATGTTTAGGAGGTAGTGTTGACAGGACTAGGTGTTTTTCTCCTGGTATTATGTTTAGGAGGTAGTGTAGACAGGACCAGGTGTATTTCTCCTGGTATCATTCTATGTTTAGGAGGTAGTGTAGACAGGACCAGGTGTATTTCTCCTGGTATCATTCTATGTTTAGGAGGTAGTGTAGACAGGACCAGGTGTATTTCTCCTGGTATCATTCTATGTTTAAGAGGTAATGTAGACAGGACCAGGTGTATTTCTACTGGTATCATTCTATGTTTAGGAGGTAGTGTAGACAGGACCAGGTGTATTTCTCCTGGTATCATTCTATGTTTAGGAGGTAGTGTAGACAGGACCAGGTGTATTCCTCCTGGTATCATTCTGTGTTTAGGAGGTAGTGTAGACAGGACCAGGTGTATTTCTCCTGGTATCATTCTGTGTTTAGTAGGTAGTGTAGACAGGACCAGGTGTATTTCTCCTGGTATCATTCTATATTTAGGATGTAGTGTAGACAGGACCAGGTGTATTTCTCCTGGTATTATGTTTTGGAGGTAGTGTAGACAGGACCAGGTGTATTTCACCTGGTATCATTCTATGTTTAGGAGGTAGTGTAGACAGGACCAGGTGTATTTCTCCTGGTATCATTCTATGTTTAGGAGGTAGTGTAGACAGGACCAGGTGTATTTCTCCTGGTATTATGTTGAGGAGGTAGTGTAGACAGGACCAGGTGTATTTCTCCTGGTATCATTCTATGTTTAGGAGGTAGTGTAGACAGGACCAGGTGTATTTCTCCTGGTATTATGTTTAGGAGGTAGTGTAGACAGGACCAGGTGTATTTCTCCTGGTATCATTCTATGTTTAGGAGGTAGTGTAGACAGGACCAGGTGTATTTCTCCTGGTATTATGTTTAGGAGGTAGTGTAGACAGGACCAGGTGTATTTCTCCTGGTATCATTCTATGTTTAGGAGGTAGTGTTGACAGGACTAGGTGTTTTTCTCCTGGTATTATGTTTAGGAGGTAGTGTAGACAGGACCAGGTGTATTTCTCCTGGTATCATTCTATGTTTAGGAGGTAGTGTAGACAGGACCAGGTGTATTTCTCCTGGTATCATTCTATGTTTAGGAGGTAGTGTAGACAGGACCAGGTGTATTTCTCCTGGTATCATTCTATGTTTAAGAGGTAATGTAGACAGGACCAGGTGTATTTCTACTGGTATCATTCTATGTTTAGGAGGTAGTGTAGACAGGACCAGGTGTATTTCTCCTGGTATCATTCTATGTTTAGGAGGTAGTGTAGACAGGACCAGGTGTATTCCTCCTGGTATCATTCTGTGTTTAGGAGGTATTGTAGACAGGACCAGGTGTATTTCTCCTGGTATCATTCTGTGTTTAGTAGGTAGTGTAGACAGGACCAGGTGTATTTCTCCTGGTATCATTCTATATTTAGGATGTAGTGTAGACAGGACCAGGTGTATTTCTCCTGGTATTATGTTTTGGAGGTAGTGTAGACAGGACCAGGTGTATTTCACCTGGTATCATTCTATGTTTAGGAGGTAGTGTAGACAGGACCAGGTGTATTTCTCCTGGTATCATTCTATGTTTAGGAGGTAGTGTAGACAGGACCAGGTGTATTTCTCCTGGTATTATGTTTAGGAGGTAGTGTAGACAGGACCAGGTGTATTTCTCCTGGTATCATTCTATGTTTAGGAGGTAGTGTAGACAGGACCAGGTGTATTTCTCCTGGTATTATGTTTAGGAGGTAGTGTAGACAGGACCAGGTGTATTTCTCCTGGTATCATTCTATGTTTAGGAGGTAGTGTAGACAGGACCAGGTGTATTTCTCCTGGTATTATGTTTAGGAGGTAGTGTAGACAGGACCAGGTGTATTTCTCCTGGTATCATTCTATGTTTAGGAGGTAGTGTAGACAGGACCAGGTGTATTTCTCCTGGTATCATTCTATGTTTAGGAGGTAGTGTAGACAGGACCAGGTGTATTTCTCCTGGTATTATGTTTAGGATTTAGTGTAGACCGGACCAGGTGTATTTCTCCTGGTATCTTTCTATGTTTAGGAGGTAGTGTAGACAGGACCAGGTGTATTTCTCCTGGTATCATTCTATGTTTAGGAGGTAGTGTAGACAGGACCAGGTGTATTTCTCCTGGTATCATTCTATGTTTAGGAGGTAGTGTAGACAGGACCAGGTGTATTTCTCCTGGTATCATTCTATGTTTAGGAGGTAGTATAGACAGGACCAGGTGTATTTCTCCTGGTATCATTCTATGTTTAGGAGGTAGTGTAGACAGGACCAGGTGTATTTCTCCTGGTATCATTCTATGTTTAGGAGGTAGTGTAGACAGGACCAGGTGTATTTCTCCTGGTATCATTCTATGTTTAGGAGGTAGTATAGACAGGACCAGGTGTATTTCTCCTGGTATCATTCTATGTTTAGGAGGTAGTGTAGACAGGACCAGGTGTATTTCTCCTGGTATCATTCTATGTTTAGGAGGTAGTGTAGACAGGACCAGGTGTATTTCTCCTGGTATCATTCTATGTTTAGGAGGTAGTGTAGACAGGACCAGGTGTATTTCTCCTGGTATCAATCTATGTTTAGGAGGTAGTGTAGACAGGACCAGGTGTATTTCTCCTGGTATCATTCTATGTTTAGGAGGTAGTGTAGACAGGACCAGGTGTATTTCTCCTGGTATCATTCTGTATGTTATTTCCGTGTTATTATCATGGCTAACAGACTGTCATGTACAGACTGTCACCTAATGTGTATCTTTGAATTGACAGGGTCTGTTTCTCACCTCCTCTGAAATGTCACTGTGTTCAGTAGGTGATGCGTGTTCTGGGTGTTCTTGTTGATTAGTGATACATATTAATTACGTTCTGCAGAGGTAGACCTGAGGCAGACTCTTAGTGTGTCTGTCTCTCTATTGAGCCATGAGGCAGACTCTTAGTGTGTCTGTCTCTCTATTGAGCCATGAGGTAGACTCTTAGTGTTTCTATCTCTCTATTGAACCATGAGGTAGACTCTTAGTGTTTCTGTCTCTCTATTGAGCCATGAGGTAGACTCTTAGTGTTTCTGTCTCTCTATTAAACCATGAGCCATGAGGTTGACTCTTAGTGTGTCTGTCTCTCTATTGAACCATGAAGTCGACTCTTAGTGTTTCTATCTCTCTATTGATCCATGAGCCATGAGGTAGACTCTTAGTGTGTCTGTCTCTCTATTGATCCATGAGGTAGACTCTTAGTGTTTCTGTCTCTCTATTGATCCATGAGGTAGACTCTTAGTGTTTCTATCTCTCTATTGAACCATGAGGTAGACTCTTAGTGTTTCTATCTCTCTACTGAACCATGAGCCATGAGGTAGACTCTTAGTGTGTCTGTCTCTCTATTGATCCATGAGGTAGACTCTTAGTGTTTCTATCTCTCTACTGAACCATGAGCCATGAGGTAGACTCTTAGTGTTTCTGTCTCTCTACTGAACCATGAGCCATGAGGTAGACTCTTAGTGTGTCTGTCTCTCTACTGAACCATGAGCCATGAGGTAGACTCTTAGTGTGTCTGTCTCTCTACTGAACCATGAGCCATGAGGTAGACTCTTAGTGTTTCTATCTCTCTATTGATCCATGAGGTAGACTCTTAGTGTTTCTGTCTCTCTATTGAACCATGAGGTTGACTCTTAGTGTTTCTGTCTCTCTATTGATCCATGAGGTAGACTCTTAGTGTTTATATCTCTCTACTGAACCATGAGCCATGAGGTAGACTCTTAGTGTTTCTGTCTCTCTATTGATCCATGAGGTAGACTCTTAGTGTTTCTGTCTCTCTACTGAACCATGAGCCATGAGGTAGACTCTTAGTGTTTATATCTCTCTATTGACCCATGAGGTCGACTCTTATTGTTTCTGTCTCTCTACTGATCCATGCGCCATGAGGTAAACTCTTAGTGTTTATATCTCTCTACTGAACCATGAGCCATGAGGTAGACTCTTAGTGTTTCTGTCTCTCTATTGATCCATAAGGTCAACTCTTAGTGTTTCTGTCTCTCTACTGAACCATGAGCCATGAGGTAGACTCTTAGTGTTTATATCTCTCTATTGACCCATGAAGTCGACTCTTATTGTTTCTGTCTCTCTACTGATCCATGTGCCATGAGGTAGACTCTTAGTGTTTCTATCTCTGTATTGAACCATGAGGTAGACTCTTAGTGTTTCTATCTCTCTATTGAGCCATGAGGTAGACTCTTAGTGTTTCTATCTCTCTATTGAACCATGAGGTCGACTCTTAGTGTTTCTGTCTCTCTATTGATCCATGAGGTAGACTCTTAGTGTTTCTATCTCTCTATTGAACCATGAGGTAGACTCTTAGTGTTTCTGTCTCTCTATTGAGCCATGAGGTAGACTCTTAGTGTTTCTGTCTCTCTATTGAACAATGAGCCATGAGGCTGACTCTTAGTGTTTCTGTCTCTCTATTGAACCATGAAGTCGACTCTTAGTGTTTCTATCTCTCTATTGATCCATGAGCCATGAGGTAGACTCTTAGTGTTTCTGTCTCTCTATTGAACCATGAGCCATGAGGCTGACTCTTAGTTTTTCTGTCTCTCTATTGAACCATGAAGTCGACTCTTAGTGTTTCTGTCTAACAGGGTTAGAGACCAAGTAACAGGGATAGAAACCCAGTAACAGGGTTATAGTCCCAGTAACAGGGTTAGAGACCCAGTAACAGGTTTAGAGACCCAGTAACAGGGTTATAGACTCAGTAACAGGGTTAGAGACTCAGTAACAGGGATAGAAACCCAGTAACAGGGTTATAGTCCCAGTAACAGGGTTAGAGACCCAGTAACAGGTTTAGAGACCCAGTAACAGGGTTATAGACTCAGTAACAGGGTTAGAGACTCAGTAACAGGGTTATAGTCTCAGTAACAGGGATTAGAGTCCCAGTAACAGGGTTATAGACTCAGTAACAGGGTTAGAGTCCCAGTAACAGGGTTAGAGTCCCAGTAACAGGGTTAGAGACCCAGTAACAGGGTTAAAGACCCAGTAACAGGGAGGCTGGTCGGTGGAGAGGAGGACAGTGACCCAACAGAGAGAGACTCAGTAACAGGGTTAAAGACTCAGTAACAGGGAGGCTGGTCAGTGGAGAGAAGGACAGTGACCCAACAAAGAGAGACCCAGTAACAGGGAGGCTGGTCGGTAGAGAGGAGGACAGTGACCCAACAGAGAGAGACTCAGTAACAGGGTTAGAGACCCAGTAACAGGGAGGCTGGTCGGTGGAGAGGAGGACAGTGACCCAACAAAGAGAGACCCAGTAACAGGGTTAGAGTCCCAGTAACAGGGTTAGAATCCCAGTAACAGGGTTAGAGACCCAGTAACAGGGTTAGAGACCCAGTAACAGGGTTAGAGTCCCAGTAACAGGGTTAGAGTCCCAGTAACAGGGTTAGAATCCCAGTAACAGGGTTAGAGACCCAGTAACAGGGTTAGAGACTCAGTAACAGGGTTAGAGACTCAGTAACAGGGAGGCTGGTCGGTGGAGAGGAGGACAGTGACCCAACAGAGAGAGACTCAGTAACAGGGTTAGAGACCCAGTAACAGGGAGGCTGGTCGGTGGAGAGGAGGACAGTGACCCAACAAAGAGAGACCCAGTAACAGGGTTAGAGACTCAGTAACAGGGAGGCTGGTCGGTGGAGAGGAGGACAGTGACCCAACAGAGAGAGACTCAGTAACAGGGAGGCTGAGAGACACCCAGAGATCACTAAAACTATGTGCTGCGGCAGATGGTCTCCCCACAGCTGGAGACGTCGTGGAGCCTCACAGCGCCAGGGACACACACACACAAATCAACTATACTGGACATACATCCTACCGGTAGACTGAGAATTCACACATACAGCCAACTATACTGGACATACATCCTACTGGTAGACTGAGTATTCACACAGCCAACTATACTGGACATACATCCTACTGGTAGACTGAGTATTCACACATACAGCCAACTATACTGGACATACATCCTACTGGTAGACTGAGTATTCACACATACAGCCAACTATACTGGACATACATCCTACTGGTAGACTGAGTATTCACACAGCCAACTATACTGGACATACATCCTACTGGTAGACTGAGTATTCACACAGCCAACTATACTGGGCATACATCCTACTGGTAGACTGAGTATTCACACAGCCAACTATACTGGACATACATCCTACTGGTAGACTGAGTATTCACACATACAGCCAACTATACTGGACATACATCCTAACAGTAGACTGAGTATTCACACATACAGCCAACTATACTGGACATACATCCTACTGGTAGACTGAGTATTCACACAGCCAACTATACTGGACATACATCCTACTGGTAGACTGAGTATTCACACAGCCAACTATACTGGACATACATCCTACTGGTAGACTGAGTATTCACACAGCCAACTATACTGGACATACATCCTACTGGTAGACTCAGTATTCACACATACAGCCAACTATACTGGACATACATCCTACTGGTAGACTGAGTATTCACACATACAGCCAACTATACTGGACATACATCCTACTGGTAGACTGAGTATTCACACAAACAGCCAACTATACTGGACATACATCCTACTGGTCGACTGAGCATTCACACAGCCAACTATACTGGACATACATCCTACTGGTCGACTGAGTATTCACACATACAGCCAACTATACTGGACATACATCCTACTGGTAGACTGAGTATTCACACATACAGCCAACTATACTGGACATACATCCTAACAGTAGACTGAGTATTCACACATACAGCCAACTATACTGGACATTCATCCTACTGGTAGACTCAGTATTCACACATACAGCCAACTATACTGGACATACATCCTACTGGTAGACTCAGTATTCACACTCTTCCTACACAACATTATCCTGATTCTGTGTGTGAAGTCAAACCCAGAGCCAACTCTTCATACATATAACTGCTGGTAGAGGACACCATCCTGATTCTGTGTGTGTGTGTCATGTAATTATGTACTACAGGATATAATGCAGACCGTCGAGCCACAGATCCCAGATCTGTTGTAAATAATTAAGACAATGTGCCTTGGGCCATGTCTCCTTATTCTACCACTGAGCCTGGCTGGGATGCCTTTTTGAACCCATATTGTTCATTAGTAATGATAATGTTGTATAATTGATGTGACAGAATGAGGTTTTGATTGGGATGTATCAGAGTCAGTGGAGGGACAGCACTGAAGGGAGGGAGCAGATGGACACGGCTGCCGTTAGCCTTATTGGAACATGGGGGTATTCAGTTTGTTTTAACTTCATTTTTAGTTCACATACATGTTTCAAGACATCTCTTTTTGGGGAACTGAGTCTCTTGTAGATTCTGGGGGAGCCGAGTCTCTTGTAGATTCTAGGGGAGCTGAGTCTCTTGTAGATTCTAGGGGAGCCGAGTCTCTTGTAGATTCTGGGGGAGCTGAGTCTCTTGTAGATTCTAGGGGAGCTGAGTCTCTTGTAGATTCTAGGGGGAGCTGAGTCTCTTGTAGATTCTGGGGGAGCTGAGTCTCTTGTAGATTCTAGGGGAGCTGAGTCTCTTGTAGATTCTAGGGGAGCTGAGTCTCTTGTAGATTCTGGGGGAGCTGAGTCTCTTGTAGATTCTAGGGGAGCTGAGTCTCTTGTAGATTCTGGGGGAGCTGAGTCTCTTGTAGATTCTAGGGGAGCTGAGTCTCTTGTAGATTCTAGGGGAGCTGAGTCTCTTGTAGATTCTGGGGGGCTGAGTCTCTTGTAGATTCTGGGGGAGCTGAGTCTCTTGTAGATTCTAGGGGAGCTGAGTCTCTTGTAGATTCTGGGGGAGCTGAGTCTCTTGTAGATTCTGGGGGAGCTGAGTCTCTTGTAGATTCTAGGGGGAGCTGAGTCTCTTGTAGATTCTAGGGGAGCTGAGTCTCTTGTAGATTCTAGGGGAGCTGAGTCTCTTGTAGATTCTGAGGGAGCTGAGTCTCTTGTAGATTCTGGGGGAGCTGAGTCTCTTGTAGATTCTGGGGGAGCTGAGTCTCTTGTAGATTCTGAGGGAGCTGAGTCTCTTGTAGATTCTGGGGGAGCTGAGTCTCTTGTAGATTCTGAGGGAGCTGAGTCTCTTGTAGATTCTGGGGGAGCTGAGTCTCTTGTAGATTCTGAGGGAGCTGAGTCTCTTGTAGATTCTGGGGGAGCTGAGTCTCTTGTAGATTCTAGGGGGAGCTGAGTCTCTTGTAGATTCTAGGGGAGCTGAGTCTCTTGTAGATTCTAGGGGAGCTGAGTCTCTTGTAGATTCTGGGGGAGCTGAGTCTCTTGTAGATTCTGAGGGAGCTGAGTCTCTTGTAGATTCTGGGGGAGCTGAGTCTCTTGTAGATTCTGGGGGAGCTGAGTCTCTTGTAGATTCTGAGGGAGCTGAGTCTCTTGTAGATTCTGGGGGAGCTGAGTCTCTTGTAGATTCTAGGGGAGCTGAGTCTCTTGTAGATTCTAGGGGAGCTGAGTCTCTTGTAGATTCTAGGGTGAGCTGAGTCTCTTGTAGATTCTGGGGGAGCTGAGTCTCTTGTAGATTCAGGGGGGCTGAGTCTCTTGTAGATTCTAGGGGGAGCTGAGTCTCTTGTAGATTCTGGGGGGCTGAGTCTCTTGTAGATTCTAGGGGGAGCTGAGTCTCTTGTAGATTCTGGGGGAGCTGAGTCTCTTCATATTCTGGGGGAGCTGAGTCTCTTGTAGATTCTGGGGGAGCTGAGTCTCTTGTAGATTCTGGGGGAGCTGAGTCTCTTCATATTCTGGGGGAGCTGAGTCTCTTGTAGGTTCTAGGGGGAGCTGAGTCTCATCATATTCTGAGGGAGCTGAGTCTCTTGTAGATTCTGGGGGAGCTGAGTCTCTTGTAGATTCAGGGGGGCTGAGTCTCTTGTAGATTCTAGGGGGAGCTGAGTCTCTTGTAGATTCTGGGGGAGCTGAGTCTCTTGTAGATTCTAGGGGGAGCTGAGTCTCTTGTAGATTCTGGGGGAGCTGAGTCTCTTCATATTCTGGGGGAGCTGAGTCTCTTGTAGATTCTGGGGGAGCTGAGTCTCTTGTAGATTCTGGGGGAGCTGAGTCTCTTCATATTCTGGGGGAGCTGAGTCTCTTGTAGGTTCTAGGGGGAGCTGAGTCTCATCATATTCTGAGGGAGCTGAGTCTCTTGTAGATTCTAGGGGGAGCTTAGTCTCTTGTAGATTCTAGGGGAGCTGAGTCTCTTCATATTCTGGGGGAGCTAAGTCTCTTGTAGATTCTGGGGGAGCTAAGTCTCTTGTAGATTCTGGGGGAGCTGAGTCTCTCTATATTCTGGGGGAGCTGAGTCTCTTGTAGGTTCTAGGGGGAGCTGAGTCTCATCATATTCTGAGGGAGCTGAGTCTCTTGTAGATTATAGGGGAGCTGAGTCTCTTGTAGATTCTGGGGAGCTGAATCTCTTAGATTCTAGGGGAGCTGAGTCTCTTATAGATTCTTGGGGAGTTGTTGTCTCTTGTAGATTCTGTGGGAGTTGTTGTCTTGTAGATTCTGGGGGAGTTGTTGTCTTGAAGATTCTGGGGGAGCTGAGTCTCATCATATTCTGAGGGAGCTGAGTCTCTTGTAGATTCTAGGGGGAGCTCTTGTAGATTCTAGGGGAGCTGAGTCTCTTGTAGATTCTGGGGGAGCTGAGTCTCTTGTAGATTCTGGGGGAGCTGAGTCTCTTCATATTCTGGGGGAGCTGAGTCTCTTGTAGGTTCTAAGGGGAGCTGAGTCTCATCATATTCTGAGGGAGCTGAGTCTCTTGTAGATTCTAGGGGGAGCTGAGTCTCTTGTAGATTCTAGGGGAGCTGAGTCTCTTCATATTCTGGGGGAGCTAAGTCTCTTGTAGATTCTGGGGGAGTTGTTGTCTTGTAGATTCTGGGGGAGTTGTTGTCTCTTGTAGAGTCAGGGGGAGTTGTTGTCTTGTAGATTCTAGGGGAGTTGTTGTCTCTTGTAGAGTCTGGGGGAGTTGTTGTCTTGTAGATTATGTGGGAGTTGTTGTCTTGTAGATTCTAGGGGAGTTGTTGTCTTGTAGATTCTAGGGGAGTTGTTGTCTCTTGTAGAGTCTGGGGGAGTTGTAATCTTGTAGATTCTGGTGGAGTTGTTGTCTTGTAGATTCTGGGGGAGTTGTTGTCTTGTAGATTCTAGGGGAGTTGTTGTCTCTTGTAGAGTCTGGGGGAGTTGTTGTCTTGTAGATTCTAGGGGAGTTGTTGTCTTGTAGATTCTAGGGGAGTTGTTGTCTCTTGTAGAGTCTGGGGGAGTTGTTGTCTTGTAGATTCTGGGGGAGTTGTTGTCTTGTAGATTCTAGGGGAGTTGTTGTCTTGTAGATTCTAGGGGAGTTGTTGTCTTGTAGATTCTTGGGGAGTTGTTGTCTCTTGTAGAGTCAGGGGGAGTTGTTGTCTTGTAGATTCTAGGGGAGTTGTTGTCTCTTGTAGAGTCTGGGGGAGTTGTTGTCTTGTAGATTATGTGGGAGTTGTTGTCTTGTAGATTCTAGGGGAGTTGTTGTCTTGTAGATTCTAGGGGAGTTGTTGTCTCTTGTAGAGTCTGGGGGAGTTGTTGTCTTGTAGATTCTGGTGGAGTTGTTGTCTTGTAGATTCTGGGGGAGTTGTTGTCTTGTAGATTCTGGGGGAGTTGTTGTCTTGTAGATTCTGGTGGAGTTGTTGTCTCTTGTAGATTCTTGGGGAGTTGTTGTCTTGTAGATTCTGGGGGAGTTGTTGTCTTGTAGATTCTGGGGGAGTTGTTGTCTTGTAGATTCTGGTGGAGTTGTTGTCTTGTAGATTCTTGGGGAGTTGTTGTCTTGTAGATTCTGGGGGAGTTGTTGTCTTGTAGATTCTTGGGGAGTTGTTGTCTCTTGTAGATTCTTGGGGAGTTGTTGTCTTGTAGATTCTGGGGGAGTTGTTGTCTTGTAGATTCTGGGGGAGTTGTTGTCTTGTAGATTCTAGGGGAGTTGTTGTCTTGTAGATTCTAGGGGAGTTGTTGTCTTGTAGATTCTAGGGGAGTTGTTGTCTTGTAGATTCTGGGGGAGTTGTTGTCTTGTAGATTCTGGGGGAGTTGTTGTCTTGTAGATTCTGTGGGAGTTGTTGTCTTGTAGATTCTGGGGGAGTTGTTGTCTTGTAGATTCTGGGGGAGTTGTTGTCTTGTAGATTCTGGGGGAGTTGTTGTCTTGTAGATTCTGGGGGAGTTGTTGTCTTGTAGATTCTGGGGGAGTTGTTGTCTTGTAGATTCTAGGGGAGTTGTTGTCTCTTGTAGATTCTAGGGGAGTTGTTGTCTTGTAGATTCTGGGGGAGTTGTTGTCGTGTAGATTCTAGGGGAGTTGTTGTCTCTTGTAGAGTCTGGGGGAGTTGTTGTCTTGTAGATTCTGGTGGAGTTGTTGTCGTGTAGATTATGGGGGAGTTGTATTGGAGCTGTTGTCATCCTGTATTCCCTCAGCAGCCGGCAAAAAGACAAACAGACACAAATATGTCCATGTTAATTTATAGCCTCTCAGTAATCAGCCATTTCTCTGCAGCTCTAAGGGCTGTGTGGTGGGGCTGAGATGTAGTGCCTGTCAGGGCTGTGGGCCTAGTGGTGCTGTGTGGTGGCATAGCGATGACATAAATCCACAGTAAATTCATGATGCTTTAATGACAGCAGTTTCTCACCAAGAGTGAAGCGCTGTCTGCTCTCTCTCTGAGGCTGCCTCCTGTATGTTCCTATAACCCCACCCTACATACTGTAACTCAGGGAGCACTGTCTGGTCCTGTCACCTCTACATACTGTAACTAAAGGAGCACTGTCTGGTCCTATCACCTCTACATACTGTAACTGTCTGGTCCTATCACCTCTACATACTGTAACTTAAGGAGCACTGTCTGGTCCTATCACCTCTACATACTGTAACTAAAGGAGCACTGTCTGGTCCTATCACCTCTACATACTTTAACTCAGGGAGCACTGTCTGGTCCTGTCACCTCTACATACTGTACCTAAATGAGCACTGTCTGGTCCTATCACCTCTACATACTGTAACTCAGGGAGCACTGTCTGGTCCTGTCACCTCTACATACTGTAACTAAAGGAGCACTGTCTGGTCCTGTCACCTCTACATACTGTAACTCAGGGAGCACTGTCTGGTCCTGTCACCTCTACATACTGTAACTAAAGGAGCACTGTCTGGTCCTGTCACCTCTACATACTGTAACTAAAGGAGCACTGTCTGGTCCTATCACCTCTACATACTGTAACTAAATGAGCACTGTCTGGTCCTGTAACCTCTACATACTGTAACTAAAGGAGCACTCTCTGGTCCTGTCACCTCTACATACTGTAACTCAGGGAGCACTGTCTGGTCCTGTCACCTCTACATACTGTAACTAAAGGAGCACTGTCTGGTCCCATCACCTCTACATACTGTAACTCAGGGAGCACTGTCTGGTCCTGTCACCTCTACATACTGTAACTAAAGGAGCACTGTCTGGTCCTGTCACCTCTACATACTGTAACTCAGGGAGCACTGTCTGGTCCTGTCACCTCTACATACTGTAACTAAAGGAGCACTGTCTGGTCCTATATCCTCACCTCTACATACTGTAACTAAAGGAGCACTGTCTGGTCCTATCACCTCTACATACTGTAACTAAATGAGCACTGTCTGGTCCTGTCACCTCTACATACTGTAACTCAGGGAGCACTGTCTGGTCCTGTCACCTCTACATACTGTAACTAAAGGAGCACTGTCTGGTCCTGTCACCTCTACATACTGTAACTCAGGGATCACTGTCTGGTCCTGTCACCTCTACATACTGTAACTAAAGGAGCACTGTCTGGTCCTGTCACCTCTACATACTGTAACTCAGGGATCACTGTCTGGTCCTGTCACCTCTACATACTGTAACTAAAGGAGCACTGTCTGGTCCTATAACCTCACCTCTACATACTGTAACTAAAGGAGCACTGTCTGGTCCTATCACCTCTACATACTGTAACTAAAGGAGCACTATCTGGTCCTATCACCTCTACATTCTGTAACTCAGAGAGCACTGTCTGGTCCTGTCACCTCTACAAACAGTAACTAAAGGAGCACTGTCTGGTCCTGTCACCTCTACATACTGTAACTGTCTGGTCCTGTCACCTCTACATACTGTAACTGAAGGAGCACTGTTTGGTCCTATCACCTCTACATACTGTAACTCAGGGAGCACTGTCTGGTCCTGTCACCTCTACATACTGTAACTCAGGGAGCACTGTCTGGTCCTGTCACCTCTACATACTGTAACTAAATGAGCACTGTCTGGTCCTGTCACCTCTACATACTGTAACTCAGGGAGCACTGTCTGGTCCTGTCACCTCTACATACTGTAGCTCAGGGAGCACTGTCTGGTCCTGTCACCTCTACATACTGTAACTCAGGGAGGGAATCCGGTCTCGTAGTATCTGTGTCAGAGGTCAGATGTCATACCATACCATACCTCTGTGCCAGAGGTAGGAGGTCATAGGTCATACCATAGGATCTGGCCTCGTAGTATCTGTGCCTGAGGTTAGAGGTCATACCATGTTATCTGTGCCAGAGGTATGAGGTCATAGGTCATACCATATGAAAAATCATCATAGAACATATTTGTACATTTAACGAGGAATCATTTCTTTATTAACTTTAATTTGATTTAACCCCAAGCCTGCTTTGTTTTATATTAAAACACTATTGCAATCCTAACCACAGCTATCCCAGTCATTCATATCAGTTGAACTGGTATGCTAGTGTAGAAGCCTGATTTTGTCAAATATCACCAACATATACAGAGCCTTCGGTTAGTATTCAGACCCCTTGACTTTGTCCACGTTTTGTTACGTTACAGCCTGATTCTAAAACGGATTAAATCAAAAAGAATCATCAGCAATCTACATACAATACCGCATAATGACATCACAATACCCCATAATGACATCACAATACCCCATAATGACATCACAATACCCCATAATGACATCACAATACCCCATAATGACATCACAATACCCCATAATGACATCACAATACCCCATAATGACATCACAATACCGCATAATGACATCACAATACCACATAATAACATCACAATAGCCCATAATGACATCACAATACCCCATAATGACATCACAATACCCAATAATGGCATCACAATACCGCATAATGACATCACAATACCCCATAATGACATCACAATACCGCATAATGACATCACAATACCCCATAATGACATCACAATACCCCATAATGACATCACAATACCCCATAATGACATCACAATACCCCATAATGGCATCACAATACCGAATAATGACATCACAATACCGCATAATGACATCACAATACCCCATAATGACATCACAATACCGCATAATGACATCACAATACCCCATAATGACATCACAATACCGCATAATGACATCACAATACCCCATAATGACATCACAATACCGCATAATGACATCACAATACCCCATAATGACATCACAATACCCCATAATGACATCACAATACCCCATCAGGACATCACAATATCGCATAATGACATCACAATACCCCATAATGACATCACAATACCCCATAATGACATCACAATACCACATAAAATGGAAACAGGTTTTCAGACATGTTTGAACATTTATTGAAAATAATAAACATAAATACCTTATTTACATAAGTATTCAGACCCTTTTCTATGAGACTTTAAATTGAGCTCGGGTGCATCCTGTTTCCATTGATCATCCTTGAGATGTTTCGACAACTAGATTGGAGTCCACCTGTGGTAAATTTAATTGATTGGACATGATTTGGAAAGGCACACACCTGTCTATATAAGGTCCCACAAACCAAGCAATGGTCGAAGAAATTGTCGGTAGAGCTCTGAAACAGGTTTGTGTCGAGGCACAGATCTGGGAAAGGGTCATGAAAAATTTCTGCAGCATTGAAGGTCCCCAAGAACACAGTGGCCTCCATCATAATTAAATGGAATAAGTTTGGAACCACCAAGACTCTTTTGTGATGTCATTATGAGGTATTGTGATGTCATTATGGGGTATTGTGATGTCATTATGGGGTATTGTGATGTCATTATGGGGTATTGTGATGTCATTATGGGGTGTTGTGATGTCATTATGGGTGGGGTGTTGTGATGTCATTATGGGGTATTGTGATGTCATTATGGGGTATTGTGATGTCATTATGGGGTATTGTGATGTCATTATGGGGTATTGTGATGTCATTAAATCAAATCAAATCAAATCAAATTTTATTTGTCACATACACATGGTTAGCAGATGTTAATGCGAGTGTAGCGAAATGCTTGTGCTTCTAGTTCCGACAATGCAGTAATAACAAGTAATCTAACTAACAATTCCAAAACTACTGTCTTGTACACAGTGTAAGGGGATAAAGAATATGTACATAAGGATATATGAATGAGTGATGGTACAGAGCAGCATAGGCAAGATACAGTAGATGGTATCGAGTACAGTATGTACAAATGAGATGAGTATGTAAACAAAGTGGCATAGTTTAAAGTGGCTAGTGATACATGTATTACATAAGGATACAGTCGATGATATAGAGTACAGTATATACGTATGCATATGAGATGAATAATGTAGGGTAAGTAACATTATATAAGGTAGCATTGTTTAAAGTGGCTAGTGATATATTTACATCATTTCCCATCAATTCCCATTATTAAAGTGGCTGGAGTTGAGTCAGTGTCAGTGTGTTGGCAGCAGCCACTCAGTGTTAGTGGTGTCTGTTTAACAGTCTGATGGCCTTGAGATAGAAGCTGTTTTTCAGTCTCTCGGTCCCAGCTTTGATGCACCTGTACTGACCTCGCCTTCTGGATGATAGCGGGGTGAACAGGCAGTGGCTCGGGTGGTTGATGTCCTTGATGATCTTTATGGCCTTCCTGTGACATCGGGTGGTGTAGGTGTCCTGGAGGGCAGGTAGTTTGCCCCCGGTGATGCGTTGTGCAGACCTCACTACCCTCTGGAGAGCCTTACGGTTGAGGGCGGTGCAGTTGCCATACCAGGCGGTGATACAGCCCGCCAGGATGCTCTCGATTGTGCATCTGTAGAAGTTTGTGAGTGCTTTTGGTGACAAGCCGAATTTCTTCAGCCTCCTGAGGTTGAAGAGGCGCTGCTGCGCCTTCTTCACGATGCTGTCTGTGTGAGTGGACCAATTCAGTTTGTCTGTGATGTGTATGCCGAGGAACTTAAAACTTGCTACCCTCTCCACTACTGTTCCATCGATGTGGATAGGGGGGTGTTCCCTCTGCTGTTTCCTGAAGTCCACAATCATCTCCTTAGTTTTGTTGACGTTGAGTGTGAGGTTATTTTCCTGACACCACACTCCGAGGGCCCTCACCTCCTCCCTGTAGGCCGTCTCGTCGTTGTTGGTAATCAAGCCTACCACTGTTGTGTCGTCCGCAAACTTGATGATTGAGTTGGAGGCGTGCGTGGCCACGCAGTCGTGGGTGAACAGGGAGTACAGGAGAGGGCTCAGAACGCACCCTTGTGGGGCCCCAGTGTCGAGGATCAGCGTGGAGGAGATGTTGTTGCCTACCCTCACCACCTGGGGGCGGCCCGTCAAGAAGTCCAGTACCCAGTTGCACAGGGCGGGGTCGAGACTCAGGGTCTCGAGCTTGATGACGAGCTTGGAGGGTACTATGGTGTTGAATGCCGAGCTGTAGTCGATGAACAGCATTCTCACATAGGTATTCCTCTTGTCCAGATGGGTTAGGGCAGTGTGCAGTGTGGTTGAGATTGCATCGTCTGTGGACCTATTTGGGCGGTAAGCAAATTGGAGTGGGTCTAGGGTGTCAGGTAGGGTGGAGGTGATATGGTCCTTGACTAGTCTCTCAAAGCACTTCATGATGACGGATGTGAGTGCTACGGGGCGGTAGTCGTTTAGCTCAGTTACCTTAGCTTTCTTGGGAACAGGAACAATGGTGGCCCTCTTGAAGCATGTGGGAACAGCAGACTGGTATAGGGATTGATTGAATATGTCCGTAAACACACTGGCCAGCTGGTCTGCGCATGCTCTGAGGGCGCGGCTGGGGATGCCGTCTGGGCCTGCAGCCTTGCGAGGGTTAACACGTTTAAATGTCTTACTCACCTCGGCTGCAGTGAAGGAGAGACCGCATGTTTTCGTTGCGGGTCGTGTCAGTGGCACTGTATTGTCCTCAAAGCGGGCAAAAAAGTTATTTAGTCTGCCTGGGAGCAAGACATCCTGGTCCGTGACTGGGCTGGATTTCTTCCTGTAGTCCGTGATTGACTGTAGACCCTGCCACATGCCTCTTGTGTCTGAGCCGTTGAATTGAGATTCTACTTTGTCTCTGTACTGGCGCTTAGCTTGTTTGATAGCCTTGCGGAGGGAATAGCTGCACTGTTTGTATTCGGTCATGTTACCAGACACCTTGCCCTGATTAAAAGCAGTGGTTCGCGCTTTCAGTTTCACACGAATGCTGCCATCAATCCACGGTTTCTGGTTAGGGAATGTTTTAATCGTTGCTATGGGAACGACATCTTCAACGCACGTTCTAATGAACTCTCACACCGAATCAGCGTATTCGTCAATGTTGTTATGTGACGCAATACGAAACATCTCCCAGTCCACGTGATGGAAGCAGTCTTGGAGTGTGGAGTCAGCTTGGTCGGACCAGCGTTGGACAGACCTCAGCGTGGGAGCCTCTTGTTTTAGTTTCTGTCTGTAGGCAGGGATCAACAAAATGGAGCCGTGGTCAGCTTTTCCGAAAGGGGGGCGGGGCAGGGCCTTATATGCGTCGCGGAAGTTAGAGTAACAATGATCCAAGGTCTTTCCACCCCTGGTTGCGCAATCGATATGCTGATAAAATTTGGGGAGTCTTGTTTTCAGATTAGCCTTGTTAAAATCCCCAGCTACAATGAATGCAGCCTCCGGATAAATCGTTTCCAGTTTGCAGAGAGTTAAATAAAGTTCGTTCAGAGCCATCGATGTGTCTGCTTGGGGGGGGATATATACGGCTGTGATTATAATCGAAGAGAATTCTCTTGGTAGATAATGCGGTCTACATTTGATTGTGAGGAATTGTAAATCAGGTGAACAGAAGGATTTGAGTTCCTGTATGTTTCTTTCATCACACCATGTCACGTTGGCCATGAGGCATGAGGTATTGTGATGTCATTATGGGGTATTGTGATGTCATTATGGGGTGTTGTGTGTAGATTGATGAGGGGAAAGAATCTATTTAATACATTTTAGAATAAGACTGTAACGTAACAAAATGTGGAAAAAGTCAATGGGGTCTGAATACTTTCCGATTGCACTGTATATAATGCTCTGTACCTGTACTCTGTATTACAAAATGCTTTTCAAGTATTCTAGTCCACTGGCTCCATACAGATGTGTCTAAAAGCCCATTGCACAGAGTAGATAGTCCTCCAATAGTGACCAGACTGAGAGAGAGTTCTGGACGGACAGACTCCTTCTTCAATCTGTTTGTCTTCCCATTGCACAGAGTAGATAGTCCTCCAATAGTGACCAGACTGAGAGAGAGTTCTGGACGGACAGACTCCTTCTTCAATCTGTTTGTCTTCCCATTGCACAGAGTAGATAGTCCTCCAATAGTGACCAGACTGAGAGAGAGTTCTGGACGGACAGACTCCTTCTTCAATCTGTTTGTCTTCCCATTGCACAGAGTAGATAGTCCTCCAATAGTGACCAGACTGAGAGAGAGTTCTGGACGGACAGACTCCTTCTTCAATCTGTTTGTCAACCCTTTTGCATACAAGTCATCTGCACTCAACCTTTACCACCCAGATTCCACAGGAGACTGACTGGGCTGTCAGAAAACAACGGCTCCTTGTTGAAGCCCAGATTCCACAGGAGACTGACTGGGCTGTCAGAAAACAACGGCTCCTTGTTGAAGCCCAGATTCCACAGGAGACTGACTGGGCTGTCAGAAAACAACGGCTCCTTGTTGAAGCCCAGATTCCACAGGAGATGGACTGGGCTGTCAGAAAACAACGGCTCCTTGTTGAAGCCCAGATTCCACAGGAGACTGACTGGGCTGTCAGAAAACAACGGCTCCTTGTTGAAGCCCAGATTCCACAGGAGACTGACTGGGCTGTCAGAAAACAACGGCTCCTTGTTGAAGCCCAGATTCCACAGGAGATGGACTGGGCTGTCAGAAAACAACGGATAATGACATCACAATACCCCATAATGACATCACAATACCCCATAATGACATCACAATACCCCATAATGACATCACAATACCCCATAATGGCATCACAATACCGAATAATGACATCACAATACCGCATAATGACATCACAATACCCCATAATGACATCACAATACCGCATAATGACATCACAATACCCCATAATGACATCACAATACCCCATAATGACATCACAATACCCCATCAGGACATCACAATATCGCATAATGACATCACAATACCCCATAATGACATCACAATACCCCATAATGACATCACAATACCACATAAAATGGAAACAGGTTTTCAGACATGTTTGAACATTTATTGAAAATAATAAACATAAATACCTTATTTACATAAGTATTCAGACCCTTTTCTATGAGACTTTAAATTGAGCTCGGGTGCATCCTGTTTCCATTGATCATCCTTGAGATGTTTCGACAACTAGATTGGAGTCCACCTGTGGTAAATTTAATTGATTGGACATGATTTGGAAAGGCACACACCTGTCTATATAAGGTCCCACAAACCAAGCAATGGTCGAAGAAATTGTCGGTAGAGCTCTGAAACAGGTTTGTGTCGAGGCACAGATCTGGGAAAGGGTCATGAAAAATTTCTGCAGCATTGAAGGTCCCCAAGAACACAGTGGCCTCCATCATAATTAAATGGAATAAGTTTGGAACCACCAAGACTCTTTTGTGATGTCATTATGAGGTATTGTGATGTCATTATGGGGTATTGTGATGTCATTATGGGGTATTGTGATGTCATTATGGGGTATTGTGATGTCATTATGGGGTGTTGTGATGTCATTATGGGTGGGGTGTTGTGATGTCATTATGGGGTATTGTGATGTCATTATGGGGTATTGTGATGTCATTATGGGGTATTGTGATGTCATTATGGGGTATTGTGATGTCATTAAATCAAATCAAATCAAATCAAATTTTATTTGTCACATACACATGGTTAGCAGATGTTAATGCGAGTGTAGCGAAATGCTTGTGCTTCTAGTTCCGACAATGCAGTAATAACAAGTAATCTAACTAACAATTCCAAAACTACTGTCTTGTACACAGTGTAAGGGGATAAAGAATATGTACATAAGGATATATGAATGAGTGATGGTACAGAGCAGCATAGGCAAGATACAGTAGATGGTATCGAGTACAGTATGTACAAATGAGATGAGTATGTAAACAAAGTGGCATAGTTTAAAGTGGCTAGTGATACATGTATTACATAAGGATACAGTCGATGATATAGAGTACAGTATATACGTATGCATATGAGATGAATAATGTAGGGTAAGTAACATTATATAAGGTAGCATTGTTTAAAGTGGCTAGTGATATATTTACATCATTTCCCATCAATTCCCATTATTAAAGTGGCTGGAGTTGAGTCAGTGTCAGTGTGTTGGCAGCAGCCACTCAGTGTTAGTGGTGGCTGTTTAACAGTCTGATGGCCTTGAGATAGAAGCTGTTTTTCAGTCTCTCGGTCCCAGCTTTGATGCACCTGTACTGACCTCGCCTTCTGGATGATAGCGGGGTGAACAGGCAGTGGCTCGGGTGGTTGATGTCCTTGATGATCTTTATGGCCTTCCTGTGACATCGGGTGGTGTAGGTGTCCTGGAGGGCAGGTAGTTTGCCCCCGGTGATGCGTTGTGCAGACCTCACTACCCTCTGGAGAGCCTTACGGTTGAGGGCGGTGCAGTTGCCATACCAGGCGGTGATACAGCCCGCCAGGATGCTCTCGATTGTGCATCTGTAGAAGTTTGTGAGTGCTTTTGGTGACAAGCCGAATTTCTTCAGCCTCCTGAGGTTGAAGAGGCGCTGCTGCGCCTTCTTCACGATGCTGTCTGTGTGAGTGGACCAATTCAGTTTGTCTGTGATGTGTATGCCGAGGAACTTAAAACTTGCTACCCTCTCCACTACTGTTCCATCGATGTGGATAGGGGGGTGTTCCCTCTGCTGTTTCCTGAAGTCCACAATCATCTCCTTAGTTTTGTTGACGTTGAGTGTGAGGTTATTTTCCTGACACCACACTCCGAGGGCCCTCACCTCCTCCCTGTAGGCCGTCTCGTCGTTGTTGGTAATCAAGCCTACCACTGTTGTGTCGTCCGCAAACTTGATGATTGAGTTGGAGGCGTGCGTGGCCACGCAGTCGTGGGTGAACAGGGAGTACAGGAGAGGGCTCAGAACGCACCCTTGTGGGGCCCCAGTGTCGAGGATCAGCGTGGAGGAGATGTTGTTGCCTACCCTCACCACCTGGGGGCGGCCCGTCAAGAAGTCCAGTACCCAGTTGCACAGGGCGGGGTCGAGACTCAGGGTCTCGAGCTTGATGACGAGCTTGGAGGGTACTATGGTGTTGAATGCCGAGCTGTAGTCGATGAACAGCATTCTCACATAGGTATTCCTCTTGTCCAGATGGGTTAGGGCAGTGTGCAGTGTGGTTGAGATTGCATCGTCTGTGGACCTATTTGGGCGGTAAGCAAATTGGAGTGGGTCTAGGGTGTCAGGTAGGGTGGAGGTGATATGGTCCTTGACTAGTCTCTCAAAGCACTTCATGATGACGGATGTGAGTGCTACGGGGCGGTAGTCGTTTAGCTCAGTTACCTTAGCTTTCTTGGGAACAGGAACAATGGTGGCCCTCTTGAAGCATGTGGGAACAGCAGACTGGTATAGGGATTGATTGAATATGTCCGTAAACACACTGGCCAGCTGGTCTGCGCATGCTCTGAGGGCGCGGCTGGGGATGCCGTCTGGGCCTGCAGCCTTGCGAGGGTTAACACGTTTAAATGTCTTACTCACCTCGGCTGCAGTGAAGGAGAGACCGCATGTTTTCGTTGCGGGTCGTGTCAGTGGCACTGTATTGTCCTCAAAGCGGGCAAAAAAGTTATTTAGTCTGCCTGGGAGCAAGACATCCTGGTCCGTGACTGGGCTGGATTTCTTCCTGTAGTCCGTGATTGACTGTAGACCCTGCCACATGCCTCTTGTGTCTGAGCCGTTGAATTGAAATTCTACTTTGTCTCTGTACTGGCGCTTAGCTTGTTTGATAGCCTTGCGGAGGGAATAGCTGCACTGTTTGTATTCGGTCATGTTACCAGACACCTTGCCCTGATTAAAAGCAGTGGTTCGCGCTTTCAGTTTCACACGAATGCTGCCATCAATCCACGGTTTCTGGTTAGGGAATGTTTTAATCGTTGCTATGGGAACGACATCTTCAACGCACGTTCTAATGAACTCGCACACCGAATCAGCGTATTCGTCAATGTTGTTATGTGACGCAATACGAAACATCTCCCAGTCCACGTGATGGAAGCAGTCTTGGAGTGTGGAGTCAGCTTGGTCGGACCAGCGTTGGACAGACCTCAGCGTGGGAGCCTCTTGTTTTAGTTTCTGTCTGTAGGCAGGGATCAACAAAATGGAGCCGTGGTCAGCTTTTCCGAAAGGGGGGCGGGGCAGGGCCTTATATGCGTCGCGGAAGTTAGAGTAACAATGATCCAAGGTCTTTCCACCCCTGGTTGCGCAATCGATATGCTGATAAAATTTGGGGAGTCTTGTTTTCAGATTAGCCTTGTTAAAATCCCCAGCTACAATGAATGCAGCCTCCGGATAAATCGTTTCCAGTTTGCAGAGAGTTAAATAAAGTTCGTTCAGAGCCATCGATGTGTCTGCTTGGGGGGGGATATATACGGCTGTGATTATAATCGAAGAGAATTCTCTTGGTAGATAATGCGGTCTACATTTGATTGTGAGGAATTGTAAATCAGGTGAACAGAAGGATTTGAGTTCCTGTATGTTTCTTTCATCACACCATGTCACGTTGGCCATGAGGCATGAGGTATTGTGATGTCATTATGGGGTATTGTGATGTCATTATGGGGTGTTGTGTGTAGATTGATGAGGGGAAAGAATCTATTTAATACATTTTAGAATAAGACTGTAACGTAACAAAATGTGGAAAAAGTCAATGGGGTCTGAATACTTTCCGATTGCACTGTATATAATGCTCTGTACCTGTACTCTGTATTACAAAATGCTTTTCAAGTATTCTAGTCCACTGGCTCCATACAGATGTGTCTAAAAGCCCATTGCACAGAGTAGATAGTCCTCCAATAGTGACCAGACTGAGAGAGAGTTCTGGACGGACAGACTCCTTCTTCAATCTGTTTGTCTTCCCATTGCACAGAGTAGATAGTCCTCCAATAGTGACCAGACTGAGAGAGAGTTCTGGACGGACAGACTCCTTCTTCAATCTGTTTGTCTTCCCATTGCACAGAGTAGATAGTCCTCCAATAGTGACCAGACTGAGAGAGAGTTCTGGACGGACAGACTCCTTCTTCAATCTGTTTGTCTTCCCATTGCACAGAGTAGATAGTCCTCCAATAGTGACCAGACTGAGAGAGAGTTCTGGACGGACAGACTCCTTCTTCAATCTGTTTGTCAACCCTTTTGCATACAAGTCATCTGCACTCAACCTTTACCACCCAGATTCCACAGGAGACTGACTGGGCTGTCAGAAAACAACGGCTCCTTGTTGAAGCCCACATTCCACAGGAGACTGACTGGGCTGTCAGAAAACAACGGCTCCTTGTTGAAGCCCAGATTCCACAGGAGACTGACTGGGCTGTCAGAAAACAACGGCTCCTTGTTGAAGCCCAGATTCCACAGGAGATGGACTGGGCTGTCAGAAAACAACGGCTCCTTGTTGAAGCCCAGATTCCACAGGAGACTGACTGGGCTGTCAGAAAACAACGGCTCCTTGTTGAAGCCCAGATTCCACAGGAGACTGACTGGGCTGTCAGAAAACAACGGCTCCTTGTTGAAGCCCAGATTCCACAGGAGATGGACTGGGCTGTCAGAAAACAACGGCTCCTTGTTGAAGCCCAGATTCCACAGGAGACTGACTGGGCTGTCAGAAAACAACGGCTCCTTGTTGAAGCCCAGATTCCACAGGAGACTGACTGGGCTGTCAGAAAACAACGGCTCCTTGTTGAAGCCCAGATTCCACAGGAGATGGACTGGGCTGTCAGAAAACAACGGCTCCTTGTTGAAGCCCAGATTCCACAGGAGACTGACTGGGCTGTCAGAAAACAACGGCTCCTTGTTGAAGCCCAGATTCCACAGGAGACTGACTGGGCTGTCAGAAAACAACGGCTCCTTGTTGAAGCCCAGATTCCACAGGAGACTGACTGGGCTGTCAGAAAACAACGGCTCCTTGTTGAAGCCCAGATTCCACAGGAGACTGACTGGGCTGTCAGAAAACAACGGCTCCTTGTTGAAGCCCAGATTCCACAGGAGATGGACTGGGCTGTCAGAAAACAACGGCTCCTTGTTGAAGCCCAGATTCCACAGGAGATGAACTGGGCTGTCAGAAAACAACGGCTCCTTGTTGAAGCCCAGATTCCACAGGAGATGGACTGGGCTGTCAGAAAACAACGTCTCCTTGTTGAAGCCCAGATTCCACAGGAGATTGACTGGGCTGTCAGAAAACAACGTCTCCTTGTTGAAGCCCAGATTCCACAGGAGATGGACTGGGCTGTCAGAAAACAACGGCTCCTTGTTGAAGCCCAGATTCCACAGGAGACTGACTGGGCTGTCAGAAAACAACGGCTCCTTGTTGAAGCCCAGATTCCACAGGAGACTGACTGTATGTGTGTATAGAAAACACTCTGAAGTTTCTACAACTGGTTAAATCATGTCTGTGGCTATAACAGAACGTGTTCAGGAGTAAAAATCCCAGGGAAAACTGTTCACCCCCCAAAAAAAAAAAAAATTCATCCGCCAGTCTTTGAATTGTCTACGGCGTTAGAAAATAGATGAGTTCCCGCTTACAATGCCTACAGCTTCCGCACGATTGCAGGTTTATCCTTGGTGGGATGACGTATAGGCACTTCCTGTCTTGGGGTGCACCCAGGAAATTATGAAAGTGAAAAAAATGGACGATGATTTCGAGACTTGCTGCTATCGAATACAGATCGCCCCGTGATCAATTTTGATCGATTATTAACGTTTATTAATACCTAAAGTTGGTTTACAAAAGTAGTTTGAAGTGATTTGTAAAAGTTTATAGGCAACTTTGTTAATTTTAAAAAGGGACGTTGCGTCTGGAAAAGGTGAATTTTCCTTGGATCAGACGGCCTTTATAAATGGACATTTTGGGTATACATGGACGGATTTAATTGGGAAAAAGACCCAATTGTGATGTTTATGGGACATATAGGAGTGCCAACAAAGAAGCTCGTCAAAGGTAATGAATGTTTTATATTTTATTTCTGCAGCGCCGGCTACCGCTAAATCTTTTGTTTAGGTCTCGTTCAGGTATTTCGGGGGGTGCATAATAGCTTCTCATGCTTTCGCCGAAAAGCATTTTACAAATCTGACATGTTGGCTAGATTCACAACGAGTGTAGCTTTAATTGAGTATCTTGCGTGTGTGTTTTAATGAAAGTTAGTTTTATCGAGTACTATAGGTGGCGCTCTGAAATTTCCGCTGATTTGGTTCCTGTACAGGTACAGGTGTAACAGGTAGCCCAGATTCCACAGGAGATTGACTGGGCTGTCAGATAACAACAGCAGACTAGCAGACTTCCTCCTCCCTAGTAAAATATACAGCATTCTTTCTCCTGCTTAGTAAAATATACAGCATTCTTCCTCCTCCCTAGTAAAATATACAGCATTCTTTCTCCTCCCTAGTAAAATATACAGCAGACTTCCTCCTCCCTAGAAAAATATACATAATTCTTCCTCCTCCCTAGTAAAATATACAGCATTCCTGCTCCTCCCTAGTAAAATATACAGCAGTCTTCCTCCTCCCTAGTAAAATATACAGCATTCCTGCTCCTCCCTAGTAAAATATACAGCAGTCTTCCTCCTCCCTAGTAAAATATACAGCATTCCTGCTCCTCCCTAGTAAAATATACAGCAGTCTTCCTCCTCCCTAGTAAAATATATAGCAGACTTCCTCCTCCCTAGTAAAATATACAGCAGACTTCCTCCTCCCTAGTAAAATATATTGCAGACTTCCTCCTCCCTAGTAAAATATACAGCATTCTTGCTCCTCCCTAGTAAAATATACAGCATTCTTCCTCCTCCCTAGTAAAATATACAACAGCCTTCCTCCTCCCTAGTAAAATATACAGCAGCCTTCTTCCTCCCTAGTAAAATATACAGCATTCTTCCTCCTCCCTAGTAAAATATACAGCATGCGTTCTCCTCCCTAGTAAAATATACAGCATTCTTCCTCCTCCCTAGTAAAATATACAGCAGACTTCCTCCTCCCTAGTAAAATATATAGCAGACTTCCTTCTCCCTAGTAAAATATACAGCAGCCTTCCTCCTCCCTAGTAAAATATACACCAGCCTTCCTCCTCCGTTTGAGGTGAACGGTTGAGGTCAACTGTTGAGGTGAACGGTTGAGGTGAACGGTTGAGGTGAACAGTTGAGGTGAACAGTTGAGGTGAACGGTTGAGGTGAACGGTTGAGGTGAACAGTTGAGGTGAACAGGTGAACAGTGAGGTGAACAGGTGAACGGTTGAGGTGAACAGTTGAGGTGAACGGTTGAGGTGAACAGTTGAGGTGAACAGGTGAGGTGAATGGTTGAGGTGAACAGTGAGGTGAACAGGTGAACGGTTGAGGTGAACGGTTGAGGTGAACGGTTGAGGTGAACGGTTGAGTTGAACGGTTGAGGTGAACAAGTGTACGATTGAGGGATAACAGGTGAATGGTTGAGGTGAACAGTTGAGGTGAACAGTTGAGGTGAACGGTTGAGGTGAACAGTTGAGGTGAACAGGTGAACAGTTGAGGTGAACAGTTGAGGTGAACAGTTGAGGTGAACAGGTGAGGTGAACCTTAATAGAAAGTTACCCAGTAAAATACTACTGGAGTAAAAGTCTAAAAATATTTGGTTTTAAATATCCTTCAGTATCAAAAGTACATTTCATATTCCTTATATAAAACAAACCAGATGCATCGGTTTCTTGTTTTTTAAATGTACGGATATCCATTAGTTCCTGCCAAGGCAGCAGCTACTCTTCCTGGGGTTTATTATGGATCCCCATTAGTTCCTGCCAAGGCAGCAGCTACTCTTCCTGGGGTTTATTATGGATCCCCATTAGTTCCTGCCAAGGCAGTAGTTACTCTTCCTGGGGTTTATTATGGATCCCCATTAGTTCCTGTCAAGGCAGCAGCTACTCTTCCTGGGGTTTATTATGGATCCCCATTAGTTCCTGCCAAGGCAGCAGCTACTCTTCCTGGGATTTATTATGGATCCCCATTAGTTCCTGCCAAGGCAGCAGCTACTCTTCCTGGGGTTTATTATGGATCCCCATTAGTTCCTGTCAAGACAGCAGCTACTCTTCCTGGGGTTTATTATGGATCCCCATTAGTTCCTGTCAAGGCAGCAGCTACTCTTCCTGGGGTTTATTATGGATCCCCATTAGTTCCTGCCAAGGCAGCAGCTACTCTTCCTGGGGTTTATTATGGATCCCCATTAGTTCCTGTCAAGGCAGCAGCTACTCTTCCTGGGGTTTATTATGGATCCCCATTAGTTCCTGTCAAGACAGCAGCTACTCTTCCTGGGGTTTATTATGGATCCCCATTAGTTCCTGCCAAGGCAGCAGCTACTCTTCCTGGGGTTTATTATGGATCCCCATTAGTTCCTGTCAAGGCAGCAGCTACTCTTCCTGGGGTTTATTATGGATCCCCATTAGTTCCTGCCAAGGCAGCAGCTACTCTTCCTGGGATTTATTATGGATCCCCATTAGTTCCTGTCAAGGCAGCAGCTACTCTTCCTGGGGTTTATTATGGATCCCCATTAGTTCCTGCCAAGGCAGCAGCTACTCTTCCTGGGATTTATTATGGATCCCCATTAGTTCCTGTCAAGGCAGCAGCTACTCTTCCTGGGGTTTATTATGGATCCCCATTAGTTCCTGTCAAGACAGCAGCTACTCTTCCTGGGGTTTATTATGGATCCCCATTAGTTCCTGTCAAGGCAGCAGCTACTCTTCCTGGGGTTTATTATGGATCCCCATTAGTTCCTGCCAAGGCAGCAGCTACTCTTCCTGGGGTTTATTATGGATCCCCATTAGTTCCTGTCAAGGCAGCAGCTACTCTTCCTGGGGTTTATTATGGATCCCCATTAGTTCCTGTCAAGACAGCAGCTACTCTTCCTGGGGTTTATTATGGATCCCCATTAGTTCCTGTCAAGGCAGCAGCTACTCTTCCTGGGGTTTATTATGGATCCCCATTAGTTCCTGCCAAGGCAGCAGCTACTCTTCCTGGGGTTTATTATGGATCCCCATTAGTTCCTGCCAAGGCAGCAGCTACTCTTCCTGGGGTTTATTATGGATCCCCATTAGTTCCTGCCAAGGCAGCAGCTACTCTTCCTGGGGTTTATTATGGATCCCCATTAGTTTCTGTCAAGGCAGCGGCTACTCTTCCTGGGGTTTATTATGGATCCCCATTAGTTCCTGCCAAGGCAGCAGCTACTCTTCCTGGGGTTTATTATGGATCCCCATTAGTTCCTGCCAAGGCAGCAGCTACTCTTCCTGGGGTTTATTATGGATCCCCATTAGTTCCTGTCAAGGCAGCGGCTACTCTTCCTGGGGTTTATTATGGATCCCCATTAGTTCCTGCCAAGGCAGCAGCTACTCTTCCTGGGGTTTATTATGGATCCCCATTAGTTCCTGCCAAGGCAGCAGCTACTCTTCCTGGGGTTTATTATGGATCCCCATTAGTTCCTGTCAAGGCAGCAGCTACTCTTCCTGGGGTTTATTATGGATCCCCATTAGTTCCTGTCAAGGCAGCAGCTACTCTTCCTGGGGTTTATTATGGATCCCCAGTAGTTCCTGTCAAGGCAGCAGCTACTCTTCCTGGGGTTTATTATGGATCCCCATTAGTTCCTGCCAATGCAGCAGCTACTCTTCCTGGGGTTTATTATGGATCCCCATTAGTTCCTGCCAAGGCAGCAGCTACTCTTCTTGGGCTTTATTATGGATCCCCATTAGTTCCTGTCAAGGCAGCAGCTACTCTTCCTGGGGTTTATTATGGATCCCCATTAGTTCCTGCCAAGGCAGCAGCTACTCTTCCTGGGGTTTATTATGGATCCCCATTAGTTCCTGTCAAGGCAGCAGCTACTCTTCCTGGGGTTTATTATGGATCCCCATTAGTTCCTGTCAAGGCAGCAGCTACTCTTCCTGGGGTTTATTATGGATCCCCATTAGTTCCTGTCAAGGCAGCAGCTACTCTTCCTGAGGTTTATTATGGATCCCCATTAGTTCCTGCCAAAGCAGCAGCTACTCTTCCTGGGGTTTATTATGGATCCCCATTAGTTCCTGTCAAGACAGCAGCTACTCTTCCTGGGGTTTATTATGGATCCCCATTAGTTCCTGCCAAGGCAGCAGCTACTCTTCCTGGGGTTTATTATGGATCCCCATTAGTTCCTGTCAAGGCAGCAGCTACTCTTCCTGGGGTTTATTATGGATCCCCATTAGTTCCTGCCAAGGCAGCAGCTACTCTTCCTGGGGTTTATTATGGATCCCCATTAGTTCCTGCCAAGGCAGCAGCTACTCTTCCTGGGGTTTATTATGGATCCCCATTAGTTCCTGTCAAGGCAGCAGCTACTCTTCCTGGGGTTTATTATGGATCCCCATTAGTTCCTGCCAAGGCAGCAGCTACTCTTCCTGGGGTTTATTATGGATCCCATTAGTTCCTGTCAAGGCAGCAGCTACTCTTCCTGGGGTTTATTATGGATCCCCATTAGTTCCTGCCAAGGGAGCAGCTACTCTTCCTGGGGTTTATTATGGATCCCCATTAGTTCCTGTCAAGGCAGCAGCTACTCTTCCTGGGGTTTATTATGGATCCCCATTAGTTCCTGTCAAGGCAGCAGCTACTCTTCCTGGGGTTTATTATGGATCCCCATTAGTTCCTGTCAAGGCAGCAGCTACTCTTCCTGGGGTTTATTATGGATCCCCATTAGTTCCTGTCAAGGCAGCAGCTACTCTTCCTGGGGTTTATTATGGATCCCCATTAGTTCCTGTCAAGGCAGCAGCTACTCTTCCTGGGGTTTATTATGGATCCCCATTAGTTCCTGCCAAGGCAGCAGCTACTCTTCCTGGGGTTTATTATGGATCTCCATTAGTTCCTGCCAATGCAGCAGCTACTCTTCCTGGGGTTTATTATGGGTCCCCATTAGTTCCTGCCAATGCAGCAGCTACTCTTCCTGGAGTTTATTATGGATCCCCATTAGTTCCTGCCAAGGCAGCAGCTACTCTTCCTGGGGTTTATTATGGATCCCCATTAGTTCCTGTCAAGGCAGCAGCTACTCTTCCTGGGGTTTATTATGGATCCCCATTAGTTCCTGCCAAAGCAGCAGCTACTCTTCCTTGGGTTTATTATGGATCCCCATTAGTTCCTGTCAAGGCAGCGGCTACTCTTCCTGGGGTTTATTATGGATCCCCATTAGTTCCTGCCAAGGCAGCAGCTACTCTTCCTGGGGTTTATTATGGATCCCCATTAGTTCCTGTCAAGGCAGCAGCTACTCTTCCTGGGGTTTATTATGGATCCCCATTAGTTCCTGTCAAGGCATCAGCTACTCTTCCTGGGGTTTATTATGGATCCCCATTAGTTCCTGTCAAGGCAGCGGCTACTCTTCCTGGGGTTTATTATGGATCCCCATTAGTTCCTGCCAAGGCAGCAGCTACTCTTCCTGGGGTTTATTATGGATCCCCATTAGTTCCTGTCAAGGCAGCAGCTACTCTTCCTGGGGTTTATTATGGATCCCCATTAGTTCCTGTCAAGGCAGCAGCTACTCTTCCTGGGGTTTATTATGGATCCCCATTAGTTCCTGTCAAGGCAGCAGCTACTCTTCCTGGGGTTTATTATGGATCCCCATTAGTTCCTGTCAAGGCAGCAGCTACTCTTCCTGGGGTTTATTATGGATCCCCATTAGTTCCTGTCAAGGCAGCAGCTACTCTTCCTGGGGTTTGTTATGGATCCACATTAGTTCCTACCAAGGCAGCAGCTACTCTTCCTGTGGTTTATTATGGATCCCCATTAGTTCCTACCAAGGCAGCAGCTACTCTTCCTGGGGTTTATTATGGTTCCCCATTAGTTTGTGCCAAAGCAGGGTTGGGGTTAATTCAATTTCAAGTTAATAAAGAAATTATTCCTCATGAAATGTACCCAAATGTTCTATGATGATTTTTCATATGGTATGACCTATGACCTCCTACCTCTGGCACAGATGCTGCATCACTAGCTACATTAGCACGGCCTCAACACTGCGTAACTAGCTACATTAGCACGGCCTCAATGCTGCATAACTAGCTACATTAGAACGGCCTCAACACTGCATCACTAGCTACATTAGCACGGCCTCAATGCTGCATAACTAGCTACATTAGCAGGGCCTCAACGCTACATAACTAGCGACATTAGCACGGCCACAATACTGCATAACTAGCTACATTAGCAGGGCCTCAACGCTACATAACTAGCTACATTAGCACGGCCTCAACGCTGCATAACTAGCTACATTAGTACGCCTCAACGCTGCATAACTAGCTACATTAGCAGGGCCTCAACGCTACATAACTAGCTACATTAGCAGGGCCTCAACGCTACATAACTAGCTACATTAGCAGGGCCTCAACGCTACATAACTAGCTACATTAGCACGGCCTCAACGCTGCATCACTAGCTACATTAGCAGGGCCTCAACGCTGCATCACTAGCTACATTAGCACGGCCTCAATGCTACGTAACTAGCTACATTAGCACGGCCTCAATGCTGCATAACTAGCTACATTAGCACGGCCTCAATGCTGCATAAGTAGCTACATTAGCAGGGCCTCAACGCTACATAACTAGCTACATTAGCAGGGCCTCAATGCTACTTAACTAGCTACATTAGCACGGCCTCAACGCTACATAACTAGCTACATTAGCAGGGCCTCAACGCTACATAACTAGCTACATTAGCACATCCTCAATGCTACATAACTAGCTACATTCGCAGGGCCTCAATGCTACATAACTAGCTACATTAGCAGGGCCTCAACGCTACATAACTAGCTACATTAGCAGGGCCTCAATGCTACATAACTAGCTACATTAGCAGGGCCTCAACGCTACATAACTAGCTACATTAGCACGGCCACATATCAAATGTCACTTTAATTGAATTATTGGCATGTTGCTCATTCCCTGCCCTCTGCATGCAGATGGAGACTGTTGGAGCCTGACATCACTGATTACAACACAATATCCACCTCTCCTCTCCTGGCAGAGAGTCGATGTGTTAAGCCACCGTCAACTACATTTCAAATGGTACCCTGTCCCCTATGTAGCGCACTACTTCTGCCCTGAGCGAGCGCAGGACAACCTAGTCCCACAACAATAGGGTGCCATAGGGGACAGTGCCAGGGAGAACACTGTTGTAGAGCCCCGGGTTCATCTAATGTGGGACATCAGATATCCTATTAGACGAGGGTGTGGATGGACTCTATTTTGAAAGCAGAGGAAATGTTACACTTCCTACTTGGTTCCTGCTGAGAAGGCAGAAAGGATGCGTTCCAAGTGGAACCCTATTCCCTACATAGATCACTACTTTAGACCAAATGGAACCCTATTCCCTATATAGTGCACTACTTTAGACTAAACTGAACCCTATTCTCTACATAGTGCACTACTTTAGACCAAATGGAACCCTATTCTCTACATAGTGCACTACTTTAGACTAAATCCCTTTTGGCCCTACAGTATATAGGGGACTAGGTGCCATTTAGGAGGTAACATAGACTAGAGCCTTTTATGGACACCTCTGACAAGGAGAGTCTTTCTTCAGTCAGTCTCAAACAGAACTGGATATTGGCTATACCTGTAGTCACTGGCAGTATAGTGTATATCTGGGAAGATAGGACCAGTATTGGAAGTCTGAATGACATCAGGTAGAACATTGACTCAGTGATGATGTCATCATGACGGCAGAAATATACCTCATCTGTCTGAACCAATCACAATGTTTTATACTTTATATGACAATCGGCAACATGAGTTATTAATGCTGGTTATCAATAGAGCTCTCTGGCAGTCAGTCAGACGGTCAGACGGTCAGTCAGACAGTCATACAGTCAGACGGTCAGTCAATCAGTCAGACAGTCAGATGGTAAGTCAGATGGTCAGACAGTCAATCAGTCAGTCAGACAGTCAGTCGGTCAGTCAGATGGTCAGTCAATCAGTCAGACAGTCAGATGGTCAGTCAGACGGCCAGACAGTCAATCAGTCAGTCAGACGGTCAGTCAGACAGTCAGTCAGTCAGTCAGTCACACAGTCAGCCAGTTAGTCAGTCAGATGGTCAGTCAGTCAGTCAGTGAGTCAGATGGTCAGTCAGCCAGTCAGTCAGATGGTCAGTCAGTCAGACAGTCAGTCAGACAGTCAGTCAGTCAGTCCGTCCGATGGTCAGTCAGTGAGTCAGACAGTCAGACAGTCAGTCAGATGGTCAGTCAGTCAGTCAGTGAGTCAGATGGTCAGTCAGCCAGTCAGTCAGATGGTCAGTCAGTGAGTCAGACAGTCAGACAGTCAGTCAGATGGTCAGTCAGACAGTCAGACAGTCAGACAGACAGTCAGCCAGCCAGTCAGTCAGTCAGATGGTCAGACAGTTAGCCAGTCAGACAGTCAGTCAGGTGGTCAGTCAGTCAGTCAGTCAGCCAGTCAGATGGTCAGTCAGTCAGCCAGTCAGTCAGCCAGTCAGTCAGCCAGTCAGTCAGACAGTCAGTCAGGTGGTCAGTCAGTCAGTCAGCCAGCCACTCAGTCAGTCAGATGGTCAGTCAGTCAGCCAGTCAGTCAGCCAGTCAGTCAGACAGTCAGTCAGATGGTCAGACAGTTAGCCAGTCAGACAGTCAGTCAGGTGGTCAGTCAGCCAGTCAGTCAGTCAGTCGGTCAGTCAGCCAGTCAGTCAGTCAGCCAGTCAGTCAGCCAGTCAGTCAGACATCAGTCAGACAGTCAGTCAGTCAGTCAGACAGTCATTCAGACATTCAGACAGTCAGTCAGTCAGTCAGTCAGATGGTCAGTCAGTCAGTCAGATAGTCAGACAGACAGACAGTCAGACAGTCAGACAGACAGTCAGATGGTCAGTCAGCCAGTCAGTCAGTCAGACAGTCAGTCAGACAGTCAGACAGTCAGTCAGTTAGATGGTCAGTCAGTCAGTCAGTCAGTCAGATGCTCAGTCAGTCAGCCAGACAGTCAGTCAGACAGTCAGTGAGACAGTCAGACAGTCAGTCAGACAGTCAGACAGTCAGATGATCAGTCAGTCAGTCAGTCATTCAGTCAGTCAGTCAGACAGTCAGACAGTCAGATGATCAGTCAGTCAGTCAGTCATTCAGTCAGTCAGTCAGTCAGTCAGTCAGACAGTCAGTGAGACAGTCAGACAGTCAGTCAGACAGTCAGACAGTCAGATGATCAGTCAGTCAGTCAGCCAGACAGTCAGTCAGACAGTCAGTGAGACAGTCAGACAGTCAGTCAGACAGTCAGACAGTCAGATGATCAGTCAGTCAGTCAGTCAGTCAGTCAGTCAGACAGTCAGTCAGTCAGTCAGACAGTCAGTCAGTCAGACAGAAGTCTTAAACCTCTAGTGACTACCCATCCCGCATGCGGGAGCGTGATCATCGCCTGACACTAATTAGCATAACGCAACGGACATAGATATTCCTAGAAAATATTCCTATTCATGAAAATCACAGATTAAATATATTGAGACACAGCTTAGCCTTTTGTTAATCACCCTGTCATCTCAGATTTTCTAAATATGCTTTACAGCCAAAGCTAGACAAGCATTTGTGTAAGTTTATCGATAGCCTAGTATAGCATTTTGTCCAGCTAGCAGCAGGTAACTTGGTCACGGAAATCAGAAAAGCAGTCAAATTAAATTGTTTACCTTTGATGAGCTTCAGATGTTTTCACTCACGAAAATATTATTTTTGTAGGCGAAATAGCTCCGTTTGTTCTTCACGTTTGCAGTCACTAAAACGCCAAAAAATATTCAAAATTAGCTCCATAATATCGACAGAAACATGGCAAACGTTGTTTATAATCAAACTTCAAGGTGTTTTTCAAATATCTATTCGATAATATATCCGTCGGGACAATTGGTTTTTCAGTAGGACCGATTGGAGTAATGGCTACCTCTGTATTTTACGCGAGTCACTATGGAGCCCTCAGGTGACCACTTGCGCAATGTAGCCGCTTACAGGTATTCTTCAACATAAATACGTAAAACTACGTCACAATGCTGTAGACACCTTCGGGGATACGGAGAAAGAGTAATCTGGTTGATAGCCCATTCACTGCTCAATCGAGATGCATTGGAACGCAGAGCTTTCAAAACATGAGTCACTTCCTGATTGTATTTTTCTCAGGCTTTCGCCTGCAACATCAGTTCTGTTATACTCACAGACAATATTTTTACAGTTTTGGAAACTTTAGAGTGTTTTCTATCCTAAGCTGTCAATTATATGCATATTCTAGCATCTTGTCCTGACAAAATATCCCGTTTACTACGGGAACGTTATTTTCCAAAAAATGAAAATACTGCCCCCTAGTCACAAAAGGTTTTAATCAGTGAAGTAAAGGAAACCCTTTGAAGTTTGTGGAGATGTGAAAGTAATGGAAGGAGAATATGACACAATACACCTGGTAGAAGATCACACAAAGAAAAAAACATGTGTTTTCTATTTTTATTTGAAATGCAAAAGAAAAGTGAGCCCTGCATCAATACCTTATTATGATTTATTTAACCTTTATTTAATCAGGGGATGAGCCCTGCATCAATACCTTATTATGATTTATTTAACCTTTATTTAATTAGGGGATGAGCCCTGCATCACTACCTTATTATGATTTATTTTATCAGGGGATGAGCCCTGCATCAATACCTTATTATGATGTATTTAATCAGGGGATGAGCCCTGCATCAATACCTTATTATGATTTATTTAACCTTTATTTAATCAGGGGATGAGCCCTGCATCAATACCTTATTATGATTTATTTAACCAGGGGATGAGCCCTGCATCAATACCTTATTATGATTTATTTTATCAGGGGATGAGCCCTGCATCAATACCTTATTATGATTTATTTAACCTTTATTTAATCAGGGGATGAGCCCTGCATCAATACCTTATTATGATTTATTTAACCTTTATTTAATCAGGGGGTGAGCCCTGCATCAATACCTTATTATGATTTATTTTATCAGGGGATGAGCCCTGCATCAATACCTTATTATGATTTATTTAATCAGGGGATGAGCCCTGCATCAATACCTTATTATGATTTATTTAATCAGGGGATGAGTCCTGCATCAAAACCTTATTATGATTTATTTAATCAGGGGATGAGCCCTGCATCAATACCTTATTATGATTTATTTAACCAAGGGATGAGCCCTGCATCAATACCTTATTATGATTTATTTAACCTTTATTTAATCAGGGGATGAGCCCTGCATCAATACCTTATTATGATTTATTTAACCAGGGGATGAGCCCTGCATCACTACCTCATTATGATTTATTTAACCTTTATTTAATCAGGGGATGAGCCCTGCATCAATACCTTATTATGATTTATTTAATCAGGGGATGAGCCCTGCATCAATACCTTATTATGATTTATTTAACCTTTATTTAATCAGGGGATGAGTCCTGCATCAATACCTTATTATGATTTATTTAACCTTTATTTAATCAGGGGATGAGCCCTGCATCACTACCTTATTATGATTTATTTAACCTTTATTTAATCAGGGGATGAGTCCTGCATCAATACCTTATTATGATTTATTTAACCTTTATTTAATCAGGGGATGAGTCCTGCATCAATACCTTATTATGATTTATTTAACCTTTATTTAATCAGGGGATGAGCCCTGCATCACTACCTTATTATGATTTATTTAATCAGGGGATGAGCCCTGCATCACTACCTTATTATGATTTATTTAATCAGGGGATGAGCCCTGCATCAATACCTTATTATGATTTATTTAATCAGGGGATGAGCCCTGCATCACTACCTTATTATGATTTATTTAATCAGGGGATGAGTCCTGCATCAATACCTTATTATGATTTATTTAATCAGGGGATGAGCCCTGCATCAATACCTTATTATGATTTATTTAACCTTTATTTAATCAGGGGATGAGCCCTGCATCAATACCTTATTATGATTTATTTAACCTTTATTTAATCAGGGGATGAGCCCTGCATCACTACCTTATTATGATTTATTTAACCTTTATTTAATCAGGGGATGAGCCCTGCATCAATACCTTATTATGATTTATTTAATCAGGGGATGAGCCCTGCATCAATACCTTATTATGATTTATTTAACCTTTATTTAATCAGGGGATGAGCCCTGCATCACTACCTTATTATGATTTATTTAACCTTTATTTAATCAGGGGATGAGTCCTGCATCAATACCTTATTATGATTTATTTAACCTTTATTTAATCAGGGGATGAGCCCTGCATCACTACCTTATTATGATTTATTTAATCAGGGGATGAGCCCTGCATCAATACCTTATTATGATTTATTTAACCTTTATTTAATCAGGGGATGAGCCCTGCATCACTACCTTATTATGATTTATTTAATCAGGGGATGAGCCCTGCATCAATACATTATTATGATTTATTTAACCTTTATTTAATCAGGGGATGAGTCCTGCATCAATACCTTATTATGATTTATTTAACCTTTATTTAATCAGGGGGTGAGCCCTGCATCAATACCTTATTATGATTTATTTAATCAGGGGATGAGCCCTGCATCATTAACTTATTATGATTTATTTAATCAGGGGATGAGCCCTGCATCAATACCTTATTATGATTTATTTAATCAGGGGATGAGCCCTGCATCAATACCTTATTATGATTTATTTAATCAGGGGATGAGCCCTGCATCAATACCTTATTATGATTTATTTAACCTTTATTTAATCAGGGGATGAGCCCTGCATCACTACCTTATTATGATTTATTTAACCTTTATTTAATCAGGGGATGAGCCCTGCATCACTACCTTATTATGATTTATTTAACCTTTATTTAATCAGGGGATGAGCCCTGCATCACTACCTTATTATGATTTATTTTATCAGGGGATGAGCCCTGCATCAATACCTTATTATTATTTATTTAATCAGGGGATGAGCCCTGCATCAATACCTTATTATGATTTATTTAACCTTTATTTAATCAGGGGATGAGCCCTGCATCAATACCTTATTATGATTTATTTAACCTTTATTTAATCAGGGGATGAGTCCTGCATCAATACCTTATTATGATTTATTTAATCAGGGGATGAGCCCTGCATCAATACCTTATTATGATTTATTTAATCAGGGGATGAGCCCTGCATCAATACCTTATTATGATTTATTTAATCAGGGGATGAGACCTGCATCAATACCTTATTATGATTTATTTAATCAGGGGATGAGCCCTGCATCACTACCTTATTATGATTTATTTAATCAGGGGATGAGCCCTGCATCAATACCTTATTATGATTTATTTAACCTTTATTTAATCAGGGGATGAACCCTGCATCAATACCTTATTATGATTTATTTAATCAGGGGATGAGCCCTGCATCAATACCTTATTATGATTTATTTAATCAGGGGATGAGCCCTGCATCAATACATTATTATGATTTATTTAATCAGGGGATGAGCCCTGCATCAATACCTTATTATGATTTATTTAATCAGGGGATGAGACCTGCATCAATACCTTATTATGATTTATTTAATCAGGGGATGAGCCCTGCATCAATACATTATTATGATTTATTTAATCAGGGGATGAGCCCTGCATCAATACCTTATTATGATTTATTTAATCAGGGGATGAGCCCTGCATCAATACCTTATTATGATTTATTTAACCTTTATTTAATCAGGGGATGAACCCTGCATCAATACCTTATTATGATTTATTTAACCTTTATTTAATCAGGGGATGAGCCCTGCATCACTACCTTATTATGATTTATTTTATCAGGGGATGAGCCCTGCATCAATACCTTATTATGATTTATTTAACCTTTATTTAATCAGGGGATGAACCCTGCATCAATACCTTATTATGATTTATTTAATCAGGGGATGAGCCCTGCATCAATACCTTATTATGATTTATTTAACCTATATTTAATCAGGGGATGAGCCCTGCATCAATACCTTATTATGATTTATTTAATCAGGGGATGAGCCCTGCATCAATACCTTATTATGATTTATTTAACCTATATTTAATCAGGGGATGAGCCCTGCATCAATACATCAAAAATATTTATTCCGTGCTGGAATGAAAACTGTCTTCCTTTCTGACGATATACGACATGTCTATTTCCCATTCTAGTCATATATCGCATTCTGAGCAACAGCTGTCCCGATTTCGGGACACTGATCGTGTGGAGGTTATAATCAGGCTCCTGTTTAAATGAACCATATTAAACAGGCTGGTATTTATGTGTATTGAACAACGACCGCATGGCGAGATGTGGGGCTGTGAGAAATTAACCACCTCCAAGTGTTTGCTTGCCAAGCGTGTTAATGCTGTCAAATAAATACACGGAGCCGGTCCTTTTCTCCTGTGGATAATCTGTGACAATAATGATAATCTGTTATAATGGTTTATAATTATGATAATCTGTTATGTGTTATTGTCTCGGAGTAGAAAAGGTCACCCCTTGAATATTCCTATTAATTATTTCTTCTAATTAGGAAGTGGAAGGAGCAGGAAGTCATTTTGATCGCCCACTTCCATTAGTCTGGGGTTGAATCTTCACCGTCTGAAAAAGCTGAATGTGCTGAATGGAGGAGAATGAAAAGGAATCCCCTTGGATTGAGGAAGGAATCCCCTTGGAGTGAGGAAGGAATCCCCTTGGATTGAGGAAGGAATCCCTTTGGATTGAGGAAGGAATCCCCTTGGATTGAGGAAGGAATCCCCTTGGATTGAGGAAGGCACCGTTACTGGATCCTCTGCATGACATATTCTCGAGGGGAAATGTCTTGGTCTGATTCAGATCTTTGTTAGAGGAAAATACACATCCCGTTTGAAGTGATGACCTCTCACCTCATTGATGTGAACATATCACAACATATCACAACATATAACGTATCATGTAACATAATTTAATAACATACCATAACGTAGCGTACCATAACGTAGCGTACCATAATGTAGCGTACCGTAACGTAGCGTAACACAACATACCATGATGTAGCGTAACGTACCAGAACGTAGCATAGCACAGCATACCATAACGTAGCGTAACACAACGTACCGTAACATAGCGTACCGTAGCGTAACACAACATACCATAACGTAGCACAGCATACCATAACGTAGCGTAACACAACATACATAACGTAACGTACCATAACGTAGCGTAGCACAACATACCATAACATAGCGTAACACAACATACCATAACGTAGCGTAGCATACCATACCATAACATAGCGTAGCACAACATACCATAACGTAGCGTAGCACAACATACCATGACGTAACACAACATACCATAACGTAGCGTACCGTAGCGTAACACAACATACCATAACGTAGCAAAACATACCATAACGTAGCGTAACACAACATACCATAACGTAGCACAGCATACCATAACGTAGCGTACCGTAGCGTAACGTAACATATATTAACGTAGTGTACTGTAGCGTAACGTAGCATACCATAACGTAGCGTACCGTAGCGTAACACAACATACCATAACGTAGCACAACATACCATAACATAGCGTACCGTAGCGTAACACAACATACAATAACATAGCGTAGCGTACCGTAACGTAGCGTAACACAACATACCATAACGTAGCGTAACACAACATACCATAGCGTAGCACAACATACCATAACATAGCGTACCGTAGCGTAACACAACATACAATAACATAGCGTAGCGTACCGTAACGTAGCGTAACACAACATACCATAACGTAGCGTAACACAACATACCATAGCGTAGTGTACCGTAACGTAGCGTAGCGTAACACAACATACCATAGCGTAGTGTACCGTAACGTAGCGTAGCGTAACACAACATACCATAGCGTAGTGTACCGTAACGTAGCGTAGCGTAACACAACATACCATAACGTAGTGTACCGTAACGTAGCGTAGCATAACACAACATACCGTAACGTAGCATAACACAACATACCGTAACGTAGCGTAACACAACATACCATACCGTAGCGTACCGTATCATAGCGTACCATAACGTAGAGTACCGTAACGTAGCATAACGTAGCGTAACGTGACATACCATAACGTGGCGTGACACAACATACCATAACGTAGAGTACCGTAACGTAGCGTAGCGTAACGTGACATACGGTAACGTAGCGTAAAGTAACATACCATAACGTAGCGTAACGTGACATACCATAACGTAGCGTAACACGACATACCATAACGTAGCGTAACACGACATACCATAACGTAGCGTAACACGACATACCATAACGTAGCGTAACACGACATACCATAACGTAGAGTACCGTTACACGACATACCATAACGTAGAGTACCGTTACACGACATACCATAATATAGAGTACCGTTACACGACATACCATAACGTAGAGTACCGTTACACGACATACCATAACGTAGAGTACCGCTACACGACACACCATAACGTAGAGTACCGTTACACGACAAACCATAACGTAGAGTACCGTTACACGACATACCATAATGTAGCATTACATACTGTAGCTCTAAAGCTCTCAGCTTCCTCACCATGTTATCAACCCTTCAGTAGGAACTCTGTTATTGACATGGTAGCCTCCTCACCAGGCTCAGTATGAATCAACTCTTCAGTAGGAACTCTGTTATTGACATGGTAGCCTCCTCACCAGGCTCAGTATGAATCAACCCTTCAGTAGGAACTCTGTTATTGACATGGTAGCTTCCTCACCAGGCTCAGTATGAATCAACCCTTCAGTAGGAACTCTGTTATTGACATGGTAGCTTCCTCACCAGGCTCAGTATGAATCAACCCTTCAGTAGGAACTCTGTTATTGACATGGTAGCTTCCTCACCAGGCTCAGTATGAATCAACCCTTCAGTAGGAACTCTGTTATTGACATGGTAGCTTCCTCACCAGACTCAGTATGAATCAACCCTTCAGTAGGAACTCTGTTATTGACATGGTAGCTTCCTCACCAGGCTCAGTATGAATAAACTCTTCAGTAGAAAGTCTATGTTATTGACATGGTAGCTTCCTCACCAGGCTCAGTATGAATCAACCCTTCAGTAGGAACTCTGTTATTGACATGGTAGCTTCCTCACCAGGCTCAGTATGAATCAACTCTTCAGTAGAAAGTCTATGTTATTGACATGGTAGCTTCCTCACCAGGCTCAGTATGAATCAACCCTTCAGTAGGAACTCTGTTATTGACATGGTAGCTTCCTCACCAGGCTCAGTATGAATCAACCCTTCAGTAGGAAAACTGTTATTGACATGGTAGCTTCCTCACCAGGCTCAGTATAAATCAACCCTTCAGTAGGATCTCTATCGGGGTCTAGCCCAGACCTCAATCAAATTGAGAATCTGTGGTATGACTTAAAGATTGCTGTACACCAGCAGAACCCATCTAACTTGAAGCAGCTGGAGCAATTTTGCCTTGAAGAATGTAGCTATATGTGCCAAGCTTATAGACATACCCTAAGTCTAAGAGACTTGCAGCTGTAATTGCTGCGAAAGGTGGCTCTACCAAGTATTGCCTTTGGGGGGGATGAATAGTTTTGCACGCTCAAGTTGTTGTGTTGTTTTTGTTGTTGTCTTGTTTCTTGTTTGTTTCACAATAAAACATATATCACCCTATTCCCTATATTGTGCATACCAAATAGCACCCTATTCCCTATATAGTGCTCCACCCTGCATACCAAATAGCACCCTATTCCCTATATGTGCATACCAAATAGCACCCTATTCCCTATAAGTGCATACCAAATAGCACCCTATTCCCTATATACTGCATACCAAATAGCACCCTATTCCCTATAATGTGCAAACCAAATAGCACTCTATTCCCTATGTAGTGCATACCAAATAGCACCCTATTCCCTATATACTGATCCACTCTGCATACCAAATAGCACCCTATTCCCTATATACTGATCCACTCTGCATACCAAATAGCACCCTATTCCCTATATAGTGCTCCACTCTGCATACCAAATAGCACCCTATTCCCTATATACTGATCCACTCTGCATACCAAATAGCACCCTATTCCCTATATAGTGATCCACTCTGCATACCAAATAGCACCCTATTCCCTATGTAGTGCATACCAAATAGCACCCTATTCCCTATATAGTGCTCCACTCTGCATACCGAACAGCACCCTATTCCCTATATACTGATCCACTCTGCATACCAAATAGCACCCTATTCCCTATATAGTGCATACCAAATAGCACCCTATTCCCTATATACTGATCCACTCTGCATACCAAATAGCACCCTATTCCCTATATAGTGCATACCAAATAGCACCCTATTCCCTATATACTGATCCACTCTGCATACCAAATAGCACCCTATTCCCTATGTAGCTTTATACTGCTGACCGGACCCCTACCCCCCTAGACATCATGGTTAACAATACTGTTGACCCTGAGGGCTCTTTTAGGATGCCCCCTACCCCCCTAGACATCATGGTTAACAGTACTGTTGACCCTGAGGGCTCTTTTAGGATGCCCCCTAACCCCCTAGACATCATGGTTAACAGTACTGTTGACCCTGAGGGCTCTTTTAGGATGCCCCCTAACCCCCTAGACATCATGGTTAACAGTACTGTTGACCCTGAGGGCTCTTTTAGGATGCCCCCTAACCCCCTAGACATCATGGTTAACAGTACTGTTGACCCTGAGGGCTCTTTCAGGATGCCCCCTAACCCCCTAGACATCATGGTTAACAGTACTGTTGACCCTGAGGGCTCTTTCAGGATGCCCCCTACCCCCCAGAGATCATGGTTAGCAATACTGCTGACCCTGAGGGCTCTTTTAGGATGCCCCCTACCCCCCAGAGATCATGGTTAGCAATACTGTTGACCCTGAGGGCTCATTCAGGATGCCCCCTACCCCCCTAGACATCATGGTTAACAATACTGTTGACCCTGAGGGCTCTTTCAGGATGCCCCCTACCCCCCAGAGATCATGGTTAGCAATACTGCTGACCATGAGGGCTCTTTTAGGATGCCCCCTACCCCCCTAGACATCATGGTTAACAATACTGTTGACCTTAGCCCTGAGGGCTCTTTTAGGATGCCCCCTACCCCCCTAGACATCATGGTTAACAATACTGCTGACCGGAGCCCTGAGGGCTCTTTCAGGATGCCCCTTACCCCCCAGAGATCATGGTTAACAATACTGTTGTGTTCCTCCTCCTCATATTCAGATATTATAAAGCAAGAGGAGATTTACATCTGATTTAAATTGTGTGCATTTAGGCAAACAGCAACAATGTCTATTTTAATGGCCTGTAATTGGCTGGGCGAATATGGGAAGTAGCTTGGTGAAATACATTATTAAAACACAATAAGTCTGTCTACTTTAAGACCATAGTTTAACGTATTTACACCCCTTTTCAAAGATGAAACATGTCTTTCATTCTGCACTCAATCAATATGGGCTTCAATATATACTTATGGCTCTTTTGACAAATTCACAGTCCTTCTTTTAAAACCACAGGAAGGCTTTAGAAAGATGGGATAAGTACATGCTGTCATTTTCCACTTGAGATTCTGCACCATTATTCCTAACAAGCAGCAGTAGCTTTCTTAAACAGACAGGTCTGGCCAGATTCTCCCCTCTCCCTCGGTCTCTTAAACAGACAGTTCTGGCCAGATTCTCCTCTCTCCCTCGGTCTCTTCAACAGACAGGTCTGGCCAGAATCTCCCCTCTCTCTCGGTCTCTTCAACAGACAGGTCTGGCCAGATTCTCCCCTCTCCCTCGGTCTCTTAAACAGACAGTTCTGGCCAGAATCTCCTCTCCCTCTGTCTCTTCAACAGACAGTTCTGGCCAGAATCTCCTCTCCCTCGGTCTCTTCAACAGACAGGTCTGGCCAGATTCTCCCCTCTCCCTCGGTCTCTTCAACAGACAGTTCTGGCCAGAATCTCCCCTCTCCCTCGGTCTCTTCAACAGACAGGTCTGGCCAGAATCTCCTCTCCCTCGGTCTCTTCAACAGACAGTTCTGGACAGAATCTCCTCTCCCTCGGTCTCTTAAACAAACAGTTCTGGCCAGAATCTCCTCTCCCTCGGTCTCTTCAACAGACAGTTCTGGCCAGAATCTCCTCCCCCTCGGTCTCTTCAACAGACAGTTCTGGCCAGAATCTCCTCTCCCTCGGTCTCTTCAACAGACAGTTCTGGCCAGAATCTCCTCTCCCTCGGTCTCTTCAACAGACAGTTCTGGCCAGAATCTCCTCCCCCTCGGTCTCTTCAACAGACAGTTCTGGCCAGAATCTCCTCTCCCTCGGTCTCTTAAACAGACTGTTCTGGCCAGAATCTCCTCTCCCTCGGTCTCTTCAACAGACAGTTCTGGACAGATTCTCCTCTCCCTCGATCTCTTCAACATTGACAGTTCTGGACAGAATCTCCTCTCCCTCGGTCTCTTAAACAGACAGTTCTGGCCAGATTCTCCTCCCCCTCGGTCTCTTCAACAGACAGTTCTGGCCAGAATCTCCTCCCCCTCGGTCTCTTCAACAGACAGTTCTGGCCAGAATCTCCTCTCCCTCGGTCTCTTAAACAGACTGTTCTGGCCAGAATCTCCTCTCCCTCAGTCTCTTAAACAGACAGTTCTGGCCAAATCTCCTCTCCCTCGGTCTCTTCAACAGACAGTTCTGGCCAGAATCTCCTCTCCCTCGGTCTCTTCAACAGACAGTTCTGGCCAGATTCTCCTCCCCCTCGGTCTCTTCAACAGACAGTTCTGGCCAGAATCTCCTCTCCCTCGGTCTCTTCAACAGACAGTTCTGGCCAGAATCTCCTCTCCCTCGGTCTCTTCAACAGACAGTTCTGGCCAGAATCTCCTCCCCCTCGGTCTCTTCAACAGACAGTTCTGGCCAGAATCTCCTCTCCCTCGGTCTCTTAAACAGACTGTTCTGGCCAGAATCTCCTCTCCCTCGGTCTCTTCAACAGACAGTTCTGGCCAGATTCTCCTCTCCCTCGATCTCTTCAACATTGACAGTTCTGGACAGAATCTCCTCTCCCTCGGTCTCTTAAACAGACAGTTCTGGCCAGATTCTCCTCTCCCTCGGTCTCTTCAACAGACAGTTCTGGCCAGAATCTCCTCTCCCTCGGTCTCTTCAACAGACAGTTCTGGCCAGAATCTCCTCTCCCTTTGACTCTTAAACAGACAGTTCTGGCCAGAATCTCCTCTCCCTCGGTCTCTTCAACAGACAGTTCTGGCCAGAATCTCCTCCCCCTCGGTCTCTTCAACAGACAGTTCTGGCCAGAATCTCCTCTCCCTCGGTCTCTTCAACAGACAGTTCTGGCCAGAATCTCCTCTCCCTCGGTCTCTTAAACAGACAGTTCTGGCCAGATTCTCCTCCCCCTCGGTCTCTTCAACAGACAGTTCTGGCCAGAATCTCCTCTCCCTCGGTCTCTTCAACAGACAGTTCTGGCCAGATTCTCCTCCCCCTCGGTCTCTTAAACAGACAGTTCTGGCCAGAATCTCCTCTCCCTCAGTCTCTTAAACAGACTGTTCTGGCCAGAATCTCCTCTCCCTCAGTCTCTTCAACAGACAGTTCTGGCCAGATTCTCCTCTCCCTCGGTCTCTTCAACAGACAGTTCTGGCCAGAATCTGGTATGGAGGATGGAACACTTTATAGGGAATAGGGTGCTCTCTGGTATGGAGGATGGAACACTTTATAGGGAATAGGGTGCTCTTTGGTGTGGAGGATGGAACACTTTATAGGGAATAGGGTGCTCTTTGGTGTGGAGGATGGAACACTTTATAGGGAATAGGGTGCTCTTTGGTGTGGAGGATGGAACACTTTATAGGGAATTAGGTGCTCTTTGGTGTGGAGGATGGAACACTTTATAGGGAATAGGGTGCTCTCTGGTATGGAGGATGGAACACTTTATAGGGAATAGGGTGCTCTTTGGTGTGGAGGATGGAACACTTTATAGGGAATAGGGTGCTCTTTGGTGTGGAGGATGGAACACTTTATAGGGAATAGGGTGCTCTTTGGTATGGAGGATGGAACACTTTATAGGGAATAGGGTGCTCTCTGGTATGGAGGATGGAACACTTTATAGAGAATAGGGTGCTCTTTGGGGCACAGCATGGTGATGGTTTCTCTGAAAGCCACCAGTCTATTGCTTGGATCTCCTCTGTAATCCTAGTCCTCTGTTCCACTGTAGTTCTCTGTTCCACTGTAGTCCTCTGTTCCACTGTAGTCCTCTGTTCCACTGTAGTTCTCTGTTCCACTGTAGTCCTCTGTTCCACTGTAGTCCTCTGTTCCACTGTAGTTCTCTGTTCCACTGTAGTTCTCTGTTCCACTGTAGTCCTCTGTTCCACTGTAGTTCTCTGTTCCACTGTAGTCCTCTGTTCCACTGTAGTCCTCTGTTCCACTGTAGTTCTCTGTTCCACTGTAGTCCTCTGTTCCACTGTAGTCCTCTGTTCCACTGTAGTCCTCTGTTCCACTGTAGTTCTCTGTTCCACTGTAGTCCTCTGTTCCACTGTAGTTCTCTGTTCCACTGTAGTTCTCTGTTCCACTGTAGTCCTCTGTTCCACTGTAGTTCTCTGTTCCACTGTAGTTCTCTGTTCCACTGTAGTCCTCTGTTCCACTGTAGTTCTCTGTTCCACTGTAGTTCTCTGTTCCACTGTAGTCCTTTGTTCCACTGTAGTTCTCTGTTCCACTGTAGTACTCTGTTCCACTGTAGTCCTCTGTTCCACTGTAGTCCTCTGTTCCACTGTAGTTCTCTGTTCCACTGTAGTTCTCTGTTCCACTGTAGTTCTCTGTTCCACTGTAGTACTCTGTTCCACTGTAGTCCTCTGTTCCACTGTAGTTCTCTGTTCCACTGTAGTACTCTGTTCCACTGTAGTTCTCTGTTCCACTGTAGTTCTCTGTTCCACTGTAGTTCTCTGTTCCACTGTAGTTCTCTGTTCCACTGTAGTACTCTGTTCCACTGTAGTTCTCTGTTCCACTGTAGTTCTCTGTTCCACTGTAGTTCTCTGTTCCACTGTAGTACTCTGTTCCACTGTAGTTCTCTGTTCCACTGTAGTTCTCTGTTCCACTGTAATTCTCTGTTCCACTGTAGTTCTCTGTTCCACTGTAGTTCTCTTTTCCACTGTAGTTTTCTGTTCCACTGTAGTCCTCCTTTCCACTGTAGTTCTCTCTGAATGGCAGTGGGCCAAGACAGTCCATCTTGTAGACGCTGGACATATTTGATGGTCAGGTCGATAACCACAGCCGTTTATGACCCAGTCAGCAGACCCGTCCTTCAGCAACCACATCTAGGTGGTCAGACAGACTCAGACAGCATCACTGACCAAAATTGGCTTCCACTGTTTGTCTCTTTACTGTCTTTCTGTCTGTCTGAAGCAGGATTTCAACAGAGAAGACCTTTCTGGAAACATTACAATGAGGACAGAGACAGGGGAGGGTTGGAGGAGGCAGAAGGATGTTGGTCACGTCAGGAGATGGATGATTCTGAGGTTTCTGCATGGTTGGATGAGTCATTATAAAGGGTTGGATGAGTCGTTATAAAGGGTTGGATGAGTCATTTATAAACGGTTGGATGAGTCATTATAAAGGGTTGGATGAGTCGTTATAATGGGTTGGATGAGTCATTATAATGGGTTGGATGAGTCATTATAAAGGGCTGGATGAGTCATTATAAAGTCATTATAAAGGGCTGGATGAGTCATTATAATGGGTTGGATGAGTCATTATAAAGGGTTGGATGAGTCATTATAAAGGGCTGGATGAGTCATTATAAAGTCATTATAAAGGGCTGGATGAGTCATTATAATGGGTTGGATGAGTCATTATAAAGGGCTGGATGAGTCATTATAAAGTCATCATAAAGGGTTGGATGAGTCATTATAAAGGGCTGGATGAGTCATTATAAAGGGTTGGATGAGTCATTATAAAGGGTTGGATGAGTCATTATAAAGGGTTGGATGAGTCATTATAAAGGGCTGGATGAGTCATTATAAAGGGCTGGATGAGTCATTATAAAGGGTTGGATGAGTCATTATAAAGGGCTGGATGAGTCATTATAAAGGGCTGGATGAGTCATTATAAAGGGCTGGATGAGTCATTATAAAAGGCTGGATGAGTCATTATAAAGGGTTGGATGAGTCATTATAAAGGGTTGGAATATTAATTATAAAGGGTTGGATGAGTCAGTATAAAGGGCTGGATGAGTCATTATAAAGGGTTGGATGAGTCAGTATAAAGGGCTGGATGAGTCATTATAAAGGGTTGGATGAGTCAGTATAAAGGGCTGGATGAGTCATTATAAAGGGTTGGATGAGTCATTATAAAGGGTTGGATGAGTCATTATAAAGGGTTGGATGAGTCAGTATAAAGGGTTGGATGAGTCAGTATAAAGGGCTGGATGAGTCATTATAAAGGGTTGGATGAGTCATTATAAAGGGTTGGATGAGTCAGTATAAAGGGCTGGATGAGTCATTATAAAGGGTTGGATGAGTCAGTATAAAGGGTTGGATGAGTCAGTATAAAGGGTTGGATGAGTCATTATAAAGGGTTGGATGAGTCATTATAAAGGGTTGGATGAGTCATTATAAAGGGTTGGATGAGTCAGTATAAAGGGTTGGATGAGTCATTATAAAGGGCTGGATGAGTCATTATAAAGGGCTGGATGAGTCATTATAAAGGGTTGGATGAGTCAGTATAAAGGGTTGGATGAGTCAGTATAAAGGGTTGGATGAGTCATTATAAAGGGTTGGATGAGTCATTATAAAGGGTTGGATGAGTCAGTATAAAGGGTTGGATGAGTCATTATAAAGGGTTGGATGAGTCATTATAAAGGGTTGGATGAGTCAGTATAAAGGGTTGGATGAGTCAGTATAAAGGGTTGGATGAGTCAGTATAAAGGGTTGAATGAGTCAGTATAAAGGGCTGGATGAGTCAGTATAAAGGGTTGGATGAGTCATTATAAAGGGTTGGATGAGTCAGTATAAAGGGTTGGATGAGTCAGTATAAAGGGTTGGATGAGTCAGTATAAAGGGTTGAATGAGTCAGTATAAAGGGCTGGATGAGTCAGTATAAAGGGTTGGATGAGTCAGTATAAAGGGCTGGATGAGTCATATATATATTATTGTCTGAAATGATTATTCTTGAACTTGATTCTTCCTGTGTTTTTTAATTTATGGGAAGTCGAAGCCTTTGACGAGTTCATCTGTTCAATGTGAAATCAGGACATCTGCAAAACGCTGTTGCTAGGTAGATTCTGAGGTTTCTGATTGGATGAATCATTAGTAAAGCTTATCTTCATGAGGAAACTCTTCATTGTTTCTCTTCCTGTGGTTTCAATTGATAGACGTGTCCACGATGGGTTCATGACTTCCTGTTTCTCTTCCTGTGGTTTTAATTGATAGACGTGTCCACGATGGGTTCATGACTTCCTGTTTCTCTTCCTGTTGTTTTAATTGATAGACGTGTCCACGATGGGTTCATGACTTCCTGTTTCTCTTCCTGTTGTTTTAATTGATAGACGTGTCCACGATGGGTTCATGACTTCCTGTTTCTCTTCCTGTTGTTTTAATTGATAGACGTGTCCACGATGGGTTCATGACTTCCTGTTTCTCTTCCTGTGGTTTTAATTGATAGACGTGTCCACGATGGGTTCATGACTTCCTGTTTCTCTTCCTGTGGTTTTAATTGATAGACGTGTCCACGATGGGTTCATGACTTCAATGTAGACTAAGTAGAAGGACACACTGAAACTTGACCATCTTTGTATATAAGCAATTCCATACCTGATAGAGTTATTGTGAAAGCTAAATACTTACCTCCCTTATCTTACCTCATTTGCCCTCACTGTATATAGACGTTTTGTTTACTTTTGTTCTACTGTATTATTGACTGTATGTTTGTTTATTCCATGTGTAACTCTGTGTTGTTGTATGTGTCGTACTGCTATGCTTTATCTTGGTCAGGGTCACAGTTGTAAATGAGAACTTGTTCTCAACTAGCCTACCTGTCACGTTCGTTAGAATAACTGGACCAAAGCGCAGCGTGATCTGGGTTCCACATCTTTTTATTTCTAGGTGAAACTCACAGCAAAACAAAAACACTAAATCTCAAACGAAACGTGAAGCTAAACAATAGTCCTAACAGGCAATTATACAAGATCCCACAAAGCATAACGGGGAAATGGCTGCCTAAATATGATCCCCAATCAGAGACAACGACAAACAGCTGCCTTTGATTGGGAACCGTACCTTGCCAAAATAGAACCATAATCACCTAGATGACCCACACTAGTGACACCCCGATCTAACCAACACAGAACCATAATCACCTAGATGACCCGCACTAGTGACACCCCGACCTAACCAACACAGAACCATAATCACCTAGATGACCCACACTAGTGACACCCCGACCTAACCAACACAGAGAATATAAAGCTCTCTATGGTCAGGGCGTGACACTACCTGGTTAAATAAAGGTGAAATAAATAAATAATAAATATAGTGCTACTTCCTGTACCCTATATCTAGAGACAACATCCATTACTTGAAGTTAGATGATGAATCTAAAGTGTGATGCCACAACTACATAACCTGGTTGTAGTGGTTCTGCATATTAGCTGAATATGGTTCAGAGAGGAAGCTTTGCTGCCGCTGAGTAGATCTGATTACATGTGACATGTAGGTAATGGCCTCTCAAATCATTTTCACCCAGCCAATTAGCCTCTTAGAGCTCAATTTATTATCACGCTGAGGATACTAACCCCTGTCTCTGTTATCACAGACACCCTGTTCCTTTGGGCTAGGATGCTAACCCTGTTCCTCTGGGCTAGAATGATAACCCTGTGCCTCTGGGCTAGGATGATAACCCTGTTCCTCTGGGCTAGGATGCTAACCCTGTTCCTCTGGGCTAGGATGCGAACCCTGTTCCTCTGGGCTAGGATGCTAACCCTGTTCCTCTGGGCTAGGATGATAACCCTGTTCCTCTGGGCTAGGATGCTAACCCTGTTCCTCTGGGCTAGGATGCTAACTCCTGTCTCTGTTATCACAGACACCCTGTTCCTCTGGGCTAGGATGCTAACTCCTGTCTCTGTTATCACAGACACCCTGTTCCTCTGGGCTAGGATGCTAACCCTATTCTTCTGGGCTAGGATGCTAACTCCTGTGTCTGTTATCACAGACACCCTGTTCTTCTGGGCTAGGATGCTAACTCCTGTCTCTGTTATCACAGACAGCCTGTTCCTCTGGGCTAGGATGCTAACTCCTGTCTCTGTTATCACAGACACCCTGTTCCTCTGGGCTAGGATGATAACTCCTGTCTCTGTTATCACAGACACCCTGTTCCTCTGGGCTAGGATGATAACCCTGTTCCTTTGGGCTAGGATGATAACCCTGTTCCTCTGGGCTAGGATGATAACCCTGTTCCTCTGGGCTAGGATGATAACCCTGTTCCTCTGGGCTAGAATGATAACCCTGTTCCTCTGGGCTAGGATGATAACCCTGTTCCTCTGGGCTAGGATGATAACCCTGTTCCTCTGGGCTAGAATGATAACCCTGTTCCTCTGGGCTAGGATGCTAACCCCGTTCCTCTGGGCTAGGATGATAACCCTGTTCCTCTGGGCTAGGATGATAACTCCTGTCTCTGTTATCACAGACACCCTGTTCCACTGGGCTAGGATGCTAACCCTGTTCCTCTGCTAGCTGAGGCTAATCAGGGTCTTGGTCCTTTGTTTAACCAGCTAGTCCCAGGTAGCTAGGTGAGGCTAATCAGGGTCTTGGTCCTTGATTTAACCAGCTAGTCCTAGGTAGCTAGGTGAGGCTAATCAGGGTCTTGGTCCTTGATTTAACCAGCTAGTCCCAGGTAGCTAGGTGAGGCTAATCAGGGTCTTGGTCCTTGATTTAACCAGCTAGTCCCAGGTAGCTAGGTGAGGCTAATCAGGGTCTTGGTCCTTGATTTAACCAGCTAGTCCTAGGTAGCTAGGTGAGGCTAATCAGGGTCTTGTACCTTTAACTAGCTAGTCCCAGGTAGCTAGTTGAGGCTAATCAGGGTCTTTGTCCTTTATTTAACCAGCTAGTCCCATGTAGCTAGGTGAGGCTAATCAGGGTCTTGGTCCTTGATTTAACCAGCTAGTCCTAGGTAGCTAGGTGAGGCTAATCATAGTCTTGGTCCTTTATTTAACCAGCTAGTCCCAGGTAGCTAGTTGAGGCTAATCAGGGTCTTGGTCCTTGATTTAACCAGCTAGTCCTAGGTAGCTAGGTGAGGCTAATCAGGGTCTTGGTCCTTGATTTAACCAGCTAGTCCCATGTAGCTAGGTGAGGCTAATCAGGGTCTTGGTCCTTGATTTAACCAGCTAGTCCCAGGTAGCTAGGTGAGGCTAATCAGGGTCTTGTACCTTTAACTAGCTAGTCCCAGGTAGCTAGTTGAGGCTAATCAGGGTCTTGGACCTTTAACTAGCTAGTCCCAGGTAGCTAGTTGAGGCTTATCAGGGTCTTGGACCTTTAACTAGCTAGTCCCAGGTAGCAAGTTGAGGCTAATCAGGGTCTTGGTCCTTTACTTAACCAGCTAGTCCCAGGTAGCTAGGTGAGGCTAATCAGGGTCTTGGACCTTTAACTAGCTAGTCCCAGGTAGCTAGGTGAGGCTAATCAGGGTCTTGGACCTTTAACTAGCTAGTCCCAGGTAGCTAGGTGAGGCTAATCAGGGTCTTGGAGCAGAGAGCTGTGACTCTGTCTATTTTAGAACCACTGTCGTGTTCTCTCTCTCTCTCTCTCTCTCTCTCTCTCTCTCTCTCTCTCTCTCTATCTCTGTCTCTCTCTGTCTCCCCCTGTCTCTCTCTCTCTGTCTCCCTCTCTCTCTCTCTCTCTCTCTCTCTCTCTCTCTCTCTCTCTCTCTCTCTGTCTCCCCCTGTCTCCCTCTCTCTCTCTCTCTCTCTCTCTCTCTCTCTCTCTCTCTCTCTCTCTCTCTCTCTCTCTCTCTCTCTCTCTCTCTCTCTCTCTCTCTCTCTCTCTCTCTCTCTCGCTGTCACCCTCTCTCTCTCTCTCTGTCTCTCTTTGTCTCCCTCTCTCTGTCTCTCTCTCTCTCTCTCCCTCTCTGTCTCTCTTTCTCCCTCTCTGTCTCTCTCTCTCTCTCTCTCTGTCTCTCTCTGTCTCCCTCTCTCTCTCTCTCTCTCTCTCTCTCTCTGTCTCTCTGTCTCTCTCTGTCTCTCTCTTGCTGTCTCCCCCCCTCTCTCTCTCTGTCTCTCTCTGTCTCTCTCTCTCTCTCTCTCTCTCTCTCTCTCTCTCTCTCTCTGTCTCTCTCTGTCTCTCTCTGTCTCCCTCTCTCTGTCTCTCTCTCTTTCTCTGCTGTATAAACCTTGATCAAGACACAGTGATGTTTGTCCTTGACTCAGATCTACTGAGGTAGTAATGACATGGTTTCTAAAAGAGGAAATCCCCTGAAGGCTCATATTACTTAAACAAATGTAATCAGGACCACGGCCCACTGAGATGAGCTACAGAGAGAGGGACATGGATGAGGAACTGACTGGGGACTGAGTGTCTTTAATGACAGAGAGAGGAACAGGGATGAGGGACTGACTGGGGACTGAGTCTCTTTAATGACAGAGAGAGGAACAGGGATGAGGGACTGAGTCTCTTTAATGACAGAGAGAGAGACAGGGATGAGGGACTGAGTCTCTTTAATGACAGAGAGAGAGACAGGGATGCGCAGCAGAGAGAGGAACAGGGATGAGGGACTGACTGGGGACTGAGTCTCTTTAATGACAGAGAGAGGATCAGGGATGAGGGACTGACTGGGGACTGAGTCTCTTTAATGACAGAGAGAGACAGGGATGAGGGACTGACTGACTGACTGACTGACTGACTGGGGACTGAGTCTCCAATGACAGAGAGTGGAACAGGGATGAGGGACTGACTGGGGACTGAGTCTCCAATGAAAGAGAGAGGAACAGGGATGAGGGACTGACTGGGGACTGAGTCTCTTTAATGACAGAGAGAGGAACAGGGATGAGGGACTGAGTCTCTTTAATGACAGAGAGAGAGACAGGGATGAGGGACTGAGTCTCTTTAATGACAGAGAGAGAGACAGGGATGCGCAGCAGAGAGAGGAACAGGGATGAGGGACTGACTGGGGACTGAGTCTCTTTAATGACAGAGAGAGGATCAGGGATGAGGGACTGACTGGGGACTGAGTCTCTTTAATGACAGAGAGAGACAGGGATGAGGGACTGACTGACTGACTGACTGACTGACTGACTGGGGACTGAGTCTCCAATGACAGAGAGTGGAACAGGGATGAGGGACTGACTGGGGACTGAGTCTCCAATGAAAGAGAGAGGAACAGGGATGAGGGACTGACTGGGGACTGAGTCTCCAATGAAAGAGAGAGGAACAGGGATGAGGGACTGACTGGGGACTGAGTCTCGAATGAAAGAGAGAGGAACAGGGATGAGGGACTGACTGGGGACTGAGTCTCCAATGAAAGAGAGAGGAACAGGGATGAGGGACTGACTGGGGACTGACTGGGGACTCTTAGGGAACAGAGTACCATTTGGTACACAGCCCAGCTCTGAGCTACAGAGGACTGAGTTTCTTTAATTAGCCTTTACCATCTCATCTGCCTGCTCTGTGGTGGAGAACACTTGTTTGTTGAGAGGGAGAGCAGGTTGCTGAGGCCTCCAGTATCCGTCGAACCTCTCTGCTCCACATGTCATGTCTGTGGCCTTGCAGCAGCAGGCTAATGAGCACTTAGAAAGTGTTGGGGGTTTAATAAGGGCCCTCTGATTTCACTGTGATAAGCAGCTCAGAGGAGAAGAGAGACAGCAGAGATCCAGGCATGGTGATTAGTGCAAATGGACTGTTTCTCTCTCTGTCTCTCTGTCTCTCCGTCTCTCTCTCTCTCCATCTCCACGTCTCTCTCTCTCCGTCTCTCTCTCTCTCTCTCTCTCTCTCTGTCTCTCTCTGTCTCTCCGTCTCTCTCTCACCGTCTCCCCATGTACCTCTCTCTTCCCGTCGCTCTCTCTCTCTGTCTCTCTGTCTCTCCGTCTCTCTCTCTCTCTCTCTCTCTCTCTCTCTCTCTCTCTCTCTCTCTCTGTCTCTCTCTGTCTCTCCGTCTCTCTCTCACCGTCTCCCCATGTACCTCTCTCTTCCCGTCGCTCTCTCTTTCTGTCTTCCCGTCTCTCTCTCTCTCTCTCTCTCTCTCTCTCTCTCTCTCTCTCTCTCTCTCTCTCTCTCTCTCTCTCTGTCTCTCCCTCTCTCTCTCTCTGTCTCTCTCTGTCTCTCTCTCTCTCTCTCTCTCTCTCTCTCTCTCTCTCTCTCTCTCTCTCTCTCTGTCTCTCTCTCTCTCGCTCTCTCTCTCTCTCTCTCTCTCTCTCTCTGCCTCTCTCTCTCTGTCTCTCTCTCTCTCTCTCTCTCTCTCTCTCTCTCTCTCTCTCGCTCTCTTTACCTTGAAGGAGAAAAGCAGAAACCTTCTCTGTTTGTTCTGAGATGAAACACAGGAGGACCTCTGACTTTGTTCGGTTAGCTTTCTAACCCAGACATTACAGTCTACCAGAAGGAAATACTTCAAGTAGCTGCAGGCCAGACAAATGAATCAGACTAAAAACATGACAGGAAATGAAACCGTCTTCCTCTATAGATGCTGTGTCAGTTATTGGCTGGTTCTTCTCTGTCAGAAGTAATGGAACCGTCTTCCTCTATAGATGCTGTGTCAGTTATTGCCTGGTTCTTCTCTGTCAGAAGTAATGGAACCGTCTTCCTCTATAGATGCTGTGTCAGTTATTGGTTCCACTCTGTCAGAAGTAATGGAACCGTCTTCCTCTATAGATGCTGTGTCAGTTATTGCCTGGTTCTTCTCTGTCAGAAGTAATGGAACCGTCTTCCTCTATAGATGCTGTGTCAGTAATTGGTTCTACTCTGTCAGAAGTAATGGAACCGTCTTCCTCTATAGATGCTGTGTCAGTTATTGCCTGGTTCTTCTCTGTCAGAAGTAATGGAACCGTCTTCCTCTATAGATGCTGTGTCAGTTATTGGTTCTTCTCTGTCAGAAGTAATGGAACCGTCTTCCTCTATAGATGCTGTGTCAGTTATTGGTTCTTCTCTGTCAGAAGTAATGGAACCGTCTTCCTCTATAGATGCTGTGTCAGTTATTGGCTGGTTCTACTCTGTCAGATGTAATGGAACCGTCTTCCTCTATAGATGATGTGTCAGTTATTGGCTGGTTCTTCTCTGTCAGAAGTAATGGAACCGTCTTCCTCTATAGATGCTGTGTCAGTTATTGGCTGGTTCTACTCTGTCAGAAGTAATGGAACCGTCTTCCTCTATAGATGCTGTGTCAGTTATTGGCTGGTTCTACTCTGTCAGAAGTAATGGAACCGTCTTCCTCTATAGATGCTGTGTCAGTTATTGGTTCTTCTCTGTCAGAAGTAATGGAACCGTCTTCCTCTATAGATGCTGTGTCAGTTATTGGTTCTTCTCTGTCAGAAGTAATGGAACCGTCTTCCTCTATAGATGCTTTGTCAGTTATTGGTTCTTCTCTGTCAGAAGTAATGGAACCGTCTTCCTCTATAGATGCTGTGTCAGTTATTGCCTGGTTCTACTCTGTCAGAAGTAATGGAACCGTCTTAATCTATAGATGCTGTGTCAGTTATTGGTTCTTCTCTGTCAGAAGTAATGGAACCGTCTTCCTCTATAGATGCTGTGTCAGTTATTGGTTATTTTCTGTCAGAAGTAATGGTACCGTCTTCCTCTATAGATGCTGTGTCAGTAATTGGTTCTACTCTGTCAGAAGTAATGGAACCGTCTTCCTCTATAGATGCTGTGTCAGTTAATGCCTGGTTCTTCTCTGTCAGAAGTAATGGAACCGTCTTCCTCTATAGATGCTGTGTCAGTTATTGGCTGATTCTACTCTGTCAGAAGTAATGGAACCGTCTTCCTCTATAGATGCTGTGTCAGTTATTGCCTGGTTCTTCTCTGTCAGAAGCAGATTATTTAAAACTGCCGTTAAGTCTAACAGAAACAGTTTGGGAATCGAACATGGAATTCCCTCTCTGTTTCTCTGGTGCTGTGTTGGTGTCTCAGTCTTATGTAGGAGACATGATTTATAACTAACTAATACATGTTGTAGGACTGTCTGTGGTCTGCAGATATTGGTGGTGCTGTGGTGTCTCAGTCTTATGTAGGAGACATGATTTATAACTAACTAATACATGTTGTGGGACTGTCTGTGGTCTGCAGATATTGGTGGTGCTGTGTTGGTGTCTCAGTCTTATGTAGGAGACATGATTTATAACTAACTAATACATGTTGTATAACTAATACATGTTGTAGGACTGTCTGTGGTCTGCAGATATTATCATCTATTATCATGACACAAGGCCAGACCCAGATGCAGATGGTTGGAGTCTTACAATGTTTATTCATCCAATAGGAGGAGGCAAGAGAACGGTCGTGGACAGGCTAAAAGATCAAAACCAGATCAGAGTCCAGGAGGTACAGAGTGGCAGACAGGCTCGTGGTCAAGGCAGGAGAGTACAGAGTCCAGGAGGTACAGAGTCCAGGAGGTACAGAGTGGCAGACAGGCTTGTGGTCAAGGCAGGAGGGTACAGAGTCCAGGAGGTACAGAGTGGCAGACAGGCTCGTGGTCAAGGCAGGAGAGTACAGAGTCCAGGAGGTACAGAGTGGCAGACAGGCTTGTGGTCAAGGCAGGCAGAATGGTCAGGCAGGTGGGTACAGAGTCCAGAAACAGGCAAGGTTGGTACAGGGAGACAGGAAACACAGGGTTAAATACACTGGTAGAGAAAGACAGGAAACACAGGAATAAATACACTGGCACAGAGAGACAGGAAACACAGGGATAAATACACTGGCACAGAGAGACAGGAAACACAGGGGTAAATACACAGAGAGACAGGAAACACAGGGATAAATACACTGGCACAGAGAGACAGGAAACACAGGGATAAATAGACAGAGAGACAGGAAACACAGGGATAAATACACTGGTACAGAGAGACAGGAAACACAGGGATAAATACACTGGTACAGAGAGACAGGAAACACAGGGATAAATACACTGACACAGAGAGACAGGAAACACAGGGATAAATACACTGGTACAGAGAGACAGGAAACACAGGGATAAATACACTGGTACAGAGAGACAGGAAACACAGGGATAAATACACTGGTACAGAGAGACAGGAAACACAGGGATAAATACACTGGCACAGAGAGACAGGAAACACAGGGATAAATACACTGGTACAGAGAGACAGGAAACACAGGGATAAATACACTGGTAGAGAAAGACAGGAAACACAGGAATAAATACACTGGCACAGAGAGACAGGAAACAAAGGGATAAATACACTGGCACAGAGAGACAGGAAACACAGGGATAAATACACTGGTACAGAGAGACAGGAAACACAGGGATAAATACACAGAGAGACAGGAAACACAGGGATAAATACACTGGCACAGAGAGACAGGAAACACAGGGATAAATACACAGAGAGACAGGAAACACAGGGATAAATACACTGGTACAGAGAGACAGGAAACACAGGGATAAATACACTGGCACAGAGAGACAGGAAACACAGGGATAAATACACTGGTACAGGGAGACAGGAAACACAGGGATAAATACACTGGTACAGAGAGACAGGAAACACAGGGATAAATACACTGGTACAGAGAGACAGGAAACACAGGGATAAATACACTGGCACAGAGAGACAGGAAACACAGGGATAAATACACTGGTACAGAGAGACAGGAGACACAGGGATAAATACACTAGTACAGAGAGACAGGAAACACAGGGATAAATACACTGGCCCAGAGAGACAGGAAACACAGGGATAAATACACTGGTACAGAGAGACAGGAAACACAGGGATAAATACACAGAGAGACAGGAAACACAGGGATAAATACACTGGTACAGAGAGACAGGAAACACATGGATAAATACACTGGCACAGAGAGACAGGAAACACAGGGATAAATACACTGGCACAGAGAGACAGGAAACACAGGGATAAATACACTGGTACAGAGAGACAGGAAACACAGGGATACACACAGAGAGACAGGAAACACAGGGATAAATACACTGGTACAGAGAGACAGGAAACACATGGATAAATACACTGACACAGAGAGACAGGAAACACAGGGATAAATACACTGACACAGAGAGACAGGAAACACAGGGATAAATACACTGGTACAGAGAGACAGGAAACACTGGGATAAATACACTGGTACAGAAAGACAGGAAACACAGGGATAAATACACTGGTACAGAGAGACAGGAAACACAGGGATAAATACACTGATACAGAGAGACAGGAGACACAGGGATAAATACACTGACACAGAGAGACAGGAAACACAGGGATAAATACACTGGTACAGAGAGACAGGAAACACAGGGCTAAATACACAGAGAGACAGGAAACACAGGGATAAATACACTGGTACAGAGAGACAGGAAACACAGGGATAAATACACTGGTACAGAGAGACAGGAAACACAGGGATAAATACACTGGTACAGAGAGACAGGAAACACAGGGACTAATACACTGACACAGAGAGACAGGAAACACAGGGATAAATACACTGGTACAGAGAGACAGGAAACACAGGGATAAATACACTGGTACAGAGAGACAGGAAACACAGGGATAAATACACTGGTACAGAGAGACAGGAAACACAGGGATACATACACTGGTACAGAGAGACAGGAAACACAGGGATAAATACACTGGTACAGAAAGACAGGAAACACAGGGATAAATACACTGGTACAGAGAGACAGGAAACACAGGGATAAATACACTGGCACAGAGAGACAGGAAACACAGGGATAAATACACTGGCACAGAGAGACAGGAAACACAGGGATAAATACACTGGTACAGAGAGACAGGAAACACAGGGATAAATACACTGGCACAGAGAGACAGGAAACACAGGGATAAATACACTGGCACAGAGAGACAGGAAACACAGGGGTAAATACACAGAGAGACAGGAAACACAGGGATAAATACACTGGCACAGAGAGACAGGAAACACAGGGATAAATACACAGAGAGACAGGAAACACAGGGATAAATACACTGGTACAGAGAGACAGGAAACACAGGGATAAATACACTGGTACAGAGAGACAGGAAACACAGGGATAAATACACTGACACAGAGAGACAGGAAACACAGGGATAAATACACTGGTACAGAGAGACAGGAAACACAGGGATAAATACACTGGTACAGAGAGACAGGAAACACAGGGATAAATACACTGGTACAGAGAGACAGGAAACACAGGGATAAATACACTGGCACAGAAAGACAGGAAACACAGGGATAAATACACTGGTACAGAGAGACAGGAAACACAGGGATAAATACACTGGTAGAGAAAGACAGGAAACACAGGAATAAATACACTGGCACAGAGAGACAGGAAACAAAGGGATAAATACACTGGCACAGAGAGACAGGAAACACAGGGATAAATACACTGGTACAGAGAGACAGGAAACACAGGGATAAATACACAGAGAGACAGGAAACACAGGGATAAATACACTGGCACAGAGAGACAGGAAACACAGGGATAAATACACAGAGAGACAGGAAACACAGGGATAAATACACTGGTACAGAGAGACAGGAAACAGGGATAAATACACTGGCACAGAGAGACAGGAAACACAGGGATAAATACACTGGTACAGGGAGACAGGAAACACAGGGATAAATACACTGGTACAGAGAGACAGGAAACACAGGGATAAATACACTGGTACAGAGAGACAGGAAACACAGGGATAAATACACTGGCACAGAGAGACAGGAAACACAGGGATAAATACACTGGTACAGAGAGACAGGAGACACAGGGATAAATACACTAGTACAGAGAGACAGGAAACACAGGGATAAATACACTGGCCCAGAGAGACAGGAAACACAGGGATAAATACACTGGTACAGAGAGACAGGAAACACAGGGATAAATACACAGAGAGACAGGAAACACAGGGATAAATACACTGGTACAGAGAGACAGGAAACACATGGATAAATACACTGGCACAGAGAGACAGGAAACACAGGGATAAATACACTGGCACAGAGAGACAGGAAACACAGGGATAAATACACTGGTACAGAGAGACAGGAAACACAGGGATAAATACACAGAGAGACAGGAAACACAGGGATAAATACACTGGTACAGAGAGACAGGAAACACATGGATAAATACACTGACACAGAGAGACAGGAAACACAGGGATAAATACACTGACACAGAGAGACAGGAAACACAGGGATAAATACACTGGTACAGAGAGACAGGAAACACTGGGATAAATACACTGGTACAGAGAGACAGGAAACACAGGGATAAATACACTGGTACAGAGAGACAGGAAACACAGGGATAAATACACTGGTACAGAGAGACAGGAGACACAGGGATAAATACACTGACACAGAGAGACAGGAAACACAGGGATAAATACACTGGTACAGAGAGACAGGAAACACAGGGCTAAATACACAGAGAGACAGGAAACACAGGGATAAATACACTGGTACAGAGAGACAGGAAACACAGGGATAAATACACTGGTACAGAGAGACAGGAAACACAGGGATAAATACACTGGTACACAGAGACAGGAAACACAGGGACTAATAAACTGACACAGAGAGACAGGAAACACAGGGATAAATACACTGGTACAGAGAGACAGGAAACACAGGGATAAATACACTGGTACAGAGAGACAGGAAACACAGGGATAAATACACTGGTACAGAGAGACAGGAAACACAGGGATACATACACTGGTACAGAGAGACAGGAAACACAGGGATAAATACACTGGTACAGAAAGACAGGAAACACAGGGATAAATACACTGGTACAGAGAGACAGGAAACACAGGGATAAATACACTGGCACAGAGAGACAGGAAACACAGGGATAAATACACTGGTACAGAGAGACAGGAAACACAGGGATAAATACACTGGTACAGAGAGACAGGAAACACAGGGATAAATACACTGGTACAGAGAGACAGGAAACACAGGGACTAATACACTGGTACAGAGAGACAGGAAACACAGGGATAAATACACTGGCACAGAGAGACAGGAAACACAGGGATAAATACACTGGTACAGGGAGACAGGAAACACAGGGACAAATACACTGGTACAGAGAGACAGGAAACACAGGGATAAATACACTGGTACAGAGAGACAGGAAACACAGGGATAAATACACTGGTACAGGGAGACAGGAAACACAGGGATAAATACACTGGCACAGAGAGACAGGAAACACAGGGATAACTACACTGGTACAGAGAGACAGGAAACACAGGGATAAATACACTGGTACAGAGAGACAGGAAACAGGGCTAAATACACTGGTACAGAGAGACAGGAAACACAGGGATAAATACACTGGGGAAAATCAGTAACTCCTGGAGGGAGGTGGAGACAATCACAAGGACAGGTGAAACAGATCAGGGTGTGACAGTCTATTGTGATTATATACATTTTGTCCATTGAAAACTAAGAGTTTAAACTAAGGCTTTACATAGATAATTAATTATACCACCCCACATGGACTTTCCCTCTCTAAATGACAGCCTATTGCCCAGCCAAGTCATGCTACACGGCAGGAACCCAAGCAAATAGCACCAGTGGAAACATTGGTCAGCCATGCCTTAAAGGTTAAAGGTTACCTGTCTCACCACAGGAGTGGTAACATTGATCGGCCATGCCTTAAAGGTTAACTGTCTCACCACAGGAGTGGTAACATTGATCGGCCATGCCTTACAGGTTAAAGGTTACCTGTCTCACCACAGGAGTGGAAACATTGATCGGCCATGCCTTAAAGGTTACCTGTCTCACCACAGGAGTGGTAACATTGATCAGCCATGCCTTAAAGGTTAAAGGTTACCTGTCTCACCACAGGAGTGGTAACATTGATCAGCCATGCCTTATAGGTTACCTGTCTCACCACAGGAGTGGTAACATTGATCATCCATGCCTTAAAGGTTAAAGGTTACCTGTCTCACCACAGGAGTGGTAACATTGATCAGCCATGCCTTAAAGGTTAAAGGTTACCTGTCTCACCACAGGAGTGGTAACATTGAACAGCCATGCCTTAAAGGTTAAAGGTTACCTGTCTCACCACAGGAGTGGTAACATTGATCAGCCATGCCTTAAAGGTTAAAGGTTACCTGTCTCACCACAGGAGTGGTAACATTGATCAGCCATGCCTTAAAGGTTAAAGGTTACCTGTCTCACCACAGGAGTGGTAACATTGATCGTCCATGCCTTAAAGGTTAAAGGTTACCTGTCTCACCACAGGAGTGGTAACATTGATCGGCCATGCCTTAAAGGTTAAAGGTTACCTGTCTCACCACAGGAGTGGTAACATTGATCGTCCATGCCTTAAAGGTTAAAGGTTACCTGTCTCACCACAGGAGTGGTAACATTGATCGTCCATGCCTTAAAGGTTAAAGGTTACCTGTCTCACCACAGGAGTGGTAACATTGATCGGCCATGCCTTAAAGGTTAAAGGTTACCTGTCTCACCACAGGAGTGGTAACATTGATCGTCCATGCCTTAAAGGTTAAAGGTTACCTGTCTCACCACAGGAGTGGTAACATTGATCGTCCATGCCTTAAAGGTTAAAGGTTACCTGTCTCACCACAGGAGTGGTAACATTGATCGGCCATGCCTTAAAGGTTAAAGGTTACCTGTCTCACCACAGGAGTGGTAACATTGATCAGCCATGCCTTATAGGTTACCTGTCTCACCACAGGAGTGGTAACATTGATCATCCATGCCTTAAAGGTTAAAGGTTACCTGTCTCACCACAGGAGTGGTAACATTGATCGTCCATGCCTTAAAGGTTAAAGGTTACCTGTCTCACCACAGGAGTGGTAACATTGATCGGCCATGCCTTAAAGGTTAAAGGTTACCTGTCTCACCATAGGAGTGGTAACATTGATCGTCCATGCCTTAAAGGTTAAAGGTTACCTGTCTCACCACAGGAGTGGTAACATTGATCGTCCATGCCTTAAAGGTTAAAGGTTACCTGTCTCACCACAGGAGTGGTAACATTGATCGTCCATGCCTTAAAGGTTAAAGGTTACCTGTCTCACCACAGGAGTGGTAACATTGATCGTCCATGCCTTAAAGGTTAAAGGTTACCTGTCTCACCACAGGAGTGGTAACATTGATCGGCCATGCCTTAAAGGTTAAAGGTTACCTGTCTCACCACAGGAGTGGTAACATTGATCGTCCATGCCTTAAAGGTTAAAGGTTACCTGTCTCACCACAGGAGTGGTAACATTGATCGGCCTTGCCACTGGAGTGAACCACTTCAGCCCGTAGTGTTGTCATGTTTTTATTGTCATAGCAACAACGTAGCAACATGGCATCCAACCGTTAAACTAGCGTGTGGAGAAGAGTTGTGTGGGGGATTCCTGTGTGGTTTATTATCAGTCCTGTTGTCACCACTTCCTGTCCCATGTCACCGATCTGTTGTTGTTTGTTTCCAGACTGTTGATGTGTGTTTGACAGTTCAGGGATTGTTTGTGTTCCTGTCTGTTGGTTCACTGAAGGGGATCTTATTAGCAAGGCTTAACTGACATTTTCATTTTATTTATTTATTTTACCTTTTTATTTAAATAGGCAAGTCAGTTAAGAACAAATTCTTATTCACAATGACGGCCTACCAGAAGGCAAAAGGCCTCCTGCGGGGACGGGGGCCTGGGATTAAAAATAAATACAGGACAAAAAACATCACGACAAGAGAGACAAAACACACATCACGACAAGAGAGACAAAACACACATCACGACACGAGAGACAAAACACACATCACGACAAGAGAGACAAAACACACATCACGACAAGAGAGACAAAACACATCACGACAAGAGAGACAAAACACACATCATGACAAGAGAGACAAAACACACATCATGACGAGAGAGACAAAACACACATCACGACAAGAGAGACAAAACACATCACGACAAGAGAGACAAAACACACATCATGACAAGAGAGACAAAACACACATCACGACAAGAGAGACAAAACACACATCACGACAAGAGAGACAAAACACACATCACGACAAGAGAGAGAAAACACACATCACAACGAGAGAGACAAAACACACATCACGACAAGAGAGACAAAACACATCACGACAAGAGAGACAAAACACACATCATGACAAGAGAGACAAAACACACATTACGACAAGAGAGACAAAACACACATCACGACAAGAGAGACAAAACACACATCATGACAAGAGAGACAAAACACACATCACGACAAGAGAGACAAAACACACATCACGACAAGAGAGACAAAACACACATCACGACAAGAGAGACAAAACACACATCATGACAAGAGAGACAAAACACACATCACGACAAGAGAGACAAAACACACATCACGACAAGAGAGACAAAACACATCACGACAAGAGAGACAAAACACACATCACGACGAGAGAGACAAAACACACATCACGACGAGAGAGACAAAACACACATAATGACAAGAGAGACAAAACACATCACGACAAGAGAGACAAAACACATCACGACAAGAGAGACAAAACACACATCACGACGAGAGAGACAAAACACACATCAAGACAAGAGAGACAAAACACACATCACGACGAGAGAGACAAAACACACATCAAGACAAGAGAGACAAAACACAAATCACGACAAGAGAGACAAAACACACATGACGACAAGAGAGACAAAACACACATCACGACAAGAGAGACAAAACACACATCACGACAAGAGAGACAAAACACACATCACGACAAGAGAGACAAAACACACATCACGACGAGAGAGACAAAACACACATCACGACAAGCGAGACAAAACACACATCACGACAAGAGAGACAAAACACACATCACGACAAGAGAGACAAAACACACATCACGACAAGAGAGACACTACAACACTACATAAGACTGAAACATCAACACAGATTGGAAGCAACACATGGAAACATGGCAGCATGTGTTATGTCCTGTCCTCTCTCCAGGTTATAGTGTGTATTGTCCTGTCTCCAGGTTATAGTGTGTATTGTCCTGTCTCCAGGTTATAGTGTGTATTGTCCTGTCTCCAGGTTATAGTGTGTATTGTCCTGTCTCCAGGTTATAGTGTGTATTGTCCTGTCTCCAGGTTATAGTGTGTATTGTCCTGTCTCCAGGTTATAGTGTGTATTGTCCTGTCTCCAGGTTATAGTGTGTATTGTCCTGTCTCCAGGTTATAGTGTGTATTGTCCTGTCTCCAGGTTATAGTGTGTATTGTCCTGTCCTGTCTCCAGGTTATAGTGTGTATTGTCCTGTCTCCAGGTTATAGTGTGTATTGTCCTGTCTCCAGGTTATAGTGTGTATTGTCCTGTCTCCAGGTTATAGTGTGTATTGTCCTGTCTCCAGGTTATAGTGTGTATTGTCCTGTCTCCAGGTTATAGTGTGTCCTGTCCTGTCTCCAGGTTATAATGTGTATTGTCCTGTCTCCAGGTTATAGTGTGTATTGTCCTGTCTCCAGGTTATAGTGTGTATTGTCCTGTCTCCAGGTTATAGTGTGTATTGTCCTGTCTCCAGGTTATAGTGTGTATTGTCCTGTCCTGTCTCCAGGTTATAGTGTGTATTGTCCTGTCTCCAGGTTATAGTGTGTATTGTCCTGTCTCCAGGTTATAGTGTGTATTGTCCTGTCTCCAGGTTATAGTGTGTATTGTCCTGTCTCCAGGTTATAGTGTGTATTGTCCTGTCTCCAGGTTATAGTGTGTATTGTCCTGTCTCCAGGTTATAGTGTGTATTGTCCTGTCTTCAGGTTATAGTGTGTATTGTCCTGTCTCCAGGTTATAGTGTGTATTGTCCTGTCTCCAGGTTATAGTGTGTATTGTCCTGTCTCCAGGTTATAGTGTGTATTGTCCTGTCTCCAGGTTATAGTGTGTATTGTCCTGTCTTCAGGTTATAGTGTGTATTGTCCTGTCTCCAGGTTATAGTGTGTATTGTCCTGTCTCCAGGTTATAGTGTGTATTGTCCTGTCTCCAGGTTATAGTGTGTATTGTCCTGTCCTGTCTCCAGGTTATAGTGTGTATTGTCCTTTCTCCAGGTTATAGTGTGTATTGTCCTGTCTCCAGGTTATAGTGTGTATTGTCCTGTCTCCAGGTTATAGTGTGTATTGTCCTGTCCTGTCTCCAGGTTATAGTGTGTATTGTCCTGTCTCCAGGTTATAGTGTGTATTGTCCTGTCTCCAGGTTATAGTGTGTATTGTCCTGTCTCCAGGTTATAGTGTGTAATGTCCTGTCTCCAGGTTATAGTGTTTATTGTCCTGTCTCCAGGTTATAGTGTGTATTGTCCTGTCTCCAGGTTATAGTGTGTATTGTCCTGTCTCCAGGTTATAGTGTGTATTGTCCTGTCTCCAGGTTATAGTGTGTATTGTCCTGTCTCCAGGTTATAGTGTGTATTGTCCTGTCTCCAGGTTATAGTGTGTATTGTCCTGTCTCCAGGTTGTAGTGTGTATTGTCCTGTCTCCAGGTTATAGTGTGTATTGTCCTGTCTCCAGGTTATAGTGTGTATTGTCCTGTCTCCAGGTTATAGTGTGTATTGTCCTGTCTCCAGGTTATAGTGTGTATTGTCCTGTCTCCAGGTTATAGTGTGTATTGTCCTGTCTCCAGGTTATAGTGTGTATTGTCCTGTCTCCAGGTTATAGTGTGTATTGTCCTGTCTCCAGGTTATAGTGTGTATTGTCCTGTCTCCAGGTTATAGTGTGTATTGTCCTGTCTCCAGGTTATAGTGTGTATTGTCCTGTCTCCAGGTTGTAGTGTGTATTGTCCTGACCTCTCAGGACAAACTCACTGAGACCCACATGGGTATGAAGAGTAGAGACATTATAGAAACACGGTCAGCAGCTGTCATTGGGTGTGTGTGTGTGTGTGTGTGTGTGTGTGTGTGTGTGTGTGTGTGTGTGTGTGTGTGTGTGTGTGTGTGTGTGTGTGTGTGTGTGTGTGCGTGTGTGTGTGTGGTCAAATTTCTCAATTTTTTTAACATGATCTGAGCATAGAAACTAGAAAACATATCTGTTCTCCTTAATGATACTGAAAGTAGAAAACTGTCACGCCCTGACCAAGGGCTTGGTTCTCTATGGTGTTTAGATCTGAGCGTGACCAGGGGGGTTTCTAGTCATTCTATTTCTATGTTGGTGAGTTGTATGGTTCCCAATTAGAGGCAGCTGGTAAATGTTGCCTCTAATTGGGGATCATATTTAGTAAGCCCTTTCTCTCACCTGGGTTGTGGGATATTGTTTAGTGTATCTGGTAATCGTTGCCTCTAATTGGGGATCATATTTAGTAAGCCCTTTCTCTCACCTGGGTTGTGGGATATTGTTTAGTGTATCTGGTAATTGTTGCCTCTAATTGGGGATCATATTTAGGAAGCCCTTTCTCTCACCTGGGTTGTGGGATATTGTTTAGTGTATCTGGTAATTGTTGCCTCTAATTAGGGATCATATGTAGGAAGCCCTTTCTCTCACCTGCTTTGTGGGATATTGTTTAGTGTATCTGGTAATTGTTGCCTCTAATTAGGGATCATATGTAGGAAGCCCTTTCTCTCACCTGGGTTGTGGGATATTGTTTAGTGTATCTGGTAATCGTTGCCTCTAATTAGGGATCATATGTAGGAAGCCCTTTCTCTCACCTGGGTTGTGGGATATTGTTTAGTGTATCTGGTAATCGTTGCCTCTAATTGGGGATCATATGTAGGAAGCCCTTTCTCTCACCTGGGTTGTGTATGTGCGTGTAGCACAACGGATGTCATGTTTCCTTGTTTATTGGTTCGTTTAGAAGTTTCACTTTATTAAAATATGTGGAACTCAACACACGCTGCGCCTTGGTCCGTCTTTCCTCACGATCGTTCTCCTGAATCGATCGTTCTCCTGAATGGTAGAATCTAGAAAACATATTTCTGTTCTCCTGAATGGTAGAATCTAGAAAACATATTTCTGTTCTCCTGAATGGTAGAATCTAGAAAACATATTTCTGTTCTCCTGAATGGTAGAATCTAGAAATCATATTTCTGTTCTCCTGAATGGTAGAATCTAGAAATCATACTTCTGTTCCACTGAATGGTAGAATCTAAAAAACATATTTCTGTTCTCCTGAATGGTAGAATCTAGAAAACATATTTCTGTTCTCCTGAATGGTAGAATCTAGAAAACATATTTCTGTTCTCCTGAATGGTAGAATCTAGAAAACATATTTCTGTTCTCCTGAATGGTAGAATCTAGAAAACATATTTCTGTTCTCCTGAATGGTAGAATCTAAAAAACATATTTCTGTTCTCCTGAATGGTAGAATCTAGAAAACATATTTCTGTTCTCCTGAATGGTAGAATCTAAAAAACATATTTCTGTTCTCCTGAATGGTAGAATCTAAAAAACATATTTCTGTTCTCCTGAATGGTAGAATCTAGAAATCATATTTCTGTTCTCCTGAATGGTAGAATCTAGAAATCATACTTCTGTTCCACTGAATGGTAGAATCTAAAAAACATATTTCTGTTCTCCTGAATGGTAGAATCTAGAAAACATATTTCTGTTCTCCTGAATGGTAGAATCTAGAAAACATATTTCTGTTCTCCTGAATGGTAGAATCTAGAAAACATATTTCTGTTCTCCTGAATGGTAGAATCTAGAAATCATATTTCTGTTCTCCTGAATGGTAGAATCTAGAAATCATATTTATGTTCTCCTGAATGGTAGAATCTAGAAATCATACTTCTGTTCCACTGAATGGTAGAATCTAGAAAACATATTTCTGTTCTCCTGAATGGTAGAATCTAAAAAATATATTTCTGTTCTCCTGAATGGTAGAATCTAGAAAACATATTTCTGTTCTCCTGAATGGTAGAATCTAGAAAACATATTTCTGTTCTCCTGAATGGTAGAATCTAAAAAATATATTTCTGTTCTCCTGAATGGTAGAATCTAGAAAACATATTTCTGTTCTCCTGAATGGTAGAATCTAGAAAACATATTTCTGTTCTCCTGAATGGTAGAATCTAGAAAACATATTTATGTTCTCCTGAATGGTAGAATCTAGAAAACATATTTCTGTTCTCCTGAATGGTAGAATCTAAAAAATATATTTCTGTTCTCCTGAATGGTAGAATCTAGAAAACATATTTCTGTTCTCCTGAATGGTAGAATCTAGAAATCATATTTCTGTTCTCCTGAATGGTAGAATCTAGAAATCATACTTCTGTTCCACTGAATGGTAGAATCTAAAAAACATATTTCTGTTCTCCTGAATGGTAGAATCTAGAAAACATATTTCTGTTCTCCTGAATGGTAGAATCTAGAAAACATATTTCTGTTCTCCTGAATGGTAGAATCTAAAAAACATATTTCTGTTCTCCTGAATGGTAGAATCTAGAAAACATATTTCTGTTCTCCTGAATGGTAGAATCTAGAAAACATATTTCTGTTCTCCTGAATGGTAGAATCTAGAAAACATATTTCTGTTCTCCTGAATGGTAGAATCTAGAAAACATATTTATGTTCTCCTGAATGGTAGAATCTAGAAAACATATTTCTGTTCTCCTGAATGGTAGAATCTAAAAAATATATTTCTGTTCTCCTGAATGGTAGAATCTAGAAAACATATTTCTGTTCTCCTGAATGGTAGAATCTAGAAAACATATTTCTGTTCTCCTGAATGGTAGAATCTAGAAAACATATTTCTGTTCTCCTGAATGGTAGAATCTAGAAATCATATTTCTGTTCTCCTGAATGGTAGAATCTAGAAATCATATTTATGTTCTCCTGAATGGTAGAATCTAGAAATCATACTTCTGTTCCACTGAATGGTAGAATCTAGAAAACATATTTCTGTTCTCCTGAATGGTAGAATCTAAAAAATATATTTCTGTTCTCCTGAATGGTAGAATCTAGAAAACATATTTCTGTTCTCCTGAATGGTAGAATCTAGAAAACATATTTCTGTTCTCCTGAATGGTAGAATCTAAAAAATATATTTCTGTTCTCCTGAATGGTAGAATCTAGAAAACATATTTCTGTTCTCCTGAATGGTAGAATCTAGAAAACATATTTCTGTTCTCCTGAATGGTAGAATCTAGAAATCATATTTCTGTTCTCCTGAATGGTAGAATCTAGAAATCATACTTCTGTTCCACTGAATGGTAGAATCTAAAAAACATATTTCTGTTCTCCTGAATGGTAGAATCTAGAAAACATATTTCTGTTCTCCTGAATGGTAGAATCTAGAAAACATATTTCTGTTCTCCTGAATGGTAGAATCTAAAAAACATATTTCTGTTCTCCTGAATGGTAGAATCTAGAAAACATATTTCTGTTCTCCTGAATGGTAGAATCTAGAAAACATATTTCTGTTCTCCTGAATGGTAGAATCTAGAAAACATATTTCTGTTCTCCTGAATGGTAGAATCTAGAAAACATATTTCTGTTCTCCTGAATGGTAGAATCTAGAAAACATATTTCTGTTCTCCTGAATGGTAGAATCTAAAAAACATATTTCTGTTCTCCTGAATGGTAGAATCTAGAAAACATATTTCTGTTCTCCTGAATGGTAGAATCTAGAAAACATATTTCTGTTCTCCTGAATGGTAGAATCTAGAAAACATATTTCTGTTCTCCTGAATGGTAGAATCTAGAAATCATATTTCTGTTCTCCTGAATGGTAGAATCTAGAAATCATATTTCTGTTCTCCTGAATGGTAGAATCTAGAAATCATACTTCTGTTCCACTGAATGGTAGAATCTAAAAAACATATTTCTGTTCTCCTGAATGGTAGAATCTAGAAAACATATTTCTGTTCTCCTGGATGGTAGAATCTAGAAAACATATTTCTGTTCTCCTGAATGGTAGAATCTAAAAAACATATTTCTGTTCTCCTGAATGGTAGAATCTAGAAAACATATTTCTGTTCTCCTGAATGGTAGAATCTAAAAAACATATTTCTGTTCTCCTGAATGGTAGAATCTAGAAAACATATTTCTGTTCTCCTGAATGGTAGAATCTAGAAAACATATTTATGTTCTCCTGAATGGTAGAATCTAAAAAACATATTTCTGTTCTCCTGAATGGTAGAATCTAGAAATCATATTTCTGTTCTCCTGAATGGTAGAATCTAGAAAACATATTTCTGTTCTCCTGAATGGTAGAATCTAGAAATCATATTTATGTTCTCCTGAATGATATAATCTAGAAATCATATTTCTGTTCTCCTGAATGATAGAATCTAAAAAACATATTTCTGTTCTCCTGAATGATAGAATCTAAAAAACATATTTCTGTTCTCCTGAATGATAGAATCTAGAAAAAATATTTATGTTCTCCTGAATGGTAGAATCTAGAAAACATATTTCTGTTCTCTTGAATGGTAGAATCTAGAAAACATATTTCTGTTCTCCTGAATGGTAGAATCTAGAAAACATATTTCTGTTCTCCTGAATGGTAGAATCTAGAAAACATATTTCTGTTCTCCTGAATGGTAGAATCTAGAAAACATATTTCTGTTCTCCTGAATGGTAGAATCTAGAAAACATATTTCTGTTCTCCTGAATGGTAGAATCTAGAAAACATATTTCTGTTCTCCTGAATGGTAGAATCTAGAAAACATATTTCTGTTCTCCTGAATGGTAGAATCTAGAAAACATATTTCTGTTCTCCTGAATGGTAGAATCTAGAAATCATATTTCTGTTCTCCTGAATGGTAGAATCTAGAAATCATACTTCTGTTCCACTGAATGGTAGAATCTAAAAAACATATTTCTGTTCTCCTGAATGGTAGAATCTAGAAAACATATTTCTGTTCTCCTGAATGGTAGAATCTAGAAAACATATTTCTGTTCTCCTGAATGGTAGAATCTAGAAAACATATTTCTGTTCTCCTGAATGGTAGAATCTAGAAAACATATTTCTGTTCTCCTGAATGGTAGAATCTAAAAAACATATTTCTGTTCTCCTGAATGGTAGAATCTAGAAAACATATTTCTGTTCTCCTGAATGGTAGAATCTAAAAAACATATTTCTGTTCTCCTGAATGGTAGAATCTAAAAAACATATTTCTGTTCTCCTGAATGGTAGAATCTAGAAATCATATTTCTGTTCTCCTGAATGGTAGAATCTAGAAATCATACTTCTGTTCCACTGAATGGTAGAATCTAAAAAACATATTTCTGTTCTCCTGAATGGTAGAATCTAGAAAACATATTTCTGTTCTCCTGAATGGTAGAATCTAGAAAACATATTTCTGTTCTCCTGAATGGTAGAATCTAAAAAACATATTTCTGTTCTCCTGAATGGTAGAATCTAGAAAACATATTTCTGTTCTCCTGAATGGTAGAATCTAGAAAACATATTTCTGTTCTCCTGAATGGTAGAATCTAGAAAACATATTTCTGTTCTCCTGAATGGTAGAATCTAGAAAACATATTTATGTTCTCCTGAATGGTAGAATCTAGAAAACATATTTCTGTTCTCCTGAATGGTAGAATCTAAAAAATATATTTCTGTTCTCCTGAATGGTAGAATCTAGAAAACATATTTCTGTTCTCCTGAATGGTAGAATCTAGAAATCATATTTCTGTTCTCCTGAATGGTAGAATCTAGAAATCATACTTCTGTTCCACTGAATGGTAGAATCTAAAAAACATATTTCTGTTCTCCTGAATGGTAGAATCTAGAAAACATATTTCTGTTCTCCTGAATGGTAGAATCTAGAAAACATATTTCTGTTCTCCTGAATGGTAGAATCTAAAAAACATATTTCTGTTCTCCTGAATGGTAGAATCTAGAAAACATATTTCTGTTCTCCTGAATGGTAGAATCTAGAAAACATATTTCTGTTCTCCTGAATGGTAGAATCTAGAAAACATATTTCTGTTCTCCTGAATGGTAGAATCTAGAAAACATATTTATGTTCTCCTGAATGGTAGAATCTAGAAAACATATTTCTGTTCTCCTGAATGGTAGAATCTAAAAAATATATTTCTGTTCTCCTGAATGGTAGAATCTAGAAAACATATTTCTGTTCTCCTGAATGGTAGAATCTAGAAAACATATTTCTGTTCTCCTGAATGGTAGAATCTAGAAAACATATTTCTGTTCTCCTGAATGGTAGAATCTAGAAATCATATTTCTGTTCTCCTGAATGGTAGAATCTAGAAATCATATTTATGTTCTCCTGAATGGTAGAATCTAGAAATCATACTTCTGTTCCACTGAATGGTAGAATCTAGAAAACATATTTCTGTTCTCCTGAATGGTAGAATCTAAAAAATATATTTCTGTTCTCCTGAATGGTAGAATCTAGAAAACATATTTCTGTTCTCCTGAATGGTAGAATCTAGAAATCATATTTCTGTTCTCCTGAATGGTAGAATCTAGAAATCATACTTCTGTTCCACTGAATGGTAGAATCTAAAAAACATATTTCTGTTCTCCTGAATGGTAGAATCTAGAAAACATATTTCTGTTCTCCTGAATGGTAGAATCTAGAAAACATATTTCTGTTCTCCTGAATGGTAGAATCTAAAAAACATATTTCTGTTCTCCTGAATGGTAGAATCTAGAAAACATATTTCTGTTCTCCTGAATGGTAGAATCTAGAAAACATATTTCTGTTCTCCTGAATGGTAGAATCTAGAAAACATATTTCTGTTCTCCTGAATGGTAGAATCTAGAAAACATATTTATGTTCTCCTGAATGGTAGAATCTAGAAAACATATTTCTGTTCTCCTGAATGGTAGAATCTAAAAAATATATTTCTGTTCTCCTGAATGGTAGAATCTAGAAAACATATTTCTGTTCTCCTGAATGGTAGAATCTAGAAATCATATTTCTGTTCTCCTGAATGGTAGAATCTAGAAATCATACTTCTGTTCCACTGAATGGTAGAATCTAAAAAACATATTTCTGTTCTCCTGAATGGTAGAATCTAGAAAACATATTTCTGTTCTCCTGAATGGTAGAATCTAGAAAACATATTTCTGTTCTCCTGAATGGTAGAATCTAAAAAACATATTTCTGTTCTCCTGAATGGTAGAATCTAGAAAACATATTTCTGTTCTCCTGAATGGTAGAATCTAGAAAACATATTTCTGTTCTCCTGAATGGTAGAATCTAGAAAACATATTTCTGTTCTCCTGAATGGTAGAATCTAGAAAACATATTTATGTTCTCCTGAATGGTAGAATCTAGAAAACATATTTCTGTTCTCCTGAATGGTAGAATCTAAAAAATATATTTCTGTTCTCCTGAATGGTAGAATCTAGAAAACATATTTCTGTTCTCCTGAATGGTAGAATCTAGAAAACATATTTCTGTTCTCCTGAATGGTAGAATCTAGAAAACATATTTCTGTTCTCCTGAATGGTAGAATCTAGAAATCATATTTCTGTTCTCCTGAATGGTAGAATCTAGAAATCATATTTATGTTCTCCTGAATGGTAGAATCTAGAAATCATACTTCTGTTCCACTGAATGGTAGAATCTAGAAAACATATTTCTGTTCTCCTGAATGGTAGAATCTAAAAAATATATTTCTGTTCTCCTGAATGGTAGAATCTAGAAAACATATTTCTGTTCTCCTGAATGGTAGAATCTAGAAAACATATTTCTGTTCTCCTGAATGGTAGAATCTAAAAAATATATTTCTGTTCTCCTGAATGGTAGAATCTAGAAAACATATTTCTGTTCTCCTGAATGGTAGAATCTAGAAAACATATTTCTGTTCTCCTGAATGGTAGAATCTAGAAAACATATTTCTGTTCTCCTGAATGGTAGAATCTAGAAAACATATTTCTGTTCTCCTGAATGGTAGAATCTAAAAAACATATTTCTGTTCTCCTGAATGGTAGAATCTAGAAAACATATTTCTGTTCTCCTGAATGGTAGAATCTAGAAAACATATTTCTGTTCTCCTGAATGGTAGAATCTAGAAAACATATTTCTGTTCTCCTGAATGGTAGAATCTAGAAAACATATTTCTGTTCTCCTGAATGGTAGAATCTAGAAAACATATTTCTGTTCTCCTGAATGGTAGAATCTAAAAAACATATTTCTGTTCTCCTGAATGGTAGAATCTAGAAAACATATTTCTGTTCTCCTGAATGGTAGAATCTAGAAAACATATTTCTGTTCTCCTGAATGGTAGAATCTAGAAAACATATTTCTGTTCTCCTGAATGGTAGAATCTAGAAATCATATTTCTGTTCTCCTGAATGGTAGAATCTAGAAATCATATTTCTGTTCTCCTGAATGGTAGAATCTAGAAATCATACTTCTGTTCCACTGAATGGTAGAATCTAAAAAACATATTTCTGTTCTCCTGAATGGTAGAATCTAGAAAACATATTTCTGTTCTCCTGGATGGTAGATTCTAGAAAACATATTTCTGTTCTCCTGAATGGTAGAATCTAAAAAACATATTTCTGTTCTCCTGAATGGTAGAATCTAGAAAACATATTTCTGTTCTCCTGAATGGTAGAATCTAAAAAACATATTTCTGTTCTCCTGAATGGTAGAATCTAGAAAACATATTTCTGTTCTCCTGAATGGTAGAATCTAGAAAACATATTTATGTTCTCCTGAATGGTAGAATCTAAAAAACATATTTCTGTTCTCCTGAATGGTAGAATCTAGAAATCATATTTCTGTTCTCCTGAATGGTAGAATCTTTTAAACATATTTCTGTTCTCCTGAATGGTAGAATCTAGAAATCATATTTATGTTCTCCTGAATGATATAATCTAGAAATCATATTTCTGTTCTCCTGAATGATAGAATCTAAAAAACATATTTCTGTTCTCCTGAATGATAGAATCTAAAAAACATATTTCTGTTCTCCTGAATGATAGAATCTAGAAAAAATATTTATGTTCTCCTGAATGGTAGAATCTAGAAAACATATTTCTGTTCTCTTGAATGGTAGAATCTAGAAAACATATTTCTGTTCTCCTGAATGGTAGAATCTAGAAAACATATTTCTGTTCTCCTGAATGGTAGAATCTAGAAAACATATTTCTGTTCTCCTGAATGGTAGAATCTAGAAAACATATTTCTGTTCTCCTGAATGGTAGAATCTAGAAAACATATTTCTGTTCTCCTGAATGGTAGAATCTAGAAAACATATTTCTGTTCTCCTGAATGGTAGAATCTAGAAAATATATTTCTGTTCTCCTGAATGATAACATATTTCCGTTGTCCTTAATGACAGAATCTAGAAAACATATTTCTGTTCTCCTGAATGATAAAATATTTCTGTTGTCCTTAATGACAGAATCTAGAAAACATATTTCTGTTGTCCTTAATGATACTGTTGCTTTAATCTTAACTGACTTGCCTAGTTAAATGAAGGTTAAGTAGGATTACATTCACGTTTAGGATTAGGATTACATTCACGTTTAGGATTAGGATTACATTCACGTTTAGGATTAGGATTACATTCACGTTTAGGATTAGGATTACATTCACGTTTAGGATTAGGATTACATTCACGTTTAGGATTAGGATTACATTCACGTTTAGGATTAGGATTCCATTCACGTTTAGGATTAGGATTACATTCACGTTTAGGATTAGGATTACATTCACGTTTAGGATTAGGATTACATTCACGTTTAGGATTAGGATTCCATTCACGTTTAGGATTAGGATTACATTCACGTTTAGGATTAGGATTACATTCACGTTTAGGATTAGGATTACATTCACGTTTAGGATTAGGATTACATTCACGTTTAGGATTAGGATTACATTCACGTTTAGGATTAGGATTCCATTCACGTTTAGGATTAGGATTACATTCACGTTTAGGATTAGGATTACATTCACGTTTAGGATTAGGATTCCATTCACGTTTAGGATTAGGATTACATTCACGTTTAGGAGTAGGATTACATTCACGTTTAGGATTAGGATTCCATTCACGTTTAGGATTAGGATTACATTCACGTTTAGGATTAGGATTCCATTCACGTTTAGGATTAGGATTACATTCACGTTTAGGATTAGGATTACATTCACGTTTAGGAGTAGGATTACATTCACGTTTTGCAGCAATACTTATTGTTATTATGTCAGCCCATTTCAATTAAAAAATCCTTCCATTCTCTTTCAATGCTCTTCAACATAATATGTAATTATAGGACAACTGTACAAACGGGGAAAAAAATGCTTTGGCGACAGATAAATAATGTATATAGCAGTGTGTAATAAGGATGATATCTATTCATATCCTGGTAGCTGTGTCTAAATCACATGAATATTGTGTTACTGCAATCAGAACCTTTACATGAATCATTAATGCTGCTTGTGGGCTGGACGGACTCCCTATACATTACTCCAGTCAGTGGTTCATATCTCCCTATACATTACCCCAGTCTGTGGTACATATCTCCCTATACATTACCCCAGTCAGTGGTTCATATCTCCCTATACATTACCCCAGTCAGTGGTTCATATCTCCCTATACATTACTCCAGTCTGTGGTTCATATCTCCCTATACATTACCCCAGTCTGTGGTTCATATCTCCCTATACATAACCCCAGTCTGTGGTTCATATCTCCCTATACATTACCCCAGTCTGTGGTTCATATCTCCCTATACATAACCCCAGTCTGTGGTTCATATCTCCCTATACATTACCCCAGTCAGTGGTTCATATCTCCCTATACATTACTCCAGTCTGTGGTTCATATCTCCCTATACATTACCCCAGTCTGTGGTTCATATCTCCCTATACATTACCCCAGTCTGTGGTTCATATCTCCCTATACATAACCCCAGTCTGTGGTTCATATCTCCCTATACATAACCCCAGTCAGTGGTTCATATCTCCCTATACATTACTCCAGTCTGTGGTTCATATCTCCCTATACACAACCCCAGTCTGTGGTTCATATCTCCCTATACATAACCCCAGTCTGTGGTTCATATCTCCCTATACATTACCCCAGCCAGTGGTACCTATCTACCTATACATTACCCCAGTCTGTGGTTCATATCTCCCTATACATAACCCCAGTCTGTGGTTCATATCTCCCTATACATTACCCCAGTCTGTGGTTCATATCTCCCTATACATTACCCCAGTCTGTGGTTCATATCTCCCTATACATTACCCCAGTCTGTGGTTCATATCTCCCTATACATTACCCCAGTCAGTGGTACATATCTACCTATACATTACCCCAGTCTGTGGTTCATATCTCCCTATACATAACCCCAGTCTGTGGTTCATATCTCCCTATACATTACCCCAGTCTGTGGTTCATATCTCCCTATACATTACCCCAGTCTGTGGTTCATATCTCCCTATACATTACCCCAGTCTGTGGTTCATATCTCCCTATACATTACCCCAGTCTGTGGTTCATATCTCCCTATACATAACCCCAGTCAGTGGTACATATCTCCTTATACACAACCCCAGTCTGTGGTACATATCTCCCTATACATTACCCCAGTCAGTGGTACATATATCCCTATACATAACCCCAGTCTGTGGTTCATATCTCCCTATACATAACCCCAGTCTGCGGTACATATCTCCCTATACATTACCCCAGTCTGTGGTTCATATCTCCCTATACATAACCCCAGTCAGTGGTACATATCTCCCTATACATAACCCCAGTCTGTGGTTCATATCTCCCTATACATTACCCCAGTCTGTGGTTCATATCTCCCTATACATAACCCCAGTCAGTGGTACATATCTCCCTATATATAACCCCAGTCAGCGGTTCATATCTCCCTATACATTACCCCAGTCTGTGGTACATATCTCCCTATATATAACCCCAGTCAATGGTACATATCTCCCTATACATAACCCCAGTCTGTGGTACATATCTCCCTATACATTACCCCAGTCTGTGGTTCATATCTCCCTATACATTACCCCAGTCTGTGGTTCATATCTCCCTATACATTACCCCAGTCTGTGGTTCATATCTCCCTATACATAACCCCAGTCAGTGGTACATATCTCCTTATACACAACCCCAATCTGTGGTACATATCTCCCTATACATTACCCCAGTCTGTGGTTCATATCTCCCTATACATAACCCCAGTCAGTGGTACATATCTCCCTATACATAACCCCAGTCTGTGGTTCATATCTCCCTATACATTACCCCAGTCTGTGGTTCATATCTCCCTATACATTACCCCAGTCTGTGGTTCATATCTCCCTATACATTACCCCAGTCTGTGGTTCATATCTCCCTACACATAACCCCAGTCTGTGGTTCATATCTCCCTATACATAACCCCAGTCAGTGGTACATATCTCCCTATACATTACCCCAGGCAGTGGTACATATCTCCCTATACATAACCCCAGTCAGTGGTACATATATCCCTATACATTACCCCAGTCTGTGGTTCATATCTCCCTATACATTACCCCAGTCTGTGGTTCATATCTCCCTATACATTACCCCAGTCTGTGGTTCATATCTCCCTATACATAGCCCCAGTCAGTGGTACATATCTCCCTATATATAACCCCAGTCAGTGGTACATATCTCCCTATACATAGCTCCAGTCAGTGGTACATATCTCCCTATATATAACCCCAGTCAGTGGTTCATATCTCCCTATACATTACTCCAGTCAGTGGTACATATCTCCCTATATATAACCCCAGTCAGTGGTACATATCTCCCTATACATAGCCCCAGTCAGTGGTACATATCTCCCTATACATAGCCCCAGTCAGTGGTACATATCGCCCTATACATAACCCCAGCCAGTGGTACATATCTCCCTTTACATAACCCCAGTCAGTGGTACATATCTCCTTATACATAACCCCAGTCAGTGGTACATATATCCCCATTCATAACCCCAGTCAGTGGTACATATCTCCCTATACATAACCCCCGTCTTTGGTACATATCTTCCTATACACAACCCCAGTCAGTGGTACATATCTTCCTATACATAACCCCAGTCAGTGGTACATATATCCCTATACATAACCCCCATATTTGGTACATATCTCCCTATACATAACCCCAGTCAGTGGTACATATCTCCCTTTACATAACCCCAGTCAGTGGTACATATATCCCTATACATAACCCCAGTCAGTGGTACATATCTTCCTATACATAACATCAGTCAGTGGTACATATATCCCTATACATAACCCCCGTCTTTGGTACATATCTCCCTATACATAACCCCCATCGTTGGTACATATCCCCCATATACATAACCCCAGTCAGTGGTACATATATCCCTATACATAACCCCAACCAGTGGTACATATCTCCCTATACATAACCCCAGTATTTGGTACATATCTCCCTATACATAACCCCAGTCAGTGGTACATATCTCCCTATACATAACCCCAGTGCTTGGCTGATTTACAGATTTACAGGCAACTGCCAAAATAAAGGAAACACCAACCTAAAGTGTGTGAGTAGGATGCAGTCATTGCACTAACGCTAGTTAGGAGTCATTGCGCTAATGCTAGTTAGGAGTCATTGCGCTAACGCTAGTTAGGAGTCATTGCGCTAACGCTAGTTAGCAGTCATTGCGCTAACGCTAGTTAGCAACTTTCTTCAAACTGCACACAGAGATATACAAAATGGTACCCACAAGTTCATCTGACTCTGGGGAAGTAGATAAATTGCCAAAATCCCAAAGTATCCCTTTAAGGCTATTTTACAATCGAATGTGACCTTATTTATTTTTTTATTTCACCTTTATTTAACTAGGCAAGTCAGTTAAGAACAAATTCTTATTTTCAATGACGGCCTAGGAACAGTGGGTTAACTGCCTGTTCAGGGGCAGAACGACAGATTTGTACCTTGTCAGCTCGGGGATCTGACATTATTTTCCCATTTGAACCCTACGGTGTTTTTAAATGGTTAAAAGCGGAGTGACAGACATTTAGGTGACAACTAATCCAAAAATCAAGACATTGTTTTTTCCATTGGAATTTGCTAGTGCATTTTAGATGGTGAAAAGCATAGTGATAACACACTGTACAATGTAACTGACTTTTAGCTGTCTTTTTGAGTGGGTAAGGTATCTACTTCTAGCCATGGTAACCAAAATAATTGGGTAACTGGGCATTTTTAGACATGGCCCTAAGCATGATGGACGCTACTTGCTTAATGAACTCAGGAGGCAGCTCTGTGTAGAAGCACGTGTTTTCAACAGAGCCGACTCACTCCAGTGTTTCCATGACGTTGTCAGTTACCTGAACGTTGTCCTCTGTCTATAGATAATAGAAAACATCACCAACCCTGAATGAAACCACGGTATGAGTGACACCTTTCATTCAGACTCAGAGGGCGTCCCAAATGGCACCCTATTCCCTATGTAGAGCCCTGATCTAAAGTAGTGCACTATATATAGGGAATATGGTTCTATAGGGTCCTGGTCTAAAGTAGTGCACTATATATAGGGAATAGGGTTCTATAGGGCCCCGGCCTAAAGTAGTGCACTATATAGGGAATAGGGTTCTATAGGGCTCTGGTCTAAAGTAGTGCACTATATAGGGAATAGGGTTCTATAGGGCCCTGGTCTAAAGTAGTGCACTATATATAGGGAATAGGGTTCTATAGGGTCCTGGTCTAAAGTAGTGCACTATATAGGGAATAGGGTTCTATAGGGCTCCGGTCTAAAGTAGTGCACATATATAGGGTATAGGGATCTATAGGGCCCTGGTCTAAAGTAGTGCACTATCTAGGGTATAGGGTGCAATTTGAAATGCAATCCCAGCCTGGACTACAGTCTCTGTTTTAGAAGCATAGTACTACTTAAAGGATCCAGTGACCCCCAGTCCAGCTGTGGAGAGTGGAGAGTGTCTTGTTAGTTAAAGGATCCAGTGACCCCCAGTCCAGCTGTGGAGAGTGGAGAGTGTCTTGTTAGTTAAAGGATCCAGTGACCCCCAGTCCAGCTGTGGAGAGTGGAGAGTGTCTTGTTAGTTAAAGGATCCAGTGACCCCCAGTCCAGCTAGGGAGAGTGGAGAGTGTCTTGTTAGTTAAAGGATCCAGTGACCCCCAGTCCAGCTGGGGAGAGTGGAGAGTGTCTTGTTAGTTAAAGGATCCAGTGACCCCCAGTCCAGCTTGGGAGAGTGGAGAGTGTCTTGTTAGTTAAAGGATCCAGTGATCCCCAGTCCAGCTGGGGAGAGTGGAGAGTGTCTTGTTAGTTAAAGGATCCAGTGACCCCCAGTCCAGCTGGGGAGAGTGGAGAGTGTCTTGTTAGTTAAAGGATCCAGTGACCCCCAGTCCAGCTGGGGAGAGTGGAGAGTGTCTTGTTAGTTAAAGGATCCAGTGACCCCCAGTCCAGCTGGGGAGAGTGGAGAGTGTCTTGTTAGTTAAAGGATCCAGTGACCCCCAGTCCAGCTGTGGAGAGTGTCTTGTTAGTTAAAGGATCCAGTGACCCCTAGTCCAGCTGTGGAGAGTGGAGAGTGTCTTGTTAGTTAAAGGATCCAGTGACCCCCAGTCCAGCTGTGGAGAGTGGAGAGTGTCTTGTTAGTTAAAGGATCCAGTGACCCCCAGTCCAGCTGGGGAGAGTGGAGAGTGTCTTGTTAGTTAAAGGATCCAGTGACCCCCAGTCCAGCTGGGGAGAGTGTCTTGTTACTTAAAGGATCCAGTGACCCCCAGTCCAGCTGGGGAGAGTGTCTTGTTAGTTAAAGTATCCAGTGACCCCCAGTCCAGCTGTGGAGAGTGTCTTGTTACTTAAAGGATCCAGTGACCCCCAGTCCAGCTGTGGAGAGTGGAGAGTGTCTTGTTAGTTAAAGGATCCAGTGACCCCCAGTCCAGCTGTGGAGAGTGGAGAGTGTCTTGTTAGTTAAAGGATCCAGTGACCCCCAGTCCAGCTGGGGAGAGTGGAGAGTGTCTTGTTAGTTAAAGGATCCAGTGACCCCCAGTCCAGCTGTGGAGAGTGGAGAGTGTCTTGTTAGTTAAAGGATCCAGTGACCCCCAGTCCAGCTGGGGAGAGTGGAGAGTGTCTTGTTAGTTAAAGGATCCAGTGACCCCCAGTCCAGCTGGGGAGAGTGGAGAGTGTCTTGTTAGTTAAAGGATCCAGTGACCCCCAGTCCAGCTGTGGAGAGTGGAGAGTGTCTTGTTAGTTAAAGGATCCAGTGACCCCCAGTCCAGCTGGGGAGAGTGGAGAGTGTCTTGTTAGTTAAAGGATCCAGTGACCCCCAGTCCAGCTGGGGAGAGTGTCTTGTTACTTAAAGGATCCAGTGACCCCCAGTCCAGCTGGGGAGAGTGTCTTGTTAGTTAAAGGATCCAGTGACCCCCAGTCCAGCTGTGGAGAGTGTCTTGTTACTTAAAGGATCCAGTGACCCCCAGTCCAGCTGTGGAGAGTGGAGAGTGTCTTGTTAGTTAAAGGATCCAGTGACCCCCAGTCCAGCTGTGGAGAGTGGAGAGTGTCTTGTTAGTTAAAGGATCCAGTGACCCCCAGTCCAGCTGTGGAGAGTGGAGAGTGTCTTGTTAGTTAAAGGATCCAGTGACCCCCAGTCCAGCTGGGGAGAGTGGAGAGTGTCTTGTTAGTTAAAGGATCCAGTGACCCCCAGTCCAGCTGTGGAGAGTGGAGAGTGTCTTGTTAGTTAAAGGATTCAGTGACCCCCAGTCCAGCTGGGGAGAGTGGAGAGTGTCTTGTTAGTTAAAGGATCCAGTGACCCCCAGTCCAGCTGGGGAGAGTGGAGAGTGTCTTGTTAGTTAAAGGATCCAGTGACCCCCAGTCCAGCTGTGGAGAGTGTCTTGTTAGTTAAAGGATCCAGTGACCCCCAGTCCAGCTGTGGAGAGTGGAGAGTGTCTTGTTAGTTAAAGGATCCAGTGACCCCCAGTCCAGCTGTGGAGAGTGGAGAGTGTCTTGTTAGTTAAAGGATACAGTGACCCCCAGTCCAGCTGTGGAGAGTGTCTTGTTAGTTAAAGGATCCAGTGACCCCCAGTCCAGCTGTGGAGAGTGGAGAGTGTCTTGTTAGTTAAAGGATCCAGTGACCCCCAGTCCAGCTGTGGAGAGTGGAGAGTGTCTTGTTAGTTAAAGGATCCAGTGACCCCCAGTCCAGCTGGGGAGAGTGGAGAGTGTCTTGTTAGTTAAAGGATCCAGTGACCCCCAGTCCAGCTGGGGAGAGTGGAGAGTGTCTTGTTAGTTAAAGGATCCAGTGACCCCCAGTCCAGCTGTGGAGAGTGGAGAGTGTCTTGTTAGTTAAAGGATCCAGTGACCCCCAGTCCAGCTGGGGAGAGTGGAGAGTGTCTTGTTAGTTAAAGGATCCAGTGACCCCCAGTCCAGCTGGGGAGAGTGGAGAGTGTCTTGTTAGTTAAAGGATCCAGTGACCCCCAGTCCAGCTGTGGAGAGTGTCTTGTTAGTTAAAGGATCCAGTGACCCCCAGTCCAGCTGTGGAGAGTGGAGAGTGTCTTGTTAGTTAAAGGATCCAGTGACCCCCAGTCCAGCTGTGGAGAGTGGAGAGTGTCTTGTTAGTTAAAGGATCCAGTGACCCCCAGTCCAGCTGTGGAGAGTGTCTTGTTAGTTAAAGGATCCAGTGACCCCCAGTCCAGCTGTGGAGAGTGGAGAGTGTCTTGTTAGTTAAAGGATCCAGTGACCCCCAGTCCAGCTGTGGAGAGTGGAGAGTGTCTTGTTAGTTAAAGGATCCAGTGACCCCCAGTCCAGCTGTGGAGAGTGGAGAGTGTCTTGTTAGTTAAAGGATCCAGTGACCCCCAGTCCAGCTGTGGAGAGTGGAGAGTGTCTTGTTAGTTAAAGGATCCAGTGACCCCCAGTCCAGATGGGGAGAGTGGAGAGTGTCTTGTTAGTTAAAGGATCCAGTGACCCCCAGTCCAGCTGTGGAGAGTGGAGAGTGTCTTGTTAGTTAAAGGATCCAGTGACCCCCAGTCCAGCTGTGGAGAGTGGAGAGTGTCTTGTTAGTTAAAGGATCCAGTGACCCCCAGTCCAGCTGTGGAGAGTGGAGAGTGTCTTGTTAGTTAAAGGATCCAGTGACCCCCAGTCCAGCTGTGGAGAGTGGAGAGTGTCTTGTTAGTTAAAGGATCCAGTGACCCCCAGTCCAGCTGTGGAGAGTGGAGAGTGTCTTGTTAGTTAAAGGATCCAGTGACCCCCAGTCCAGCTGTGGAGAGTGGAGAGTGTCTTGTTAGTTAAAGGATCCAGTGACCCCCAGTCCAGCTGTGGAGAGTGGAGAGTGTCTTGTTAGTTAAAGGATCCAGTGACCCCCAGTCCAGATGGGGAGAGTGGAGAGTGTCTTGTTAGTTAAAGGATCCAGTGACCCCCAGTCCAGCTGTGGAGAGTGGAGAGTGTCTTGTTAGTTAAAGGATCCAGTGACCCCCAGTCCAGCTGTGGAGAGTGGAGAGTGTCTTGTTAGTTAAAGGATCCAGTGACCCCCAGTCCAGCTGTGGAGAGTGGAGAGTGTCTTGTTAGTTAAAGGATCCAGTGACCCCCAGTCCAGCTGTGGAGAGTGGAGAGTGTCTTGTTAGTTAAAGGATCCAGTGACCCCCAGTCCAGCTGGGGAGAGTGGAGAGTGTCTTGTTAGTTAAAGGATCCAGTGACCCCCAGTCCAGCTGGGGAGAGTGGAGAGTGTCTTGTTAGTTAAAGGATCCAGTGACCCCCAGTCCAGCTGGGGAGAGTGGAGAGTGTCTTGTTGTTTAGTGGATTATCCATCTCTCTACTCTTTGGAGAAATAAATAGTGTCCATCCAAACTCAGAAATACGAAGAATAAAACCAAGACCTCAAGTTTTATGTTTCATCTTGCTTTTGATTTTGCTGTTGTACTCTGAAGTACATTTATATAATAGTATTTGATTTTTGCCGTTGTACTCCAAAGTACCTGTATAGAATAGTATTTGAATAAACTAGTGAATGAAAGGCAGTCTTTGAAAATCCCAGCATGGTGATTTGAGATTGCATTGAGACTGGAGCAGCTCTGTAGAAAATCTGGTTTCTTTGTCAGAAGCTGTTGACAAAATAGACAAGCGCTTAGACATGGCCTTGCATACAATACAATACAATAAATGACATTCCATAGACACAATGCTGAGCTTCTGTATGCAAAGTCAACGTTCCATCTCTTCACCTCTGAATCGTTCCTCCTCTTTCTCTCCCCTCTCCCTTCTTACAGAGTTTTTCCTGGAGCTCCTCGACAACAGTGAGAAATCCCTGAATAACATGTTCACGCGGACCTACGGGAAGCTGTACATGCAGAACAGTGAGCTGTTCCAGGACCTGTTCACGGAGCTGAAGCGTTACTACACTGGGGGGAACGTCAACCTGGAGGAGATGCTGAATGACTTCTGGTCCCGTCTGCTAGAGAGGATGTTTCAGCTGCTGAACTCTCAGTACCACTTCACCGACGACTACTTGGAGTGCGTCAGTAAATACACTGACCAGCTGAAGCCTTTCGGTGACGTACCCCGGAAACTAAAGGCCCAGGTTACGAGGGCCTTCATCGCTGCAAGGACCTTCGTCCAGGGCCTCATGGTGGGCAGGGAGGTGGCTAACAGGGTGGCTAAGGTACGTTACTCAGTTTATGGTCTTCTCACCCGAATCCTGACCCTGACCCTAACTCTGACCCTGACTCTGACCCTGACCCTAACTCTGACCCTAACTCTGACCCAGACCCTAACTCTGACCCTAACTCTGACCCAGACCCTAACTCTGACCCTAACTCTGACCCAGACCCTAACTCTGACCCAGACCCTAACCCTGACCCTAACTCTGACCCAGACCCTAACTCTGGCCCTAACTCTGACCCAGACCCTAACTCTGACCCTAACTCTGACCCTAACTCTGACCCAGACCTTAACTCTGACCCAGACCCTAACTCTGACCCTAACTCTGACCCAGATCCTAACTCTGACCCTAACTCTGACTCTGACCCTAACTCTGACCCAGACCCTAACTCTGACCCAGACCCTAACTCTGACCCAGACCCTAACCCTGACCCTAACTCTGACCCTGACATTAACTCTGACCCTAACTCTGACCCAGACCCTAACTCTGACCCTAACTCTGACCCAGATCCTAACTCTGACCCTAACTCTGACCCAGACCCTAACTCTGACCCTAACTCTGACCCAGACCCTAACTCTGACCCAGACCTTAACTCTGACCCAGACCCTAACTCTGACCCTAACTCTGACCCAGATCCTAACTCTGACCCTAACTCTGACCCTGACCCTAACTCTGACCCAGACCCTAACTCTGACCGTATCTTTGACCCTGACCCTAGCTCTGACCCAGACCCTAACTCTGACCCTGACCCTAACTCTGACCCTAACTCTAACTCTGATAATGCACTACCCAATTTCCAAAATTGCACCTTGTGCATTCTACTATTACAACTATGAAGAGGAAGTAGAAAGCACCCAGTTTGGGAAGCAGTGCCCTAGAGGACCATCTGGTAACCTCTCACCTGTTCTGTCTGGCTCTGGGGGTGTACTCCACAATGCCTGAGGCTCAGCTGATGATCTCTTAATGGAATGCATGGGCTGACTGGCTATGCCTGGGGCTCAGCTGATGATCTCTTAATGGAATGCATGGGGCTGACTGGCTATGCCTGGGGCTCAGCTGCTGATCTCTTAATGGAATGCATGGGGCAGACTAGCTATGCCTGGGGCTCAGCTGCTGATCTCTTAATGGAATGCATGGGGCTGACTGGCTATGCCTGGGGCTCAGCTGCTGATCTCTTAATGGAATGCATGGGGCTGACTGGCTATGCCTGGGGCTCAGCTGCTGATCTCTTAATGGAATGCATGACAACAACAGCTGGTTGTGATGGTGTATGGGATGACAACAACAGCTGGTTGTGATGGTGTATGTAATGACAAGAACAGCTGGTTGTGATGGTGTATTGAAGGACAACAACAGCTGGTGGTGATGGTGTATGGAATGACAACAACAGCTGGTTGTGATGGTGTATGGAATGACAACAACAGCTGGTTGTGATGGTGTATGGAATGACAACAACAGCTGGTTGTGATGGTGTATGTAATGACAACAACAGCTGGTTGTGATGGTGTATGGAATGACAACAACAGCTGGTTGTGATGGTGTATGTAATGACAACAACAGCTGGTTGTGATGGTGTATGTAATGACAACAACAGCTGGTTGTGATGGTGTATGTAATGACAACAACAGCTGGTGGTGATGGTGTATGGAATGACAACAACAGCTGGTTGTGATGGTGTATGGAATGACAACAACAGCTGGTTGTGATGGTGTATGGAATGACAACAACAGCTGGTTGTGATGGTGTATGTAATGACAACAACAGCTGGTTGTGATGGTGTATGGAATGACAACAACAGCTGGTTGTGATGGTGTATGTAATGACAACAACAGCTGGTTGTGATGGTGTATGGAATGACAACAACAGCTGGTTGTGATGGTGTATGGAATGACAACAACAGCTGGTTGTGATGGTGTATGGAATGACAACAACAGCTGGTTGTGATGGTGTATGGAATGACAACAACAGCTGGTTGTGATGGTGTATGGAATGACAACAACAGCTGGTTGTGATGGTGTATGGAATGACATCAACAGCTGGTTGTGATGGTGTATGGAATGACAACAACAGCTGGTTGTGATGGTGTATGGAATGACAACAACAGCTGGTTGTGATGGTGTATGGAATGACAACAACAGCTGGTTGTGATGGTGTATGTAATGACAACAACAGCTGGTTGTGATGGTGTATGGAATGACAACAACAGCTGGTTGTGATGGTGTATGTAATGACAACAACAGCTGGTTGTGATGGTGTATGTAATGACAACAACAGCTGGTTGTGATGGTGTATGGAATGACAACAACAGCTGGTTGTGATGGTGTATGGAATGACAACAACAGCTGGTTGTGATGGTGTATGTAATGACAACAACAGCTGGTGGTGATGGTGTATGGAATGACAACAACAGCTGGTTGTGATGGTGTATGGAATGACAACAACAGCTGGTTGTGATGGTGTATGTAATGACAACAACAGCTGGTTGTGATGGTGTATGTAATGACAACAACAGCTGGTTGTGATGGTGTATGGAATGACAACAACAGCTGGTTGTGATGGTGTATGTAATGACAACAACAGCTGGTTGTGATGGTGTATGTAATGACAACAACAGCTGGTTGTGATGGTGTATGGAATGACAACAACAGCTGGTTGTGATGGTGTATGGAATGACAACAACAGCTGGTTGTGATGGTGTATGGAATGACAACAACAGCTGGTTGTGATGGTGTATGGAATGACAACAACAGCTGGTTGTGATGGTGTATGGAATGACATCAACAGCTGGTTGTGATGGTGTATGGAATGACAACAACAGCTGGTTGTGATGGTGTATGGAATGACAACAACAGCTGGTTGTGATGGTGTATGGAATGACAACAACAGCTGGTTGTGATGGTGTATGTAATGACAACAACAGCTGGTTGTGATGGTGTATGGAATGACAACAACAGCTGGTTGTGATGGTGTATGTAATGACAACAACAGCTGGTTGTGATGGTGTATGTAATGACAACAACAGCTGGTTGTGATGGTGTATGGAATGACAACAACAGCTGGTTGTGATGGTGTATGGAATGACAACAACAGCTGGTTGTGATGGTGTATGTAATGACAACAACAGCTGGTTGTGATGGTGTATGGAAGGACAACAACAGCTGGTTGTGATGGTGAATGGAATGACAACAACAGCTGGTTGTGATGGTGTATGTAATGACAACAACAGCCCAAGTGCTGGAAAAAGGTGTCTGTGAGGAATGTCCAGAATATGTTGTTGTATCATTCGTTACGCTGGTGAAGAGCCGCGTTGGAGCTGATATCCCCAGTGATTTGATGTTGATCTGTTGTTGTCTGCTTGAGTTACAGCAGGGTCTCGTTAGATTTAACAGAGAAAGCATCAAGGTAGTGACTTCATTGTGCCTCAGATTGGTCCACCGAGTGAGTCTACTGTGCACCATTGTTTAGGATAGACTATTACTCAACAGACAATGCTTTTTCTTCCTATTAATTCCTCTGGATATAATGACAACCAATCACACGGCTTCCTCACAACATGACCTGGTAATGACATGACGTATCCATTTTGGTTTCCGTGTTACACTTGCAATGTTATACAATTACAAGGGGGCTTGAAGCCTTTGAATTTGGAGCTCAACAGATTCAAGTTGTCTCCTGGTTGTGATGGTGTATGAATACCTGGTTTACCTGGTTGTGATGGTGTATGAATACCTGGTTTACCTGGTTTTGATGGTGTATGAATACCTGGTTTACCTGGTTGTGATGGTGTATGAATACCTGGTTTACCTGGTTGTGATGGTGTATGAATACCTGGTTTACCTGGTTGTGATGGTGTATGAATACCTGGTTTACCTGGTTGTGATGGTGTATGAATACCTGGTTTACCTGGTTGTGATGGTGTATGAATACCTGGTTTACCTGGTTGTGATGGTGTATGAATACCTGGTTTACCTGGTTGTGATGGTGTATGAATACCTGGTTTACCTGGTTGTGATGGTGTATGAATACCTGGTTTACCTGGGAAATCAGACGTTTCCTCCGTTTAGGGACAAGTCCTTGTTGTAGCTGAATATCTGATGTTATTTCCTTTATTTTAAATCCGTTTGTTGTGAGACGGTGGCGTCGCGAACCGGCTCAAAGTAACATAAAGGGAGACAATGTGGAGGTAAGGAACAACAAAATATATTTATTAACTGAAGTAAACTAAATGTAATTTGTGTAGTCAGTAGTCAGTAGTGTAAGTGGGTTGCCTGCATAAATGTGACAATGAGGGGTGTTGAAAGGTGCCAATGCAAACCAACAAAAACAGCCACAAAAAAAGCCACAACTAAAATCAGTGTCTGCATGGAGAGAGTCTCCTCAATGACTGGGAGAAGAGGTGTATTTATCCCGGGACACACCCTGCCCAGGTGTGTCTGCATGGAGAGAGTCTCCTCAATGACTGGGGGAAGAGGTGTATTTATCCCGGGACACACCCAGCCCAGGTGTGTCTGCATGGAGAGAGTCTCCTCAATGACTGGGGGAAGAGGTGTATTTATCCCGGGACACACCCTGCCCAGGTGTGTCTGCATGGAGAGAGTCTCCTCAATGACTGGGGGAAGAGGTGTATTTATCCCGGGACACACCCAGCCCAGGTGTGTCTGCATGGAGAGAGTCTCCTCAATGACTGGGGGAAGAGGTGTATTTATCCCGGGACACACCCTGCCCAGGTGTGTCTGCATGGAGAGAGTCTCCTCAATGACTGGGGGAAGAGGTGTATTTATCCCGGGACACACCCAGCCCAGGTGTGTCTGCATGGAGAGAGTCTCCTCAATGACTGGGGGAAGAGGTGTATTTATCCCGGGACACACCCAGCCCAGGTGTGTCTGCATGGAGAGAGTCTCCTCAATGACTGGGGGAAGAGGTGTATTTATCCCGGGACACACCCTGCCCAGGTGTGTCTGCATGGAGAGTCTCCTCAATGACTGGGGGAAGAGGTGTATTTATCCCGGGACACACCCAGCCCAGGTGTGTCTGCATGGAGAGAGTCTCCTCAATGACTGGGGGAAGAGGTGTATTTATCCCGGGACACACCCAGCCCAGGTGTGTCTGCATGGAGAGAGTCTCCTCAATGACTGGGGGAAGAGGTGTATTTATCCCGGGACACACCCTGCCCAGGTGTGTCTGCATGGAGAGTCTCCTCAATGACTGGGGGAAGAGGTGTATTTATCCCGGGACACACCCAGCCCAGGTGTGTCTGCATGGAGAGAGTCTCCTCAATGACTGGGGGAAGAGGTGTATTTATCCCGGGACACACCCAGCCCAGGTGTGTCCATGTCGCTGACGACCCTCCCAGCCCCGCCCACCGACATCCTAATAAGGAAAACAAGAGCAAAGAGAATGAATTCGGCAGACAGAGTGGGAGGGGTCACAGGTGGCCACTTTCGTTCTGTTTCCCGCTGCTTCAAGTGAACTGTGGTAATAAAAAAACACTGTGCGGTTACTATGACGACATCATCTAACGTCGGTTTCAACTTGGCCTTCCGTTTAATAAATAAAACACTGTGCGGTTACTAAGACGACAGCATCTAACGTCGGTTTCAACTTGGCCTTCCGTTTAATAAATAAAACACTGTGCGGTTACTATGACGACAGCATCTAACGTCGGTTTCAACTTGGCCCTCCGTTTAAAAAAAAAAACGCTATTCATGGAGAGATTAGTGCTACCGCTATTCATGGAGAGATTAGTGCTACCGCTATTCATGGAGAGATTAGTGCTACCGCTATTCATGGAGATTAGTGCTACCGCTATTCATGGAGAGATTAGTGCTACCGCTATTCATGGAGATTAGTGCTACCGCTATTCATGGAGAGATTAGTGCTACCGCTATTCATGGAGAGATTAGTGCTACCGCTATTCATGGAGAGATTAGTGCTACCGCTATTCATGGAGAGATTAGTGCTACCGCTATTCATGGAGAGATTAGTGCTACCGCTATTCATGGTGAGATTAGTGCTACCGCTATTCATGGAGAGATTAGTGCTACCGCTATTCATGAAGATTAGTGCTACCGCTATTCATGGAGAGATTAGTGCTACCGCTATTCATGGAGAGATTAGTGCTACCGCTATTCATGGAGAGATTAGTGCTACCGCTATTAATGGAGAGATTAGTGCTACCGCTATTCATGAGGGGTTAGTGCTATTGTCACACATTTGACAATGAAATAATCATCTGAATATCAATAGCAAGGCCTAAAACACATGTCATAATGTAATAGTCCTCTGAATATCAATAGCAAGGCCTAAAACACATGTCATAATGTAATAGTCCTCTGAATATCAATAGCAAGGCCTAAAACACATGTCATAATGTAATAGTCCTCTGAATATCAATAGCATAGCCTAAAACACATGTCATAATGTAATAGTCCTCTGAATATCAATAGCAAGGCCTAAAACACATGTCATAATGTAATAGTCCTCTGAATATCAATAGCAAGGCCTAAAACATATGTTATAATGTAATAGTCCTCTGAATATCAATAGCAAGGCCTAAAACACATGTCATAATGTAATAGTCCTCTGAATATCAATAGCAAGGCCTAAAACACATGTCATAATGTAATAATCCTATGAATATCAATTGCAAGGCCTAAAACATATGTTATAATGTAATAGTCCTCTGAATATCAATAGCAAGGCCTAAAACACATGTCATAATGTAATAGTCCTCTGAATATCAATAGCAAGGCCTAAAACACATGTCATAATGTAATAATCCTATGAATATCAATAGCAAGGCCTAAAACATAATTTGAAGTGGTAATTTAATACTTTTTGACATTTTACATGTTCTATATTAGGATCTATCTGTCCAGTATATAAATCAAACAAATGTATAACACTGAGGTCCTTGAAAATAACAATTAAGTGGTTGAAAATGTCCCTGAAAGTCCTCGAATTTGCCTCGTCAATGTCTGTATGAGCCCTGCTTAACGGCTGCATGGTCCCAGACCTGTGTTGTTGTATAGGATGTATGGTGTTGAAGGCCACTAGTGTGAAAATCAATAGTCTGAAGGACCAGCAGTGTGAAATGTGCTTGTCGTTACAATGCCCTGCTTCTGTTATTCTCCTTTACAATGCCCTACTTCCGTTATTCTCCTTTACAATGCCCTTCTTCTGTTATTCTCCTTTACAATGCCCTGCTTCTGTTATTCTCCTTTACAATGCCCTGCTTCTGTTATTCTCCTTTACAATGCCCTGCTTCTGTTATTCTCCTTTACAATGCCCTGCTTCTGTTATTCTCCTTTACAATGCCCTGCTTCTGTTATTCTCCTTTACAATGCCCTGCTTCTGTTATTCTCCTTTACAATGCCCTGCTTCTGTTATTCTCCTTTACAATGCCCTGCTTCTGTTATTCACCTTTACAATGCCCTGCTTCTGTTATTCTCCTTTACAATGCCCTGCTTCTGTTATTCTCCTTTGCAATGCCCTGCTTCTGTTATTCTCCTTTACAATGCCCTGCTTCTGTTATTCTCCTTTATTGTCCTGCCTATTGAACTATATAGAAGTCTCATCAAAAAGAAGAAGTCAACATCTTGACAATGATTATTACCTAGTTCCCCTTGGTCCTCTCTGAGCAGTGTTGTCTTATAGTTGATGTTGTGTGAAGATTAAACCATCTCTCTGAATGAAACGGTCTGCTAGAGACACTATGCAGAAATCACTCCTCCGTTTCCCCGGTTGTAAAACTCTAATAGTTCACCTCTTTTCAGTTTATGGGACAAAACAAGCGAGTGTAGTGTAGTTAGAATCATTGTACCATATAAAACCGCTGTGAAAATATAGAATATAAATATATTAGCCATAACCCAAAATATTGTATTTTCAGCTGTTTGAAGCTGGTGTATAAAACCGAAAGCAAAAGATGCTTAAACAGAACTTCAATTACCGGAGGCATAGACATACAGCGCATAGACATACAGCACATAGACATACAGCACATAGACATACAGCACCTAGACATACAGCACCTAGACATACAGCACATAGACATACAGCACATAGATATACAGCACCTAGACATACAGCACATAGACATACAGCACATAGATATACAGCACATAGACATACAGCACCTTGACATACAGCACATAGACATACAGCACAGAGACGTACAGCACATAGACATACAGCACATAGACATACAGCACATAGACATACAGCACATAGACATACAGCACATAGACATACAGCACATAGAACAGAAATGTTTTATTTGACCTTAATTTAAACTTTATTTAACAAGACAAGTCAGTTAAGAACAAATTATTATTTACACTGAGGGTCTACCAGGTTAACCAGTGGGTTAACCAGTGGTTTAACCAGTGGGTTAACTGCCTTGTTCAGGGGCAGAACGACCTTGTCAGCTCGGGGATTCGATCTAGCAACCTTTCGGTCTCTGGTCACCGCTCTAACCACTAGGTGACCTGCCGCACCATCTCTGGCCCACCGCTCTAACCACTAGATGACCTGCCGCACCATCTCTGGCCCACCGCTCTAACCACTAGGTGACCTGCCCCACCATCTCTGGCCCACCGCTCTAACCACTAGGTGACCTGCCGCACCATCTCTGGCCCACCGCTCTAACCACTAGGTGACCTGCCGCACCATCTCTGGCCCACCGCTCTAACCACTAGGTGACCTGCCGCACCATCTCTGGCCCACCGCTCTAACCACTAGGCGACCTGCCGCACCATCTCTGGCCCACCGCTCTAACCACTAGGTGACCTGCCGCACCATCTCTGGCCCACCGCTCTAACCACTAGATGACCTGCCGCACCATCTCTGGCCCACCGCTCTAACCACTAGGTGACCTGCCGCACCATCTCTGGCCCACCGCTCTAACCACTAGGTGACCTGCCGCACCATCTCTGGCCCACCGCTCTAACCACTAGATGACCTGCCGCACCATCTCTGGCCCACCGCTCTAACCACTAGGTGACCTGCCGCACCATCTCTGGCCCACCGCTCTAACCACTAGGTGACCTGCCGCACCATCTCTGGCCCACCGCTCTAACCACTAGGCGACCTGCCGCACCATCTCTGGCCCACCGCTCTAACCACTAGGTGACCTGCCGCACCATCTCTGGCCCACCGCTCTAACCACTAGGTGACCTGCCGCACCATCTCTGGCCCACCGCTCTAACCACTAGGTGACCTGCCGCACCATCTCTGGCCCACCGCTCTAACCACTAGGCGACCTGCCGCACCATCTCTGGCCCATCGCTCTAACCACTAGGCGACCTGCCGCACCATCTCTGGCCCACCGCTCTAACCACTAGGTGACCTGCCGCACCATCTCTGGCCCACCGCTCTAACCACTAGGTGACCTGCCGCACCATCTCTGGCCCACCGCTCTAACCACTAGGCGACCTGCCGCACCATCTCTGGCCCACCGCTCTAACCACTAGGTGACCTGCCGCACCATCTCTGGCCCACCGCTCTAACCACTAGGTGACCTGCCGCACCATCTCTGGCCCTCCGCTCTAACCACTAGGTGACCTGCCGCACCATCTCTGGCCCACCGCTCTAACCACTAGGTGACCTGCCGCACCATCTCTGGCCCACCGCTCTAACCACTAGGTGACCTGCCGCACCATCTCTGGCCCACCGCTCTAACCACTAGGCGACCTGCCGCACCATCTCTGGCCCACCGCTCTAACCACTAGGTGACCTGCCGCACCATCTCTGGCCCACCGCTCTAACCACTAGGTGACCTGCCGCACCATCTCTGGCCCACCGCTCTAACCACTAGGTGACCTGCCGCACCATCTCTGGCCCACCGCTCTAACCACTAGGCGACCTGCCGCACCATCTCTGGCCCACCGCTCTAACCACTAGGCGACCTGCCGCACCATCTCTGGCCCACCGCTCTAACCACTAGGCGACCTGCCGCACCATCTCTGGCCCACCGCTCTAACCACTAGGTGACCTGCCGCACCATCTCTGGCCCACCGCTCTAACCACTAGGTGACCTGCCGCACCATCTCTGGCCCACCGCTCTAACCACTAGGTGACCTGCCGCACCATCTCTGGCCCACCGCTCTAACCACTAGGCGACCTGCCGCACCATCTCTGGCCCACCGCTCTAACCACTAGGCGACCTGCCGCACCATCTCTGGCCCACCGCTCTAACCACTAGGTGACCTGCCGCACCATCTCTGGCCCACCGCTCTAACCACTAGGTGACCTGCCGCACCATCTCTGGCCCACCGCTCTAACCACTAGGTGACCTGCTGCACCATCTCTGGCCCACCGCTCTAACCACTAGGCGACCTGCCGCACCATCTCTGGCCCACCGCTCTAACCACTAGGCGACCTGCTGCACCATCTCTGGCCCACCGCTCTAACCACTAGGTGACCTGCCGCACCATCTCTGGCCCACCGCTCTAACCACTAGGTGACCTGCCGCACCATCTCTGGCCCACCGCTCTCACCACTAGGTGACCTGCCGCACCATCTCTGGCCCACCGCTCTAACCACTAGGTGACCTGCCGCACCATCTCTGGCCCACCGCTCTAACCACTAGGTGACCTGCTGCACCATCTCTGGCCCACCGCTCTAACCACTAGGTGACCTGCCGCACCATCTCTGGCCCACCGCTCTAACCACTAGGCGACCTGCCGCACCATCTCTGGCCCACCGCTCTAACCACTAGGTGACCTGCCGCACCATCTCTGGCCCACCGCTCTAACCACTAGGCGACCTGCCGCACCATCTCTGGCCCACCGCTCTAACCACTAGGTGACCTGCCGCACCATCTCTGGCCCACCGCTCTAACCACTAGGCGACCTGCCGCACCATCTCTGGCCCACCGCTCTAACCACTAGGTGACCTGCCGCACCATCTCTGGCCCACCGCTCTAACCACTAGGCGACCTGCCGCACCATCTCTGGCCCACCGCTCTAACCACTAGGTGACCTGCCGCACCAAAATCTACCCTTTTGAAGTGACATGTTTAATCAGGAATTATAGATGAGAAAATATAGAAAACAAACATACAGCTTTTTGAATCACCGTTTATATGTTGTTTTGTCAGCTAATACTTTGCTATAAGAAAAATAAATCTGTTTATCAGATCATAAATACCAACCTTTAATGAGAAATAATATGAATAGCACTAGGCTACATGGCTTAGTGGTGAAATCTCCCGGTTAAACCTCTTATTTGGCTTTTTACTTACAGCAGTTATATAAGCCCTGTTTTCACTGACATCCACATTCATCTTATGTAACGTAATGGTGCTGAGGAGAGATGATGTGTTGCGTTACACGACAGTTTGAAAGAGATTCCACTAACACATCACGTGTTGCTTGTGCTTTTCCACTCACTCGCCTTCGTTTGTTGACCCCCAACAATCGTTACTAATGATTAGGACAATTGGTTTAGTCTTTAGTTTATGTAAATTAGGGTGTTTCCTCTGGCCCCTGAGAGGAGAGGGGCTTAAAGACGCTGTGGTCTGACAGTGATACAATGCTGCTGTATCACCTCCATTGGTCCTCTGAGCGGAGAGAGATAGAGGGAGAGAGACGGAGGGAGAGGGACAGGGGGTAGAGAGATGGATGGAGAGAGATAGAGGGAGAGAGAGAGACGGAGGGAGAGGGACAGGGGGTAGAGAGATGGATGGAGAGAGATAGAGGGAGAGAGACGGAGGGAGAGAGACAGGGGGTAGAGAGATGGATGGAGAGAGATAGATAGAGGGAGAGAGACAGAGGGAGAGGGACAGGGGGTAGAGAGATGGATGGAGAGAGATAGATGGAGAGAGACAAGGGGTAGAGAGACAAGGGGTAGAGAGATGGACGGAGAGAGATAGAGGAGAGAGATAGAGGGAGAGAGACGGAGGGAGAGAGACAGGGGGTAGAGCGATGGAGGGAGGGAGAGGGACAGGGGGTAGAGAGATGGAGGGAGGAGAGGGACAGGGGGTAGAGAGATGGAGGGAGGGAGAGGGACAGAGGGTAGAGAGATGGAGGGAGGGAGAGGGACAAGGGGTAGAGAGATGGAGGGAGGGAGAGGGACAGGGGGTAGAGATGGAGGGAGGGAGAGGGACAGGGGGTAGAGAGATGGGGGGAGAGGGATAGAGGGTAGAGAGATGGAGGGAGAGGGACAGGGGGTAGAGAGATGGAGGGAGGGTGAGGGACAGGGGGTAGAGAGATGGAGGGAGAGCGAGAGAGGGTAGAGAGATGGAGGGAGAGGGACAGGGGGTAGAGAGATGGAGGGAGAGGGACAGGGGGTAGAGAGATGAGGGAGAGGGAGGGACAGGGGGGAGAGAGAGGGAGGGAGAGGGACAGGAGGTAGAGAGATTGGAGGGAGGGAGAGGGACAGGGGGTAGAGAGATGGAGGGAGGGAGAGGGACAGGGGGTAGAGAGATTGGAGGGAGGGAGAGGGACAGGGGGTAGAGAGATTGGAGGGAGGGAGAGGGACAGGGGGTAGAGAGATGGAGGGAGGGAGAGGGACAGGGGGTAGAGAGATGGAGGGAGGGAGAGGGATAGGGGGTAGAGAGATTGGAGGGAGGGAGAGGGACAGGGAGTAGAGAGATTGGAGGGAGGGAGAGGGACAGGGGGTAGAGAGATGGAGGGAGGGAGAGGGAGAGAGGGTAGAGAGATGGGAGAGGGAGAGAGGGTAGAGAGATGGAGGGAGGGAGAGGGACAGGGGGTAGAGAGATGGGGGGAGGTAGAGGGACAGGGGTAGAGAGATGGAGGGAGAGGGACAGGGGGTAGAGAGATGGAGGGAGAGGGATAGGGGGTAGAGAGATTGGAGGGAGGGAGAGGGACAGGGGGTAGAGAGATTGGAGGGAGGGAGAGGGACAGGGGGTAGAGAGATTGGAGGGAGGGAGAGGGACAGGGGGTAGAGAGATGGAGGGAGGGAGAGGGAGAGAGGGTAGAGAGATGGAGGGAGGGAGAGGTACAGGGGGTAGAGAGATGGAGGGAGAGGGACAGGGGGTAGAGAGATGGAGGGAGTGAGAGGGACAGGGGGTAGAGAGATGGAGGGAGAGGGACAGGGGGTAGAGAGATGGAGGGAGGGAGAGAGAGATGGAGGGTGTGGTTGGCAGACGTTTTGTTGGACCAAGAATTTAATTTCATTCTAGTGTTATAGCCTTTCCCCCAACACCACATCCCTGACCTTTTCTCTGTTGAGGTCTAGAGATATAGGGGTAACTGGGGTCTGGAGATATAGGGGTAACTGGGGTCTAGAGATATAGGGGTAACTGAGGTCTAGAGATATAGGGGTAACTGGGGTATAGAGATATAGGGGTAACTGGGATATAGGGGTAACTGAGGTCTAGAGATATAGGGGTAACAGAGGTATAGAGATATAGGGGTAACTGGAGTATAGAGATATAGTGGTAACTGAGGTCTAGAGATATAGGGGTAACAGGGATATAGGGGTAACTGAGGTCTAGAGATATAGGGGTAACAGGGATATAGGGGTAACTGAGGTCTAGAGATATAGGGGTAACAGAGGTATAGAGATATAGGTGTAACTGAGGTCTAGATACAGTATATAGGTGTAACTGGGGTCTGGAGATATAGGGGTAACTGGGGTATAGAGATATAGGGTTAACTGTGGTCTTGAGATATAGGGGTAACAGAGGTATAGAGATATAGGGGTAACTGAGGTATAGAGATGTAGGGGTAACAGGGATATAGGGGTAACAGGGATATAGGGTTAACTGAGGTCTAGAGATATAGGGGTAACTGAGGTATAGAGATAAAGGGGTAACAGGGATATAGGGGTAACTGAGGTATAGATATATAGGGGTAACTGGGATATAGGGGTAACTGGGGTCTAGAGATATAGGGGTAACTGAGGTATAGAGATATAGGGGTAACTGAGGTATAGAGATATAGGGGTAACTGGGGTATAGAGATATAGGGGTAACAGGGATATAGAGATATAGGGGTAACTGGGGTATAGAGATATAGGGGTAACTGGGGTATAGAGATAAAGGGGTAACAGGGATATAGGGGTAACTGAGATCTAGATATATAGGGGTAACTGAGGTCTAGAGATATAGGGGTAACTGAGGTATAGAGATATAGGGGTAACTGGGGTCTAGAGATATAGGGGTAACTGAGGTATAGAGATATAGGGGTAACTGAGGTATAGAGATATAGGGGTAACTGGGGTATAGAGATATAGGGGTAACTGGGGTATAGAGATATAGGGGTAACTGGGGTATAGAGATAAAGGGGTAACAGGGATATAGGGGTAACTGAGATCTAGATATATAGGGGTAACTGAGGTCTAGAGATATAGGGGTAACTGAGGTATAGAGATATAGAGGTAACAGGGGTATAGAGATATAGGGGTAACTGGGGTCTAGAGATATAGTGGTAACAGGGGTATAGAGATATAGGGGGTAACTGGGGTCTAGAGATATAGGGGTAACTGGGGTATAGAGATATAGTGGTAACAGGGATATAGGGGTAACTGAGATCTAGATATATAGGCTATGTCTGTCCTTTCCATACTGCGGTCTACTGAACTGAAGGTGCTCTAGGTGCTGATCCAGGCCCGGTATGTGGGCTGAACTGTGTGTCCTGCTTGGTTTGTCATCAATAATCCACATACTGTAGAGCAGAGTACGCCAACCAGGCTGCTGTCACACTGTGACAAACAGCCCCAGGACTGGAGAACAGGAAGAGACAGAGAGGAGAGAGAGAGGACAGAGGAAGAGAGATGACAGAGGAGAGAGAGGACAGAGGAGAGAGAGAGGACAGAGGAAGAGAAAGAGAGAGGACAGAGGAAGAGAGAGGACAGAGGAAGAGAGAGGACAGAGGAGAGAGAGAGAGGACAGGGGAAGAGAGAGGACAGAGGAGAGAGAGGGGACAGAGGAAGAGAAAGAGAGAGGACAGAGGAAGAGAGAGGACAGAGGAAGAGAGAGGACAGAGGAAGAGAATAAGAGAGAGGAAGATAGAGGGCAGAGGAAGAAAGAGGAGACAGGAAGAGAGAGGACAGAGGAGAAAGAGAGGACAGAGGAAGAGAGAGGACAGAGGAAGAGAGAGGACAGAGGAGAGAGAGAGGACAGAGGAAGAGAAAGAGGGAGGACAGAGGAAGAGAGAGGACAGAGGAAGAGAGAGGACAGAGGAGAGAGAGGACAGAGGAGAGAGAGAGAGGACAGAGGAAGAGAGAGGACAGAGGAGAGAGAGAGGACAGAGGAGAGAGGACAGAGGAAGAGAGAGGACAGAGGAAGAGAGAGGACAGAGGAGAGAGAGAGGACAGAGGAGAGAGAGAGGACAGAGGAAGAGAGAGGACAGAGGAAGAGAGAGGACAGAGGAAGAGAGAGGACAGAGGAAGAGAGAGGACAGAGGAAAATACAGAGAGGAAGTGAGAGTGGAGAGGGGAAAAGACAGAGAGGAAGTGAGAGTGGAGAGAGGAAGTGAGAGAGGAGAGGGGAAGAGACAGAGAGGAAGAGAGAGAGGGAGAGAGAGAGGAAGAGAGAGAGAGGAAGAGAGAGTAGAGGGGAAGCGACAGAGGAAGAGAGAGGAGAGGGGAAGCGACAGAGAGGAAGAGAGAAGAGATGGGAAGAGACAGAGAGGAAGAGATTGAGGGAGAGAGAGTAGAGGGGAAGCGACAGAGAGGAAGAGAGAGTAGAGGGGAAGCAACAGTGAGGAAGAGAGAGGAGAGGGGAAGCGATAGAGAGGAAGAGAGAGGAGAGGGGAAGCGATAGAGAGGAGGAGAGGGGAAGCGACAGAGAGGAAGAGAGTGGAGAGGGGAAGAGACAGAGAGGAGGAGAGGGGAAGAGACAGAGAGGAAGAGAAAGTAGAGGGGAAGAGAGAGGAAGATAGAGGAGAGGGGAAGCGATAGAGAGGGGAAGCGACAGAGAGGAAGAGTGGAAGTCACTTGACAGGACAAATCACCTTGACCTGAGATTCACCTCCTCAATGTCTTGCTGGTTCAGATTCACCCTCGGTGCTCGCTGCTCTTTTCAGCCATAAATAGCCACATGTCTGCATATAGAGTCCATTAAAACATCAAGCCCTGTACCCTTTCCTTCAACTTGATTCAAATTGAAAATTGCGTGGACATACTGTTTTTAGATCAGTTACATCCTATAATTAATTTCAATACTTGATCTGTTTTAGAAATCTGCGTTTCTCCGACTGTAGTTGAAAGCAGACAGGTGGACAGATACCACACCTCTCCTCTCCTCCAGTAAGGTTGAACCTGTCTCTAATCAACAGACAGATACCACACCTCTCCTCCAGTAAGGTTGAACCTGTCTCTAATCAACAGACAGTGTGAGGTGTTTTCATGTCTCTAATAACTACAGGTGTTTTCATGTCTCTAATAACTACAGGTGTTTTCATGTCTCTGTGTTAATAACTACAGGTGTTTTCATGTCTCTAATAACTACAGGTGTTTTCACGGCTCTGTGTTAATAACTACAGGTGTTTTCATGTCTCTAATAACTACAGGTGTTTTCATGTCTCTGTGTTAATAACTACAGGTGTTTTCATGTCTCTAATAACTACAGGTGTTTTCACGGCTCTGTGTTAATAACTACAGGTGTTTTCAAGGCTCTGTGTTAATAACTACAGGTGTTTTCATGGCTCTAATAACTACAGGTGTTTTCATGGCTCTAATAACTACAGGTGTTTTCATGTCTCTGTGTTAATAACTACAGGTGTTTTCATGGCTCTGTGTTAATAACTATAGGTGTTTTCATGACTCTGTGTTAATAACTACAGGTGTTTTCATGTCTCTAATAACTACAGGTGTTTTCATATCTCTAATAACTACAGGTGTTTTCATGGCTCTGTGTAAATAACTACAGGTGTTTTCATGGCTCTAATAACTACAGGTGTTTTCATGGCTCTGTGTTAATAACTACAGGTGTTTTCATGTCTCTAATAACTACAGGTGTTTTCATGCCTCTAAGAACTACAGGTGTTTTCATGTCTCTAATAACTACAGGTGTTTTCATGGGTCTGTGTAAATAACTACAGGTGTTTTCATGTCTCTAATAACTACAGGTGTTTTCATGTCTCCAATAACTACAGGTGTTTTCATGACTCTAACGACAGGTGTTTTCATGACTCTAATAACTACAGGTGTTTTCATATCTCTAATAACTACAGGTGTTGTCATGGCTCTGTGTTAATAACTACAGGTGTTTTCATGGCTCTGTGTAAATAACTACAGGTGTTTTCATGACTCTAATAACTACAGGTGTTTTCATGGCTCTGTGTTAATAACTACAGGTGTTTTCATGTCTCTGTGTTAATAACTACAGGTGTTTTCGTGTCTTTAATAACTACAGGTGTTTTCATGGCTCTGTGTTAATAACTACAGGTGTTTTCATGTCTCTAATAACTACAGGTGTTTTCATGACTCTGTGTTAATAACTACAGGTGTTTTCATGTCTCTAATAACTACAGGTGTTTTCATGACTCTGTGTTAATAACTACAGGTGTTTTCATGGCTCTAATAACTACAGGTGTTTTCATGGCTCTAATAACTACAGGTGTTTTCATGGCTCTGTGTTAATAACTACAGATGTTGTCATGACTCTGTGTTAATAACTACAGGTGTTTTCATGGCTCTAATAACTACAGGTGTTTTCATGGCTCTAATAACTACAGGTGTTTTCATGTCTCTGTGTTAATAACTACATATGTTTTCATGACTCTGTGTTAATAACTAGAGGTGTTTTCATGTCTCTAATAACTACAGGTGTTTTCATGGCTCTGTGTTAATAACTACAGGTGTTTTCATGTCTCTGTGTTAATAACTACAGGTGTTTTCATGTCTCTGATAACTACAGGTGTTTCATGGCTCTCATAACTACAGGTGTTTTCATGGCTCTAATAACTACAGGTGTTTTCATGGCTCTAATAACTACAGGTGTTTTCATGGTTCTAATAACTACAGGTCTTTTCATGTCTCTGTGTTAATAACTACAGGTGTTTTCATGTCTCTAATAACTACAGGTGTTTTCATGTCTCTAATAACTACAGGTGTTTTCATGACTCTGTGTTAATAACTACAGGTGTTTTCATGTCTCTGATAACTACAGGTGTTTCATGGCTCTCATAACTACAGGTGTTTTCATGGCTCTAATAACTACAGGTGTTTTCATGGCTCTAATAACTACAGGTATTTTCATGTCTCTAATAACTACAGATGTTTTCTTGACTCTAATAACTACATGTGTTTTCATGTCTCTAATAACTACAGGTGTTTTCATGAATCTGTGTTAATAACTACAGGTGTTTTCATGTCTCTAATAACTACAGGTGTTTTCATGTCTCTAATAACTACAGGTGTTTTCATGAATCTGTGTTAATAACTGCAGGTGTTTTCATGGCTCTGTGTTAATAACTACAGGTGTTTTCATGGCTCTAATAACTACAGGTGTTTTCATGTCTCTAATAACTACAGGTGTTTTCATGACTCTGTGTTAATAACTACAGGTGTTTTCATGTCTCTAATAACTACAGGTGTTTTCATGGCTCTGTGTTAATAACTACAGGTGTTTTCATGTCTCTGTGTTAATAACTACAGGTGTTTTCATGGCTCTCATAACTACAGGTGTTTCATGGCTCTGTGTTAATAACTACAGGTGTTTTCATGTCTCTGATAACTACAGGTGTTTCATGGCTCTCATAACTACAGGTGTTTTCATGGCTCTAATAACTACAGGTGTTTTCATGGCTCTAATAACTACAGGTGTTTTCATGGTTCTAATGTCTCTGTGTTAATAACTACAGGTGTTTTCATGTCTCTAATAACTACAGGTGTTTTCATGTCTCTAATAACTACAGGTGTTTTCATGACTCTGTGTTAATAACTACAGGTGTTTTAATGGCTCCATGTTAATAACTACAGGTGTTTTCATGTCTCTAATAACTACAGGTGTTTTCATGTCTCTAATAACTACAGGTGTTTTCATGACTCTAATAACTACTGGTGTTTTCATGTCTGTAATAACTACAGGTGTTTTCATGAATCTGTGTTAATAACTACAGGTGTTTTCATGGCTCTGTGTTAATAACTACAGTTGTTTTCATGTCTCTAATAACTACAGGTGTTTTCATGTCTCTAATAACTACAGGTGTTTTCATGACTCTGTGTTAATAACTACAGGTGTTTTCATGTCTCTAATAACTACAGGTGTTTTCATGGCTCTGTGTTAATAACTAAAGGTGTTTTCATGTCTCTGTGTTAATAACTACAGGTGTTTTCATGTCTCTGATAACTACAGGTGTTTCATGGCTCTCATAACTACAGGTGTTTTCATGGCTCTAATAACTACAGGTGTTTTCATGGCTCTAATAACTACAGGTGTTTTCATGGTTCTAATAACTACAGGTGTTTTCTTGTCTCTGTGTTAATAACTACAGGTGTTTTCATGTCTCTAATAACTACAGGTGTTTTCATGTCTCTAAAAACTACAGATGTTTTCATGACTCTGTGTTAATAACTACAGGTGTTTTCATGGCTCTGTGTTAATAACTACAGGTGTTTTCATGTCTCTAATAACTACAGGTGTTTTCATGTCTCTAATAACTACAGGTGTTTTCATGACTCTGTGTTAATAACTACAGGTGTTTTCATGGCTCTAATAACTACAGGTGTTATCATGGCTCTAATAACTACAGGTGTTTTCATGTCTCTGTGTTAATAACTACAGGTGTTTTCATGACTCTGTGTTAATAACTACAGGTGTTTTCATGTCTCTAATAACTACAGGTGTTTTCATGGCTCTGTGTTAATAACTACAGGTGTTTTCATGTCTCTGTGTTATTAACTACAGGTGTTTTCATGTCTCTGATAACTACAGGTGCTTTCATGGCTCTAACAACTACAGGTGTTTTCATGGCTCTAATAACTACAGGTGTTTTCATGGTTCTAATAACTACAGGTGTTTTCATGTCTCTGTGTTAATAACTACAGGTGTTTTCATGTCTCTAATAACTACAGATGTTTTCATGTCTCTAATAACTACAGGTGTTTTCATGACTCTGTGTTAATAACTACAGGTGTTTTCTTGGCTATGTGTTAATGACTACAGGTGTTTTCATGTCTCTAATAACTACAGGTGTTTTCATGTCTCTAATAACTACAGGTGTTTTCATGTCTGTAATAACTACAGGTGTTTCCATGTCTCTAATAACTACAGGTGTTTTCATGGCTCTGTGTTAATAACTACAGGTGTTTTCATGGCTCTAATAACTACAGGTGTTTTCATGGATCTGTGTTAATAACTACAGGTGTTTTCATGACTCTAATAACTACAGGTGTTTTCATGGCTCTGTGTTAGTAACTACATGTGTTTTCATGGCTCTAATAACTACAGGTGTTTTCATGGCTCTGTGTTAATAACTACAGGTGTTTTCATGACTCTAATAACTACAGGTGTTTTCATGTCTCTAATAACTACATGTGTTTTCATGGCTCTAATAACTACAGGTGTTTTCATGTCTCTAATAACTACAGGTGTTTTCATGTCTCTAACAACTACAGGTGTTTTCATGTCTCTAATAACTACAGGTGTTTTCATGGCTCTAATAACTACAGGTGCTTTCATGGCTCTAATAACTACATGTGTTTTCATGGCTCTAATAACTACAGGTGTTTTCATGGCTCTGTGTTAATAACTACAGGTGTTTTCATGGCTCTGTGTTAACTCTGTGTCTCTCATGACTCGGCAACCTGGTGGGTACTATACTGAATGGTATGAGAGACTGTAACTAGGCTACCTGGTGGGTACTGAGAGGTATAGTACAGTATAGTACCCACCAGGTCGTCTAGTTACAGTCTCGCATACCATACCTGAGAGGACTGGCCACCCCACATAGCCTGGTTCCTCTCTAGGTTTCTTCCTAGGTTTTGGCCTTTCTAGGGAGTTTTTCCTAGCCACCGTGCTTCTACACCTGCACTGTTTGCTGTTTGGGGTTTTAGGCTGGGTTTCTGTACAGCACTTTGAGATATCAGCTGATATACGAAGGGCTATTTAAATACATTTGATTTGATTTGATTTCATACTATACTGTACTACACTGAATGGTATGAGTGACTGTAACTAGGCAACCTGGTGGGTACTATACTGAATGGTTTGAGAGACTGTTACTAAGCAACCTGGTTGGGTACTATACTGAATGGTATGAGAGACTGTAACTAGGCAACCTGGTTGGTACTATACTGAATGGTATGAGAGACTGTAACTAGGCAACCTGGTGGGTACTATACTGAATGGTATGAGAAACTGTAACTAGGCAACCTGGTGGGTACTATACTGTACTATACTGAATGGTATGAGTGACTGTAACTAGGCAACCTGGTGGGTACTATACTGTACTATACTGAATGGTATGAGAGACTGTAACTAGGCAACCTGGTGGGTACTATACTGAATGGTATGAGAGACTGTAACTAGGCAACCTGGTGGGTACTATACTGTACTATACTGAATGGTATGAGTGACTGTAACTAGGCAACCTGGTGGGTACTATACTGAATGGTATGAGAGACTGTAACTAGGCAACCTGGTGGGTACTATAATGTACTATACTGAATGGTATGAGAGACTGTAATTAGGCAACCTGGTGGGTACTATACTGTACTATACTGAATGGTATGAGAGACTGTAACTAGGCAACCTGGTGGGTACTATACTGTACTATACTGAATGGTATGAGAAACTGTAACTATGCAACCTGGTGGGTACTGTACTGTACTATACTAAATGGTATGAGAGACTAACTAGGCAACCTGGTGGGTACTATAGTGAATGGTATGCGAGACTGTAACTAGACGACCTGGTGGGTACTATACTGTACTATACTGAATGGTATGAGAGACTGTAACTAGGCAACCTGGTGGGTACTATACTGTACTATACTGAATGGTATGAGAGACTGTAACTAGGCAACCTGGTTGGTACTATACTGTACTATACTGAATGGTATGAGAGACTGTAACTAGGCAACCTGTTGGGTACTATACTGTACTATACTGAATGGTATGAGAGACTGTAACTAGGCAACCTGGTGGGTACTATACTGTACTATACTGAATGGTATGAGAGACTGTAACTAGGCAACCTGGTGGGTACTATACTGAATGGTATGCGAGACTGTAACTAGGCAACCTGGTGTGTACTATACTGTAATATACTGAATGGTATGAGAGACTGTAACTAGGCATCCTGGTGGGTACTATACTGTACTATACTGAATGGTATGAGAGACTGTAACTAGGCAACCTGGTGGGTACTATAGTGAATGGTATGCGAGACTGTAACTAGACGACCTGGTGGGTACTATACTGAATGGTATGAGATACTGTAACTAGGCAACCTGGTGGGTACTATACTGTACTATACTGGATGGTATGAGAGACTGTAACTAGGCAACCTGGTGGGTACTATAGTGAATGGTATGAGATACTGTAACTAGGCAACCTGGTTGGTACTATACTGTACTATACTGAATGGTATGAGAGACTGTAACTAGGCAACCTGTTGGGTACTATACTGTACTATACTGAATGGTATGAGAGACTGTAACTAGGCAACCTGGTGGGTACTATACTGTACTATACTGAATGGTATGAGAGACTGTAACTAGGCAACCTGGTGGGTACTATAATGAATGGTATGAGAGACTGTAACTAGGCAACCTGGTGGGTACTATACTGAATGGTATGAGAGACTGTAACTAGGCAACCTGCTGGGTATTATACTGTACTATACAGAATGGTATGAGAGACTGTAACTAGGCAACCTGTTGGGTACTATACTGTACTATACTGAATGGTATGAGAGACTGTAACTAGGCAACCTGCTGGGTACTATACTGTACTATACTGAATGGTATGAGAGACTGTAACTAGGCAACCTGGTGGGTACTATACTGTACTATACTGAATGGTATGAGAGACTGTAACTAGGCAACCTGGTGGGTACTATACTGAATGGTATGAGAGACTGTAACTAGGCAACCTGGTGGGTACTATACTGAATGGTATGAGAGACTGTAACTAGGCAACCTGGTGGGTACTATACTGAATGGTATGAGTGACTGTAACTAGGCAACCTGGTGGGTACTATACTGTACTATACTGAATGGTATGAGAGACTGTAACTAGGCAACCTGCTGGGTACTGTACTGTACTATACTGAATGGTATGAGAGACTGTAACTAGGCAACCTGCTGGGTACTGTACTGTACTATACTATACTGAATGGTATGAGAGACTGTAACTAGGCAACCTGTTGGGTACTATACTGTACTATACTGAATGGTATGAGAGACTGTAACTAGGCAACCTGCTGGGTACTGTACTGTACTATACTGAATGGTATGAGAGACTGTAACTAGGCAACCTGGTGGGTACTATACTGTACTATACTGAATGGTATAAGAGACTGTAACTAGGCAACCTGCTGGGTACTGTACTGTATGGTACGAGTGACTGTAACTAGGCAACCTGGTGGGTACTATACTGAATGGTATGAGAGACTGTAACTAGGCAACCTGCTGGGTACTGTACTGTACTATACAGAATGGTATGAGAGACTGTAACTAGGCAACCTGCTGGGTACTGTACTGTACTATACTGAATGGTATGAGAGACTGTAACTAGGCAACCTGCTGGGTACTGTACTGTACTATACTGAATGGTATGAGAGACTGTAACTAGGCAACCTGGTGGGTACTATACTGAATGGTATGAGAGACTGTAACTAGGCATCCTGCTGGGTACTGTACTGTACTATACTGAATGGTATGAGAGACTGTAACTAGGCAACCTGCTGGGTACTGTACTGTACTATACTGAATGGTATGGCAGCTAACTGTTCTAGTGCTTATGACTGGCTGATGTGGAAACAGATCAAATGACACACAACAGGATTACGACAGGCTGGTTTTCTCCATCCTGTCCTACATTAAGAGCAGTGAAACCACAGGGTTAGAGATTACGACAGGCTGGTTTTCTCCATCCTGTCCTACATTAAGAGCAGTGAAACCACAGGGTTAGAGATTACGACAGGCTGGTTTTCTCCATCCTACATTAAGAGCAGTGAAACCACAGGGTTAGAGATTACGACAGGCTGGTTTTCTCCATCCTGTCCTACATTAAGAGCAGTGAAACCACAGGGTTAGAGATTACGACAGGCTGGTTTTCTCCATCCTGTCCTACATTAAGAGCAGTGAAACCACAGGGTTAGAGATTTACGACGAGGTTTTAGAAGGTGGTCCTCTGGCACTTTAAACACAGTTGAGCCGCGTTAGAGATGCTTTGCAAATCTGATTGGATGGGTTTGGTCAGGAAGGTTTAAAGAGCACCCGTGTCTCATTCTGCCACATCAGGGAAAGCTCTCTCTTCCTGGGATCATTCTGCCTCAGCACCCTGTTCCCTATACTCTATAGTGCACTACCAGGGCCTGTAGTAGTGCACTATATAATGAATAGGGTGCTCTGCCTGGGATCATTCTGCCTCAGCACCCTGTTCCCTATACTCTATAGTGCACTACCAGGGCCTGTAGTAGTGCACTATATAATTAATAGGGTGCTCTGCCTGGGATCATTCTGCCTCAGCACCCTGTTCCCTATACTCTATAGTGCACTACCAGGGCCTGTAGTAGTGCACTATATAATGAATAGGGTGCTCTGCCTGGGATCATTCTGCCTCAGCACCCTGTTCCCTATACTCTATAGTGCACTACCAGGGCCTGTAGTAGTGCACTATCTAATGAATAGGGTGCTCTGCCTGGGATCATTCTGCCTCAGCACCCTGTTCCCTATACTCTATAGTGCACTACCAGGGCCTCTAGTAATGCACTATATAATGAATAGGGTGCCATTTGGAATGCAAACCCATGGAAAGAGGTTCATATTTACCGAGGATGACAGACAGGAAGTTGGATATTTCTGAGCCAACAGGATTAATCCATCATGTTGATCTCATTATGTGCTCATTTCCTGTCGCTAAATGTCAGAGAGAGAGAGAGAGAGAGAGGTCAGTAGTTATATACAGGGTCAGTAGCTACATACAGGGTCAGTAGTTATATACAGGGTCAGTAGTTATATACAGGGTCAGTAGCTATATACAGGGTCAGTAGTTATATACAGGGTCAGTAGCTATATACAGGGTCAGTAGTTATATACAGGGTCAGTAGTTATATACACGGTCAGTAGTTATATACAGGGTCAGTAGTTATATACAGGGTCAGTAGTTATATACAGGGTCAGTAGTTATATACAGGGTCAGTAACTATATACAGGGTCAGTAGCTATATACAGGGTCAGTAGTTATATACAGGGTCAGTAGTTATATACAGGGTCAGTAGTTATATACAGGGTCAGTAGCTATATACAGGGTCAGTAGTTATATACAGGGTCAGTAGTTATATACAGGGTCAGTAGTTATATACAGGGTCAGTAGCTATATACAGGGTCAGTAGTTATATACAGAGTCAGTAACTATATACAGGGTCAGTAACTATGTACAGGATCAGTAGTTATATACAGGGTCAGTAGTTATATACAGGGTCAGTAGATATATACAGGGTCAGTAGTTATATAAATGGTCAGTAGTTATATACAGGGTCAGTAGTTATATACAGGGTCAGTAGTTATATACAGGGTCAGTAGTTAAATACAGGGTCAGTAGTTATATACAGGGTCAGTAGTTATATACAGGGTCAGTAGTTATATACAGGGACAGTTCCAGGGTCAGTAGTTATATACAGGGCCAGTAACTATATAAAGGGTCAGTAACTATATACAGGGTCAGTAGATACAGTATATATAGGGGTCAGGTGACTATATAAAGGGTCAGCAGATACAGTATGTATATAGGGGTCAGGTGACTATATACAGGCTCTGTAGATACAATATGTATAGGGGTCAGGGGACTATATACAGGGTCAGTAGATACAGTATGTATAGGGGTCAGGTGACTATATACGGGGTCAGGAGATACAGTATGTGTAGGGGTCAGGTGACTATATACAGTATGTATATAGGGGTCAGGTGACTATATACAGGGTCAGGAGCTACACTATGTATAGGGGTCAGGTGACTATATACAGGGTCAATACAGTATGTATAGGGGTCAGGGGACTATATACAGGGTCAGTAGATTCAGTATGTATAGGGGTCAGGTGACTATATACAGTATGTATAGGGGTCAGGTGACTATATACAGGGTCAGTAGATACACTATGTATAGGGGTCAGGTGACTATATACAGTATGTATAGGGGTAAGGTCACTATATACAGGGTCAGGAGATACAGTATGTGTAGGGGTCAGGTGACTATATACAGTATGTATATAGGGGTCAGGTGACTATATACAGGGTCAGTAGATACAATATGTATAGGGGTCAGGTGACTATATACAGGGTCAGTAGATACAGTATATATAGGGGTCAGGTGACTATATACAGGGTCAGTACAGTATGTATAGGGGTCAGGGGACTATATACAGGGTCAGTAGATACAGTATATATAGGGGTCAGGTGACTATATACAGGGTCAGTAGATACAGTATGTATAGGGGTCAGGTGACTATATACAGTATGTATAGGGGTCAGGTCACTATATACAGGGTCAGGAGATACAGTATGTATAGGGGTCAGGTGACTATATACAGTATGTATATAGGGGTCAGGTGACTATATACAGGGTCAGGAGATACAGTATGTATAGGGGTCAGGTGACTATATACAGTATGTATATAGGGGTCAGGTGACTATATACAGGGTCAGTAGATACAATATGTATAGGGGTCAGGTGACTATATACAGGGTCATGAGATACAGTATGTATAGGGGTCAGGTGACTATATACAGGGTCATGAGATACAGTATGTGTAGGGGTCAGGTGACTATATACAGTATGTATAGGGGTCAGGTGACTATATACAGGGTCATGAGATACAGTATGTATAGGGGTCAGGTGACTATATACAGGGTCAGTAGATACAATATGTATAGGGGTCAGGTGACTATATACAGTATGTATGTAGGGGTCAGGTGACGATATACAGGGTCATGAGATACAGTATGTATAGGGGTCAGGTGACTATATACAGTATGTATATAGGGGTCAGGTGACTATATACAGGGTCAGTAGATACAATATGTATAGGGGTCAGGTGACTATATACAGGGTCATGAGATACAGTATGTATAGGAAAGGGTGACTATATACAGGGTCAGTAGATACAGTATGTGTAGGGGTCAGGTGACTATATACATGGTCAGGAGATACAGTATGTATAGGGGTCAGGTGACTATATACAGTATGTATATAGGGGTCAGGTGACTATATACAGGGTCAGTAGATACAATATGTATAGGGGTCAGGGGACTATATACAGGGTCAGTAGATACAGTATGTATAGGGGTCAGGTGACTATATATGGGGTCAGTAGATGCAGTATGTGTAGGGGTCAGGTGACTATATACAGGGTCAGTAGATGCAGTATGTGTAGGGGTCAGGGGACTATATATGGGGTCAGTAGATGCAGTATGTGTAGGGGTCAGGTGACTATATACAGGGTCAGTAGATACAGTATGTATAGGGGTCAGGTGACTATATATGGGGTCAGTAGATGCAGTATGTGTAGGGGTCAGGTGACTTTATACAGGGTCAGTAGATACAGTATGTGTAGGGGTCAGGTGACTATATACAGGGTCACTAGATACACTATGTATAGGGGTCAGGGGACTTTATACAGGGTCAGTAGATACAGTATGTATAGGGGTCAGGTGACTTTATACAGGGTCAGTAGATACAGTATGTGTAGGGGTCAGGTGACTATATACAGTATGTGTAGGGGTCAGGTGACTAGCCAGTAGCAGCAGTGTATGTGATGATTGTAAGGGAGTATAGTCCAGTCAGTTCTGTAGCAGTATATATAGGGGTCAGGGGACTATATACAGTATATGTAGGGGTCAGGGGACTAGCCAGTAGCAGCAGTGTATATGATGATTGTAAGGGAGTATAGTCCAGTCAGTTCTGTAGCAGTATATATAGGGGTCAGGGGACTATATACAGTATATATAGGGGTCAGGGGACTATATACAGTATATATAGGGGTCAGGTGACTATATACAGTATGTGTAGGGGTCAGGGGACTAGCCAGTAGCAGCAGTGTATATGATGATTGTAAGGGAGTATAGTCCAGTCAGTTCTGTAGCAGTATGTATATAGGGGTCAGGTGACTATATACAGTATGTGTAGGGGTCAGGTGACTATATACAGGGTCAGTAGATACAGTATGTGTAGGGGTCAGGTGACTATATACAGGGTCAGTAGATACAATATGTATAGGGGTCAGGTCACTATATACAGGTTCAATAGATACAATATGTATAGGGGTCAGGTGACTATATACAGTATGTATGTAGGGGTCAGGTGACTATATACAGTATGTATATAGGGGTCAGGTGACTATATACAGGTTCAGTAGATACAATATGTATAGGGGTCAGGTCACTATATACAGGTTCAATAGATTCAATATGTATAGGGGTCAGGTGACTATATACAGTATGTATGTAGGGGTCAGGTGACTATATACAGTATGTATATAGGGGTCAGGTGACTATATACAGGGTCAGTAGATACAATATGTATAGGGGTCAGGTGACTATATACAGGGTCATGAGATACAGTATGTATAGGAAAGGGTGACTATATACAGGGTCAGTAGATACAGTATGTGTAGGGGTCAGGTGACTATATACAGGGTCAGTAGATACAGTATGTGTAGGGGTCAGGTGACTATATACAGGGTCAGTAGATACAGTATGTGTAGGGGTCAGGTGACTATATACAGTATGTGTAGGGGTCAGGGGACTATATACAGTATGTGTAGGGGTCAGGTGACTATATACAGTATATATAGGGGTCAGGGGACTATATACAGTATGTGTAGGGGTCAGGTGACTATATACAGTATATATAGGGGTCAGGTGACTATATACAGTATATATAGGGGTCAGGTGACTATATACAGTATATATAGGGGTCAGGTGACTATATACAGTATGTGTAGGGGTCAGGTGACTAGCCAGTAGCAGCAGTGTATATGATGATTGTAAGGGAGTATAGTCCAGTCAGTTCTGTAGCAGTATATATAGGGGTCAGGTGACTATATACAGTATGTGTAGGGGTCAGGTGACTATATACAGTATATATAGGGGTCAGGTGACTATATACAGTATATGTAGGGGTCAGGTGACTATATACAGTATATATAGGGGTCAGGTGACTATATACAGTATATGTAGGGGTCAGGTGACTATATACAGTATATATAGGGGTCAGGTGACTATATACAGTATATATAGGGGTCAGGTGACTATATACAGTATATATAGGGGTCAGGTGACTATATACAGTATGTGTAGGGGTCAGGGGACTAGCCAGTAGCAGCAGTGTATATGATGATTGTAAGGGAGTATAGTCCAGTCAGTTCTGTAGCAGTATGTGTAGGGGTCAGGTGACTATATACAGTATGTGTAGGGGTCAGGTGACTATATACAGGGTCAGTAGATACAGTATGTGTAGGGGTCAGGTGACTATATACAGTATGTGTAGGGGTCAGGTGACTAGCCAGTAGCAGCAGTGTATGTGATGATTGTAAGGGAGTATAGTCCAGTCAGTTCTGTAGCAGTATGTGTAGGGGTCAGGTGACTATATACAGTATGTGTAGGGGTCAGGTGACTATATACAGGGTCAGTAGATACAGTATGTGTAGGGGTCAGGGGACTATATACAGTATGTGTAGGGGTCAGGTGACTAGCCAGTAGCAGCAGTGTATGTGATGATTGTAAGGGAGTATAGTCCAGTCAGTTCTGTAGCTTCCACTACGGTTCTTGTCAATCATAAGAACTCATCACAAAAGCTAAATTGGGTCGGAGCTCGCAGTACGTCAGCCGTAGAGTACGGCGCCATATTGCCAGGTTATCTACGCTGTATCTCTTACTTTACATTAACGTTCTGAGTTCCACCACGTTGTGTCTGTTGACATGGGACATGTCTATTACAGAGTTTAGAGTGTTCTGTTCCACCACGTTGTGTCTGTTGACATGGGACATGTCTATTACAGAGTATAGAGTGTTCTGTCCCACCACGTTGTGTCTGTTGATGTGGGACATGTCTATTACAGAGTTTAGAGTGTTCTGTTCCACCACGTTGTGTCTGTTGACATGGGAAATGTCTATTACAGAGTTTAGAGTGTTCTGTTCCACCACGTTGTGTCTGTTGACGTGGGACATGTCTATTACAGAGTTTAGAGTGTTCTGTTCCACCACGTTGTGTCTGTTGACGTGGGACATGTCTATTACAGAGTTTAGAGTGGTCTGTTCCACCACGTTCCACAACGTTGTGTCTGTTGACGTGGGAAATGTCTATTACAGAGTTTAGAGTGTTCTGTTCCACCACGTTGTGTCTGTTGACATGGGAAATGTCTATTACAGAGTTTAGAGTGGTCTGTTCCATCACGTTCCACCACGTTGTGTCTGTTGACATGGGAAATGTCTATTACAGAGTTTAGAGTGTTCTGTTCCACCACGTTGTGTCTGTTGACATGGGAAATGTCTATTACAGAGTTTAGAGGGTTCTGTTCCACCACGCTGTGTCTGTTGACATGGGAAATGTCTATTACAGAGTTTAGAGTGTTCTGTTCCACCACGTTCCACCACGTTGTGTCTGTTGACATGGGAAATGTCTATTACAGAGTTTAGAGTGGTCTGTTCCACCACGTTGTGTCTGTTGACATGGGAAATGTCTAGTACAGAGTTTAGAGTGGTCTGTTCCACCACGTTGTGTCTGTTGACGTGGGAAATGTCTATTACAGAGTTTAGAGTGGTCTGTTCCACCACGTTGTGTCTGTTGACATGGGAAATGTCTATTACAGAGTTTAGAGTGGTCTGTTCCACCACGTTGTGTCTGTTGACATGGGAAATGTCTATTACAGAGTTTAGAGTGGTTTGTTCCACCACGTTGTGTCTGTTGACATGGGAAATGTCTATTACAGAGTTTAGAGTGGTCTGTTCCACCACGTTGTGTCTGTTGATGTGGGACATGTCTATTACAGAGTTTAGAGTGTTCTGTTCCACCACGTTGTGTCTGTTGATGTGGGACATGTCTATTACAGAGTTTAGAGTGTTCTGTTCCACCACGTTGTGTCTGTTGACGTGGGACATGTCTATTACAGAGTTTAGAGTGTTCTGTTCCACCACGTTGTGTCTGTTGACGTGGGAAATGTCTATTACAGAGTTTAGAGTGTTCTGTTCCACCACGTTGTGTCTGTTGACATGGGACATGTCTATTACAGAGTTTAGAGTGGTCTGTTCCACCACGTTGTGTCTGTTGACATGGGACATGTCTATTACAGAGTTTAGAGTGTTCTGTTCCACCACGTTGTGTCTGTTGACGTGGGAAATGTCTATTACAGAGTTTAGAGTGTTCTGTTCCACCACGTTCCACCACGTTGTGTCTGTTGACATGGGACATGTCTATTACAGAGTTTAGAGTGTTCTGTTCCACCACGTTGTGTCTGTTGACGTGGGAAATGTCTATTACAGAGTTTAGAGTGTTCTGTTCCACCACGTTCCACCACGTTGTGTCTGTTGACATGGGACATGTCTATTACAGAGTTTAGAGTGTTCTGTTCCACCACGTTCCACCACGTTGTGTCTGTTGACATGGGACATGTCTATTACAGAGTTTAGAGTGTTCTGTTCCACCACGTTGTGTCTGTTGACATGGGAAATGTCTATTACAGAGTTTAGAGTGTTCTGTTCCACCACGTTGTGTCTGTTGACGTGGGACATGTCTATTACAGAGTTTAGAGTGTTCTGTTCCACCACGTTGTGTCTGTTGACGTGGGACATGTCTATTACAGAGTTTAGAGTGGTCTGTTCCACCACGTTGTGTCTGTTGACATGGGAAATGTCTATTACAGAGTTTAGAGTGTTCTGTTCCACCACGTTGTGTCTGTTGACGTGGGACATGTCTATTACAGAGTTTAGAGTGTTCTGTTCCACCACGTTGTGTCTGTTGACGTGGGACATGTCTATTACAGAGTTTAGAGTGGTCTGTTCCACCACGTTGTGTCTGTTGACGTGGGAAATGTCTATTACAGAGTTTAGAGTGGTCTGTTCCACCACGTTCCACCACGTTGGGTCTGTTGACATGGGAAATGTCTATTACAGAGTTTAGAGTGTTCTGTTCCACCACTTTGTGTCTGTTGACATGGGAAATGTCTATTACAGAGTTTAGAGGGTTCTGTTCCACCACGCTGTGTCTGTTGACATGGGAAATGTCTATTACAGAGTTTAGAGTGTTCTGTTCCACCACGTTCCACGACGTTGTGTCTGTTTGTCGTGGGACATGTCTATTACAGAGTTTAGAGTGTTCTGTTCCACCACGTTCCACCACGTTGTGTCTGTTGACGTGGGACATGTCTATTACAGAGTTTAGAGTGTTCTGTTCCACCACGTTGTGTCTGTTGACGTGGGACGTGTCTATTACAGAGTTTAGAGTGTTCTGTTCCACTACATTGTGTCTGTTGACATGGGAAATGTCTATTACAGAGTTTAGAGTGTTCTGTTCCACCACGTTGTGTCTGTTGACGTGGGACATGTCTATTACAGAGTTTAGAGTGTTCTGTTCCACCACGTTGTGTCTGTTGACGTGGGACGTGTCTATTACAGAGTTTAGAGTGTTCTGTTCCACCACGTTGTGTCTGTTGACGTGGGAAATGTCTATTACAGAGTTTAGAGTGGTCTGTTCCACCACGTTGTGTCTGTTGACATGGGAAATGTCTATTACAGAGTTTAGAGTGGTCTGTTCCACCACGTTGTGTCTGTTGACATGGGAAATGTCTATTACAGAGTTTAGAGTGGTTTGTTCCACCACGTTGTGTCTGTTGACATGGGAAATGTCTATTACAGAGTTTAGAGTGGTCTGTTCCACCACTCTGTGTATGTTGACGTGGGACATGTCTATTACAGAGTTTAGAGTGTTCTGTTCCACCACGTTGTGTCTGTTGACATGGGAAATGTCTATTACAGAGTTTAGAGTGTTCTGTTCCACCACGTTGTGTCTGTTGATGTGGGACATGTCTATTACAGAGTTTAGAGTGTTCTGTTCCACCACGTTGTGTCTGTTGACGTGGGACATGTCTATTACAGAGTTTAGAGTGTTCTGTTCCACCACGTTGTGTCTGTTGACGTGGGAAATGTCTATTACAGAGTTTAGAGTGTTCTGTTCCACCACGTTGTGTCTGTTGACATGGGACATGTCTATTACAGAGTTTAGAGTGGTCTGTTCCACCACGTTGTGTCTGTTGACATGGGACATGTCTATTACAGAGTTTAGAGTGTTCTGTTCCACCACGTTGTGTCTGTTGACGTGGGAAATGTCTATTACAGAGTTTAGAGTGTTCTGTTCCACCACGTTCCACCACGTTGTGTCTGTTGACATGGGACATGTCTATTACAGAGTTTAGAGTGTTCTGTTCCACCACGTTGTGTCTGTTGACGTGGGAAATGTCTATTACAGAGTTTAGAGTGTTCTGTTCCACCACGTTCCACCACGTTGTGTCTGTTGACATGGGATATGTCTATTACAGAGTTTAGAGTGTTCTGTTCCACCACGTTCCACCACGTTGTGTCTGTTGACATGGGACATGTCTATTACAGAGTTTAGAGTGTTCTGTTCCACCACGTTGTGTCTGTTGACATGGGAAATGTCTATTACAGAGTTTAGAGTGTTCTGTTCCACCACGTTGTGTCTGTTGACGTGGGACATGTCTATTACAGAGTTTAGAGTGTTCTGTTCCACCACGTTGTGTCTGTTGACGTGGGACATGTCTATTACAGAGTTTAGAGTGGTCTGTTCCACCACGTTGTGTCTGTTGACATGGGAAATGTCTATTACAGAGTTTAGAGTGTTCTGTTCCACCACGTTGTGTCTGTTGACGTGGGACATGTCTATTACAGAGTTTAGAGTGTTCTGTTCCACCACGTTGTGTCTGTTGACGTGGGACATGTCTATTACAGAGTTTAGAGTGGTCTGTTCCACCACGTTGTGTCTGTTGACGTGGGAAATGTCTATTACAGAGTTTAGAGTGGTCTGTTCCACCACGTTCCACCACGTTGGGTCTGTTGACATGGGAAATGTCTATTACAGAGTTTAGAGTGTTCTGTTCCACCACGTTGTGTCTGTTGACATGGGAAATGTCTATTACAGAGTTTAGAGGGTTCTGTTCCACCACGCTGTGTCTGTTGACATGGGAAATGTCTATTACAGAGTTTAGAGTGTTCTGTTCCACCACGTTCCACGACGTTGTGTCTGTTTGTCGTGGGACATGTCTATTACAGAGTTTAGAGTGTTCTGTTCCACCACGTTCCACCACGTTGTGTCTGTTGACGTGGGACATGTCTATTACAGAGTTTAGAGTGTTCTGTTCCACCACGTTGTGTCTGTTGACGTGGGACGTGTCTATTACAGAGTTTAGAGTGTTCTGTTCCACTACATTGTGTCTGTTGACATGGGAAATGTCTATTACAGAGTTTAGAGTGTTCTGTTCCACCACGTTGTGTCTGTTGACGTGGGACATGTCTATTACAGAGTTTAGAGTGTTCTGTTCCACCACGTTGTGTCTGTTGACGTGGGACGTGTCTATTACAGAGTTTAGAGTGTTCTGTTCCACCACGTTGTGTCTGTTGACATGGGAAATGTCTATTACAGAGTTTAGAGTGGTCTGTTCCACCACGTTCCACCACGTTGTGTCTGTTGACGTGGGACATGTCTATTACAGAGTTTAGAGTGTTCTGTTCCACCACGTTGTGTCTGTTGACATGGGAAATGTCTATTACAGAGTTTAGAGTGGTCTGTTCCATCACGTTGTGTCTGTTGACGTGGGACATGTCTATTACAGAGTTTAGAGTGTTCTGTTCCACCACGTTGTGTCTGTTGACGTGGGACATGTCTATTACAGAGTTTAGAGTGTTCTGTTCCACCACTCTGTGCTGTTTCCACTCCACAGAACAGTACTTGTTATGAAGTCTGCTCCAACTTGTTAGCTTCGTGCTGTTTCCACTCCACAGAACATTACTTGTTATGAAGTCTGCTCCAACTAGTTAGCTTTGTGCTGTGGAGTAGGCTTTGGCCACTGAGAGATCATATAAAAGCTGTGTTGACCATGTGTGAGGGCACGTCTCCCAGGGCTCTTCTCCCAGGGCACGTCTCCCTGGTGTTCAGTTACTCAGGCTGGAGCTGCACCAAGCTGGTATAGACCAAGAGTCTCTCTCTCTCTCCACCCCCCTCCCTTGGTCCCAGTTCCTAACAGACTGATGGGAATAGTTGGTTCTCAGAGCTGTAAAGGACAGATGGCAGTTGGCCCTGAGAGTAGAGGTTGGCACAATGTCGGAAATGTGTTGCTGGATTAAAGATTACCTTTTTTTTTTAATGACTAGATTTTTATTTTACCTTTATTTAACTAGGCAAGTCAGTTAAGAACAAATTCTTATTTTCAATTACAGCCTAGGAACAGTGGGTTAACTGCCTGTTCAGGGGCAGAATGACAGATTTGTATCTTGTCAGCTCAGGGATTTGAACTTGCAACCTTTCAGTTACTAGTGCAACACTCTAACCACTAGGCCACCCTGCCGCCCCGTGATGAAGAGGTGTTTATAAATGTTGGACGGAAGAAGAGAAAACCCACAACTTGTAGTTTAGAAACAGATCTGATTAAAAGGGAAGTATTTCCTTGCCTTACCTCCACAATGTGTTGATTTGACACTTCTTATCAGGAAGGATGCCTCATCGCCTTCAGGGACATTATGCAACCCTGTATGTGGTGAGCCAATCGTGATCGAGATCTAGAGAGACAGAACTATCAAGAGGTTCACATGTCATTGAAACGGTGTGACAGGGTTATTAAAACACGATTCCTCCATCCCTGAACGACCTGAACTGTTTTACGATGTTAATAATGAGAACAGCATGTTCCTCCGACATAACCCTGCCTGACTCTGTCCATTTTAAATTAGGGCCGGGGGTTCTGAGTCCGAGTCCCATCTTTATTTCAGTCATTCTGAGAGTCCTGTCATCTTCCTGTGTTTGGTTTCCTGGCATCCTGAAATGCCTGATCTACGTCTCGTCCTCTAACCCTCTGAACTAACCTCGGACACCTTCACCTCTGACCTCTGAGACCCTAACATCTGACCTCTGAACTTCCTCTGACATTTACTTTGATCCCAGAGGTAGTAATGTTACAGGACCAGACAGTATTAATAGTTAGTGTGATGATCATTCAGTCCAGAAGTGGTGGGCCACACAAGCTCACAGAACGTTTCGGGCGGGTGCTGAATCGCGTCCTCAGTTGCAACATTCACTACCAACAAGAACTGTTCGTCGGGAGTCTCATGAAATAGGTTTACACGGCCGAGCAGCCAATCACACGCCTAAGATCAACATGCACAATGACAGGCATCGGCTGGAGTGGTGTAATGATCTAAGATCAACATGCACAGTGACAGGCATCGGCTGGAGTGGTGTAATGATCTAAGATCAACATGCACAATGACAGGCATCGGCTGGAGTGGTGTAATGATCTAAGATCAACATGCACAGTGACAGACATCGGCTGGAGTGGTGTAATGATCTAAGATCAACATGCACAATGACAGGCATCGGCTGGAGTGGTGTAATGATCTGAGATCAACATGCACAATGACAGGCATCAGCTGGAGTGGTGTAATGATCTAAGATCAACATGCACAGTGACAGACATCGGCTGGAGTGGTGTAATGATCTAAGATCAACATGCACAATGACAGGCATCGGCTGGAGTGGTGTAATGATCTAGATCAACATGCACAATGACAGGCATCGGCTGGAGTGGTGTAATGATCTAAGATCAACATGCACAGTGACAGGCATCGGCTGGAGTGGTGTAATGATCTAAGATCAACATGGACAATGACAGGCATCGGCTGGAGTGGTGTAATGATCTAGATCAACATGCACAATGACAGGCATCGGCTGCTCGCCGCCGTTGGACGAGTGGAAACGTGTTCTCTGAAATTATGAATCGCACTTTACCATCTAGCAGACCAATGGATAAATCTACTTGGTAGAATAATAGTGACATCAAAACTATGAAATAACACATGTAGTAACCAAAAAAGTGTTAAACAAATCAAAATATATTTGAGATTTGAGATTCTTCAAAGTAGCCACCCTTTGCCTTGATGGCAACTCTACACACTCTAGGCATTTTCTCAACCAGCTTCATGGGGTAGTCACCTGGAATGCATGTCAATTAACAGGTGTTTCTTGTTGAATGTTAATTTCTGGAATTTCTTTCCTTAATGCGTTTGAGCCAATCAGTTGTGTTGTGACAAGGTAGGGGTGGTATACCGAAGATAGCCCTATTTGGTAAAAGACCAAGTCCATATTATGGTATGAACAGCTCAAATAAGCAAAGAGAAACGACAGTCCATCATTACTTTAAGACATGAAGGTCAGCCAATACGGAACATTTCAAGAACTTTGAAAGTTTCTTCAAGTTTGGTCGCAACAACCATCAAGAGCTATGATGAAACTGGCTCTCATGAGGACCGCCACAGGAAAGGAAGACCCAGAGTTAACTCTGCTGCAGAGGATAAGTTCATTAGAGTTACCAGCCCAAATAAATGCTTCACAGAGTTCAAGTAACAGACACACCTCAACATCAGCTGTTCAGAGGAGACTGCGTGAATCAGGCCTTCATGGTCGAATTGCTGCAGAGAAACCACTACTAAAGGACACCAATAAGAAGAAGAGATTTGCTTGGGCCAAGAAACATGAGCAATGGACATTAGACCGGTGGAAATCTGTC
>NC_092153.1:8211498-8261498 GCF_045791955.1 Oncorhynchus clarkii lewisi | reverse complement strand
TAGACCAGAACCCTATTCCCTATATAGTGCACTACTTTAGATCAGGGCCCTATAGAACCCTGTTCCCTATATAGTGCACTACTTTAGACCAGAGCCCTATAGAACCCTAATCCCTATATATAGTGCACTACTTTAGCCCAGAGCCCTATAGAACCCTATTCCCTATATAGTGCACTACTTTAGACCAGAGCCCTATAGAACCCTAATCCCTATATATAGTGCACTACTTTAGACCAGGGCCCATACTGTCCATGGCTGTGAACTGTAGCTTGACACTGATGGAGCTGCTGTGGCGACGGCTGTTAACACTGTGTATCCCTCTGGTTGAGCCTATCTGTAGATGAATGTACTGCAAGGAAAGACCTAGTTAAGCTGCAGCTGGACCAGAACAGAGTGGCACGTCTTACTCTTCATTGTAATCAGGGCTGATATAATTACTATGCTGCCAGTCTCTCTTGGCTAAGAGTTGAGGAGAGACTGACTACATCACTTCTTCTTTTATAAGAAACATTCATGTGTTGAAAATCCCAAAATGTTTGCATAGTCAACTTACACACAGCTCTGACACACACACTTATCCCACCAGACATGCCACCAGGGGTCTTTTCACAGTCCCCAGGTACAGAACAAATTCAAGAACATGTACAATATTATATAGAGCCCTTATTGCATGGAACTTCCTTCCATCTCATATTGCTAAAATAAACAGCAAACCTGGTTTTATAAAACACATAATGCAACACCTGGTGGCACAACGCCTCTCCCCTATAGGACCTATAGAGTCTGTGTGTATGTATTGATATGAGGGCAGATAAATCAACACCTCATGGCACAACGCCTCTCCCCTATTGGACCTATAGAGTCTGTGTGTATGTATTGATATGAGGGCAGATAAATCAACACCTCACGGCACAACGCCTCTCCCCTATAGGACCTATAGAGTCTGTGTGTATGTATTGATATGAGGGCAGATAAATCAACACCTCACGGCACAACGCCTCTCCCCTATTGGACCTAGAGAGTCTGTGTGTATGTATTGATATGAGGGCAGATAAATCAACACCTCACAGGACAACGCCTCTCCCCTATTGGACCTAGAGAGTCTGTGTGTATGTATTGATATGAGGGCAGATAAAGCAGCACCTTACTGCACAACGCCTCTCCCCTATTGGACCTATAGAGTCTGTGTGTATGTATTGATATGAGGGCAGATAAATCAACACCTCACGGCACAACGCCTCTCCCCTATTGGACCTATAGAGTCTGTGTGTATGTATTGATATGAGGGCAGATAAATCAACACCTCACGGCACAACGCCTCTCCCCTATTGGACCTAGAGAGTCTGTGTGGATGTATTGATATGAGGGCAGATAAATCAACACCTCACAGGACAACGCCTCTCTCCTATTGGACCTAGAGAGTCTGTGTGGATGTATTGATATGAGGGCAGATAAATCAACACCTCACAGGACAACGCCTCTCCCCTATTGGACCTATAGAGTCTGTGTGTATGTATTGATATGAGGGCAGATAAATCAACACCTCACAGGACAACGCCTCTCTCCTATTGGACCTAGAGAGTCTGTGTGTATGTATTGATATGAGGGCAGATAAATCAACACCTCACGGCACAACGCCTCTCCCCTATTGGACCTATAGAGTCTGTGTGTATGTATTGATATGAGGGCAGATAAATCAACACCTCACAGGACAACGCCTCTCTCCTATTGGACCTATAGAGTCTGTGTGTATGTATTGATATGAGGGCAGATAAATCAACACCTCACAGGACAACGCCTCTCCCCTATTGGACCTATAGAGTCTGTGTGTATGTATTGATATGAGGGCAGATAAATCAACACCTCACGGCACAACGCCTCTCCCCTATTGGACCTATAGAGTCTGTGTGTATGTATTGATATGAGGGCAGATAAATCAACACCTCACAGGACAACGCCTCTCCCCTATTGGACCTATAGAGTCTGTGTGTATGTATTGATATGAGGGCAGATAAATCAACACCTCACAGGACAACGCCTCTCCCCTATTGGACCTATAGAGTCTGTGTGTATGTATTGATATGAGGGCAGATAAATCAACAGCTCACGGCACAACGCCTCTCCCCTATTGGACCTAGAGAGTCTGTGTGTATGTATTGATATGAGGGCAGATAAATCAACACCTCACAGGACAACGCCTCTCCCCTATTGGACCTATAGAGTCTGTGTGTATGTATTGATATGAGGGCAGATAAATCAACACCTCACGGCACAACGCCTCTCCCCTATTGGACCTAGAGAGTCTGTGTGTATGTATTGATATGAGGGCAGATAAATCAACACCTCACAGGACAACGCCTCTCTCCTATTGGACCTATAGAGTCTGTGTGTATGTATTGATATGGAGGCTGTGTGTACCTTTTTAAATAGGTATGTAGTTCTGTCCTTGAGCTGTTCTTGTCTATTGATGTTCTGTATTATGTCATAATGTATTATGTTTCATGTTCTGTGTTCCGTGTTCTGTGTTCTGTGTTCCGTGTTCCGTGTTCCGTGTTCTGTGTTCTGTGTTCCGTGTTCTGTGTTCTGTGTGGACCCCAGGAAGAGTAGCTGCTGCTTTTGCAACAGCTACTGGGGATCCTAATGAAATAACCAATACCAAATGTGGTTGTCCCACCTAGCTATCTTAAGATGAATGCACTAACTGTACGTTTTACTGGATGAGAGTGTAACGTTTGTCGTATGAAGGAGAGGACCAACGCGCAGCGTGGTAAGTGTTCATCTTGTTTTAATAAGAAATACTGAACACTGAACAAAACAATAAAACGACGAAACGAACCGTCCTGAACGGTGAAACAAAACACAGAACAGAAAATAATCACCCACAACTCAAAGGTGAAGCCAGGCTACCTCAGTATGGTTCTGAATCAGGGACAACCAGGCTACCTCAGTATGGTTCTCAATCAGGGACAACCAGGCTACCTAAGTATGGTTCTCAATCAGGGACAACCAGGCTACCTAAGTATGGTTCTCAATCAGGGACAACCAGGCTACCAAAGTATGGTTCTCAATCAGGGACAACCAGGCTACCTCAGTATGGTTCTCAATCAGGGACAGCCAGGCTACCTACCTCAGTATGGTTCTCAATCAGGGACAACCAGGCTACCTCAGTATGGTTCTCAATCAGGGACAACCAGGCTACCTAAGTATGGTTCTCAATCAGGGACAACCAGGCTACCAAAGTATGGTTCTCAATCAGGGACAACCAGGCTACCTAAGTATGGTTCTCAATCAGGGACAACCAGGCTACCTAAGTATGGTTCTCAATCAGGGACAACCAGGCTACCTAAGTATGGTTCTCAATCAGGGACAACCAGGCTACCAAAGTATTTGATAATGTACTCAGTACTCACCATGAAAAACCTGATTGTTTATTTGATAATGTACTCTGGGCCCAGTCACCATGAAAAACCTGATTGTTTATTTGATAATGTACTCTGGGCCCAGTCACCATGAAAAACCTGATTGTTTATTTGATAATGTACTCTGGGCCCAGTCACCATGAAAAACCTGATTGTTTATTTGATAATGTACCCTGGGCCCAGTCACCATGGAAAACCTGATTGTTTATTTGATAATGTACTCTGGGCCCAGTCACCATGAAAAACCTGATTGTTTATTTGATAATGTACTCTGGGCCCAGTCACCATGAAAAACCTGATTGTTTATTTGATAATGTACTCTGGGCCCAGTCACCATGAAAAACCTGATTGTTTATTTGATAATGTACTCTAGGCCCAGTCACCATGAAAAACCTGATTGTTTATTTGATAATGTACCCTGGGCCCAGTCACCATGAAAAACCTGATTGTTTATTTGATAATGTACTCTGGGCCCAGTCACCATGAAAAACCTGATTGTTTATTTGATAATGTACCCTGGGCCCACTCACCATGAAAAACCTGATTGTTTATTTGATAATGTACCCTGGGCCCACTCACCATGAAAAACCTGATTGTTTATTTGATAATGTACTCTAGGCCCAGTCACCATGAAAAACCTGATTGTTTATTTGATAATGTACTCTGGGCCCAGTCACCATGAAAAACCTGATTGTTTATTTGATAATGTACCCTGGGCCCACTCACCATGAAAAACCTGATTGTTTATTTGATAATGTACCCTGGGCCCACTCACCATGAAAAACCTGATTGTTTATTTGATAATGTACTCTAGGCCCAGTCACCATGAAAAACCTGATTGTTTATTTGATAATGTACTCTGGGCCCAGTCACCATGAAAAACCTGATTGTTTATTTGATAATGTACTCTGGGCCCAGTCACCATGAAAAACCTGATTGTTTATTTGATAATGTACTCTGGGCCCAGTCACCATGAAAAACCTGATTGTTTATTTGATAATGCACCCTGGGCCCACTCACCATGAAATGGCTGATTTCATTGTGTATTATAGTGGCAGCTAGTGATTGTGTATATTCTAGTAACTCAACCAACCGAGGTGCATATCTTAATATGGAGATGTCTCATGTTGAGGTGTGAAGGGATTTATTTCTTGGACTTCATTAGTAGACGATGCTGTTGAGGCTGTGTTGTCAGCTGGAAATATTTCCCTCTAATGTATAATTCAGGATGTATTCATAATGAACTATCTAAGGAGGGAAGACTGACCCAGTCTGACAGATCCTGGTTTGTGAAGAGGACTCCCCTTCAGGCTGGGATTATGTACTCAGAGCTCTGGACTGGATCTCATGAGACACCTTCTGGCCCTGGTCTAAAGTAGTGCACTATCTAGGGAATAGGGTTCTATAGGGCCCTGGTCTAAAGTAGTGCACTATATATAGGGAATAGGGTTCTATAGGGTCCTGGTCTAAAGTAGTGCACTATATATAGGGAATAGGGTTCTATAGGGCCCTGGTTTAAAGTAGTTCACTATATATGGAATAATGTTCTATAGGGCCCTGGTTTAAAGTAGTGCACTATATATGGAATAGGGTTCTATAGGGCCCTGGTCTAAAGTAGTGCACTATATATAGGGAATAGGGTTCTATAGGGCCCTGGTCTAAAGTAGTTCACTATATATGGAATAGGGTTCTATAGGGCCCTGGTCTAAAGTAGTGCACTATATATAGGGTTTAGGGTTCTATAGGGCCCTGGTCTAAAGTAGTTCACTATATATGGAATAGGGTTCTATAGGGCCCTGGTCTAAAGTAGTGCACTATATATAGGGTTTAGGGTTCTATAGGGCCCTGGTTTAAAGTAGTGCACTATATATGGAATAGGGTTCTATAGGGCCCTGGTCTAAAGTAGTGCACTATATATGGAATAGGGTTCTATAGGGCCCTGGTCTAAAGTAGTGCACTATATATAGGGTTTAGGGTTCTATAGGGCCCTGGTCTAAAGTAGTTCACTATATATGGAATAGGGTTCTATAGGGCCCTGGTTTAAAGTAGTGCACTATATATAGGGTTTAGGGTTCTATAGGGCCCTGGTCTAAAGTAGTTCACTATATATGGAATAGGGTTCTATAGGGCCCTGGTCTAAAGTAGTGCACTATATATAGGGTTTAGGGTTCTATAGGGCCCTGGTCTAAAGTAGTTCACTATATATGGAATAGGGTTCTATAGGACTCTGGTCTAAAGTAGTGCACTATATATAGGGAATAGGGTTCTATAGGGCCCTGGTTTAAAGTAGTTCACAATATATGGAATATGGTTCTATAGGTCTCTGGTCTAAAGTAGTGCACTATATATAGGGTTTAGGGTTCTATAGGGCCCTGGTCTAAAGTAGTTCACTATATATGGAATAGGGTTCTATAGGGCTCTGGTCTAAAGTAGTGCACTATATATAGGGAATAGGGTTCTATAGGGCCCTGGTCTAAAGTAGTGTGCTCTGTAGGGCTCTGGTCTATGTAGTGTACTCTGTAGGGCTCTGGTCTAAAGTAGTGTACTCTGTAGGGCTCTGGTCTATAGTAGTGTACTATGTCAGGCTCTGGTCTAAAGTAGTGCACTAGGTAGGGGCTCTAGTCTAAAGTTGTGCACTATGTAGGGATGTAACTCTGGTTCTGAAATAATATCCAATGCCACAAAGGCATAAAACATAAATCCTTTAAAATGTCTCTGTCGTTGATTTCCCATTAAATGTTAGATTAAATATTGTAATCCACTACCGTCTTTACACACTGTGTAAACATAAGACATGTTTTATAAGTGAATGAATTGATCTCAATGTTGATCTGGTGAAGGTTTTCTCCTGGAGTAAGGAACGATATACTGGTAGTTCAGACAGGCTGTAACGACACATCCCAATTAGGGGACAAATACACGGTAATAGAATATACCAGGGAGTGAAACTAGCTGGTGATGACAGGTCATCTCTTTCCTTGAAAGGAGGGAAACAGAGGAGTTGTTTTCTGCCACTAAATGAATTCGGTTTTTCTCAAATCACCGATCTGTATCCTGTTGGCTGATGAAGACAGATTGGTGGAACGTGGATGGGGTTATGACACCTAGATCTGAGCCGAGACATCTACCTACACACACACCACACACACACACACACACGCACACGCACACACTCGCACACACACACACACGCACAGACACACACACACGGACACACACACACACACACACAGATCTGAGCTGAGACATCTAGTGATGAAACCAGCAGCGTTCTGTCTTCAAAGCCTTCATGAGCCACTCTGATGTCACTGAAACCCGTGTACGTGTCAGAGCGGAGGTGTTTGATCCCTTCTCTGAAAACAGCTCCGCTCCAGCTGCTGCTACTGCTGCACCACCAAGCTAACACTCTGAACACACACACACACACACACACACACAAACACACACACACACACACACACAAATGCACGCACGTACGCACACACACACACACACACACACACACACACACACCACACACACACACACACACACACACACACACCACACACACCACACACACACACACACACACACATACACAGACACACACACACACACACACACACACACACGTAGCTTGACTCAACCAGGGGCGGTGGGTGGAGAGGAGGGAGACAAGGTACCTGATTTTAAAAATCAAAGAGAAACAGAGAGACCAACAGAACTGATACAAGACTGCAGCTAAATGATGTGTCAGAGCTGATGTTGCTATGGTTTCTCTCTCTAACTACTCTACAGAAGTCTGTTTCTCTATCTAACTACTCCACAGAAGTCTGTTCCTCTCTCTAACTACTCTACAGAAGTCTGTTTCTCTCTCTAACTACTCTACAGAAGTCTGTTTCTCTCTCTAACTACTCTACAGAAGTCTGTTTCTCTCTCTAACTACTCTACAGAAGTCTGTTTCTCTCTCTAACTACTCTACAGAAGTCTGTTTGTCTCTGAGATATATAGAGTGGGGCAAAAAAGTATTTAGTCAGCCACCAATTGTGCAAGTTCTCCCACTTAAAAAGATGATGTAATGTAATTTTCATAATAGGTACACTTCAACTATGACAGACAAAATGAGGAAAAAAATCCAGAAAATCACATTGTAGGATTTTTAATTAATTAATTTGCAAATTATGGTGGAAAATAAGTATTTGGTCACCTACAAACAAGCAAGATTTCTGTCTCTCACAGACCTGTAACTTCTTCTTTAAGAGGCTCCTCTGTCCTCCACTCGTTACCTGTATTAATGGCACCTGTTTGAACTTGTTATCAGTATAAAAGACACCTGTCCACAACCTCAAACACTCACACTCCAAACTCCACTATGGCCAAGACCGAAGAGCTGTCAAAGGACACCAGAAACAAAATTGTAGACTTGCACCAGGCTGGGAAGACTGAATCTGCAATAGGTAAGCAGCTTGGTTTGAAGAAATCAACTGTGGGAGCAATTATTAGGAAATGGAAGACATACAAGTGCGAGGTGATGCTCTAGCCTGGTACTATCCTTAACCCAGATACTGTGTGAGAGGTGATCCTCTAGCCTGGTACTATCCTTAACCCAGATACTGTGTGAGATGTGATCCTCTAGCCTGGTACTATCCTTAACCCAGATACTGTGTGAGAGGTGATCCTCTAGCCTGGTACTATCCTTAACCCAGATACTGTGTGAGAGGTGATCCTTTAGCCTGGTACTATCCTTAACCCAGATACTGTATGAGATGTGATCCTCTAGCCTGGTACTATCCTTAACCCAGATACTGTGTGAGATGTGATCCTCTAGCCTGATACTATCCTTAACCCAGATACTGTGTGAGAGGTGATCCTCTAGCCTGGTACTATCCTTAACCCAGATACTGTGTGAGAGGTGATCCTCTAGCCTGGTACTATCCTTAACCCAGATACTGTGTGAGAGGTGATCCTCTAGCCTGGTAGACATGACAAGGCAACATAAGTCATTTATCTCCAACATGTTTCTCTCTCCCCCAAGGTGAATGTGGCCCCCGCCTGCATCAGGGCCCTGACTAAGATGCTGTACTGTCCGTACTGCAGGGGCCTGCCTGGGCTGAAGCCCTGTCATAACTACTGCCATAATGTGATGAGAGGCTGTCTGGCTAACCAGGCTGACCTAGATCCCGAGTGGAACCTCTTCATAGGTGAGAAAACACATGATATGTCCTCTCTCTCTCTCTCACTCTGTGTGTGTGTGTGTGTGTGTGTGTGTGTGTGTGTGTGTGTGTGTGTGTGTGTGTGTGTGTGTGTGTGTGTGTGTGTGTGTGTGTGTGTGTGTGTGAGTGTGAGTGAGTGAGACCGTTCTATGTTTTACTATGTTCTGTCTGTTGTGCCTGGGACAGTGGTGTCTTTCAAACTAAACCCTGGTCCCTGCTGTTAGAGCCTGATAACTAAACCCTGGTCCCTGCTGTTAGAGCCTGATAACTAAACCCTGGTCCCTGCTGTTAGAGCCTGATAACTAAACCCTGGTCACTGCTGTTAGAGCCTGATAACTAAACCCTGGTCCCTGCTGTTAGAGCCTGATAACTAAACCCTGCTGTTAGAGCCTGATAACTAAACCCTGGTCCCTGTTGTTAGAGCCTGATAACTAAACCCTGCTGTTAGAGCCTGATAACTAAACCCTGGTCCCTGTTGTTAGAGCCTGATAACTAAACCCTGCTGTTAGAGCCTGATAACTAAACCCTGGTCCCTGCTGTTAGAGCCTCATAACTAAACCCTTGTCCCTGCTGTGAGAGGCTGATAACTAAAACCTGCTGTTATAGCCTGATAACTAAACCCTGCTGTTAGAGCCTGATAACTAAACCCTGGTCCCTGCTGTTAGAGCCTGATAACTAAACCCTGGTCCCTGCTGTTAGAGCATGATAACTAAACCCTGCTGTTAGAGCCTGATAACTAAACCCTTGTCCCTGCAGTTAGAGTCTGGTAACTAAACCCTGGTCCTTGCTGTTAGAGCCTGATAACTAAACCCTGGTCCCTGCTGTTAGAGCCTGATAACTAAACCCTGGTCCCTGCTGTTAGAGCCTGGTAACTAAACCCTGGTCCCTGCTGTTAGAACCTGATAACTAAACCCTGGTCACTGCTGTTAGAACCTGATGACTAAACCCTGGTCCCTGCTGTTAGAGCCTGATAACTAAACCCTGCTGTTAGAACCTGATAACTAAACCCTGGTCCCTGCTGTTAAAGCCTGATAGCTAAACCCTGGTCCCTGCTGTTAGAGCCTGATAGCTAAACCCTGGTCCCTGCTGTTAGAGCCTGATAACTAAACCCTCGTCCCTGCTGTTAGAGGCTGATAACTAAAACCTGCTGTTAGAGCCTGATAACTAAACCCTGCTGTTATAGCCTGATAACTAAACCCTGCTGTTAGAGCCTGATAACTAAACCCTGGTCCCTGCTGTTAGAGCCTCATAACTAAACCCTGGTCCCTGCCGTTAGAGCCTGATAGCTAAACCCTGGTCCCTGCTGTTAGAGCCTGATAACTAAACCCTGGTCCCTGCTGTTAGAGCCTGATAACTAAACCCTGGTCCCTGCTGTTAGATCCTGATAACTAAACCCTGGTCCCTGCTGTTAGAGCCTGATAACTAAACCCTGGTCCCTGCTGTTAGAGCCTCATAACTAAACCATGGTCCCTGCTGTTAGAGCCTCATAACTAAACCCTGGTCCCTGCTGTTAGAGCCTGATAACTAAACCCTGGTCCCTGCTGTTAGAGCCTGATAACTAAACCCTGGCCCCTGCTGTTAGAGTCTCATAACTAAACCCTGGTCCCTGCTGTTAGAGCCTGATAACTAAACCCTGGTCCCTGCTGTTAGAGCCTGATAACTAAACCCTGGTCCCTGCTGTTACAGCCTGATAACTAAACCCTGCTGTTAGAGCCTAATAACTAAACCCTGGTCCCTGCTGTTAGAGCCTCATAACTAAACCCTGGTCCCTGCTGTTAGAGGCTGATAACTAAAACCTGCTGTTAGAGCCTGATAACTAAACCCTGCTGTTATAGCCTGATAACTAAACCCTGCTGTTAGAGCCTGATAACTAAACCCTGGTCCCTGCTGTTAGAGCCTCATAACTAAACCCTGCTGTTAGAGCCTGATAACTAAACCCTGCTGTTAGAACCTGATAACTAAACCCCGGTCCCTACTGTTAGAACCTGATAACTAAACCCTGGTCCCTGCTGTTAGCCTGATAACTAAACCCGGCTGTTAGAGCCTGATAACTATGCCCTGGTCCCTGCTGTTAGAGCCTGATAACTAAACACTGGTCCCTGCTGTTAGAGCCTGATAACTAAACCCTGGTTCCTGCTGTTAGAGCCTGATAACTAAACCCTGGTCCCTGCTGTTAGAGCCTGATTACTAAACCCTGCTGTTAGAGCCTGATGACTAAACCCTGGTCCCTGCTGTTAGAGTCTGGTAACTAAACCCTGGTCCCTGCTGTTAGAGCCTGATAACTAAACCCTGGTCCCTGCTGTTATACCCTGATAACTAAACCCTGGTCCCTGCTGTTAGAGCCTGATAACTAAACCCTGCTTTTAGAGATTGGTAACTAAACCCTGGTACCTGCTGTTAGAGCCTGATAACTAAACCTTGGTCCCTGCTGTTAGAGCCTGATAACTAAACCCTGGTCCCTGCTGTTAGAGCCTGATAACTAAACCCTGGTCCCTGCTGTTAGAGCCTGATAACTAAACCTTGGTCCCTGCTGTTAGAGCCTGATTACTAAACCCTGGTCCCTGCTGTTAGAGTCTCATAACTAAACCCTGGTCCCTGCTGTTAGAGCCTGATAACTAAACCCTGGTCCCTGCTGTTAGAGCCTGATAACTAAACCCTGGTCCCTGCTGTTAGAGCCTGATAACTAAACCCTGCTGTTAGAGCCTAATAACTAAACCCTGGTCCCTGCTGTTAGAGCCTCATAACTAAACCCTGGTCCCTGCTGTTAGAGGCTGATAACTAAAACCTGCTGTTAGAGCCTGATAACTAAACCCTGCTGTTATAGCCTGATAACTAAACCCTGCTGTTAGAGCCTGATAACTAAACCCTGGTCCCTGCTGTTAGAGCCTCATAACTAAACCCTGCTGTTAGAGCCTGATAACTAAACCCTGCTGTTAGAACCTGATAACTAAACCCCGGTCCCTGCTGTTAGAACCTGATAACTAAACCCTGGTCCCTGCTGTTAGAGCCTGATAACGAAACCCTGGTCCCTGCTGTTAGCCTGATAACTAAACCCGGCTGTTAGAGCCTGATAACTATGCCCTGGTCCCTGCTGTTAGAGCCTGATAACTCAACACTGGTCCCTGCTGTTAGAGCCTGATAACTAAACCCTGGTTCCTGCTGTTAGAGCCTGATAACTAAACCCTGGTCCCTGCTGTTAGAGCCTGATTACTAAACCCTGCTGTTAGAGCCTGATGACTAAACCCTGGTCCCTGCTGTTAGTCTGGTAACTAAACCCTGGTCCCTGCTGTTAGAGCCTGATAACTAAACCCTGGTCCCTGCTGTTATACCCTGATAACTAAACCCTGGTCCCTGCTGTTAGAGCCTGATAACTAAACCCTGCTGTTAGAGATTGGTAACTAAACCCTGGTACCTGCTGTTAGAGCCTGATAACTAAACCTTGGTCCCTGCTGTTAGAGCCTGATAACTAAACCCTGGTCCCTGCTGTTAGAGCCTGATAACTAAACCCTGGTCCCTGCTGTTAGAGCCTGATAACTAAACCTTGGTCCCTGCTGTTAGAGCCTGATTACTAAACCCTGGTCCCTGCTGTTAGATAGAGCCTGATAACTAAACCCTGGTCCCTGCTGTTAGAGCCTGATAACTATACCCTGGTCCCTGCTGTTAGAGCCTGATAACTAAACCCTGGTCCTTGCTGTTAGAGCCTGATAACTAAACCCTGGTCCCTACTGTTAGAGCCTGATAACTAAACCCTGGTCCCTGCTGTTAGAGTCTGATAACTATACCCTTGTCCCTGCTGTTAGAGCCTGATAACTAAACCCTGGTCCCTGCTGTTAGAGCCTGATAACTAAACCCTGGTCCCTGCTGTTAGAGCCTGATAACTAAACCCTGGTCCCTGCTGTTAGAGCCTGATAACTAAACCCTGGTCACTGCTGTTAGAGCCTGATAACTAAACCCTGGTCCCTGCTGTTAGAGCCTCATAACTAAACCCTGCTGTTAGAGCCTGATAACTAAACCCTGCTGTTAGAACCTGATAACTAAACCCCGGTCCCTGCTGTTAGAACCTGATAACTAAACCCTGGTCCCTGCTGTTAGAGCCTGATAACGAAACCCTGGTCCCTGCTGTTAGCCTGATAACTAAACCCGGCTGTTAGAGCCTGATAACTATGCCCTGGTCCCTGCTGTTAGAGCCTGATAACTAAACACTGGTCCCTGCTGTTAGAGCCTGATAACTAAACCCTGGTTCCTGCTGTTAGAGCCTGATCACTAAACCCTGGTCCCTGCTGTTAGAGCCTGATTACTAAACCCTGCTGTTAGAGCCTGATGACTAAACCCTGGTCCCTGCTGTTAGAGTCTGGTAACTAAACCCTGGTCCCTGCTGTTAGAGCCTGATAACTAAACCCTGCTTTTAGAGCCTGATAACTAAACCCTGGTCCCTGCTGTTAGAGCCTCATAACTAAACCCTTGTCCCTGCTGTTAGAGGCTGATAACTAAAACCTGCTGTTATAGCCTGATAACTAAACCCTGCTGTTAGAGCCTGATAACTAAACCCTGGTCCCTGCTGTTAGAGCCTGATAACTAAACCCTGGTCCCTGCTGTTAGAGCATGATAACTAAACCCTGCTGTTAGAGCCTGATAACTAAACCCTTGTCCCTGCAGTTAGAGTCTGGTAACTAAGCCCTGGTCCTTGCTGTTAGAGCCTGATAACTAAACCCTGGTCCCTGCTGTTAGAGCCTGATAACTAAACCCTGGTCCCTGCTGTTAGAGCCTGGTAACTAAACCCTGGTCCCTGCTGTTAGAACCTGATAACTAAACCCTGGTCACTGCTGTTAGAACCTGATGACTAAACCCTGGTCCCTGCTGTTAGAGCCTGATAACTAAACCCTGCTGTTAGAACCTGATAACTAAACCCTGGTCCCTGCTGTTAAAGCCTGATAGCTAAACCCTGGTCCCTGCTGTTAGAGCCTGATAGCTAAACCCTGGTCCCTGCTGTTAGAGCCTGATAACTAAACCCTCGTCCCTGCTGTTAGAGGCTGATAACTAAAACCTGCTGTTAGAGCCTGATAACTAAACCCTGCTGTTATAGCCTGATAACTAAACCCTGCTGTTAGAGCCTGATAACTAAACCCTGGTCCCTGCTGTTAGAGCCTCATAACTAAACCCTGGTCCCTGCCGTTAGAGCCTGATAGCTAAACCCTGGTCCCTGCTGTTAGAGCCTGATAACTAAACCCTGGTCCCTGCTGTTAGAGCCTGATAACTAAACCCTGGTCCCTGCTGTTAGAGCCTGATAACTAAACCCTGGTCCCTGCTGTTAGAGCCTGATAACTAAACCCTGGTCCCTGCTGTTAGAGCCTCATAACTAAACCATGGTCCCTGCTGTTAGAGCCTCATAACTAAACCCTGGTCCCTGCTGTTAGAGCCTGATAACTAAACCCTGGTCCCTGCTGTTAGAGCCTGATAACTAAACCCTGGTCCCTGCTGTTAGAGTCTCATAACTAAACCCTGGTCCCTGCTGTTAGAGCCTGATAACTAAACCCTGGTCCCTGCTGTTAGAGCCTGATAACTAAACCCTGGTCCATGCTGTTACAGCCTGATAACTAAACCCTGCTGTTAGAGCCTAATAACTAAACCCTGGTCCCTGCTGTTAGAGCCTCATAACTAAACCCTGGTCCCTGCTGTTAGAGGCTGATAACTAAAACCTGCTGTTAGAGCCTGATAACTAAACCCTGCTGTTATAGCCTGATAACTAAACCCTGCTGTTAGAGCCTGATAACTAAACCCTGGTCCCTGCTGTTAGAGCCTCATAACTAAACCCTGCTGTTAGAGCCTGATAACTAAACCCTGCTGTTAGAACCTGATAACTAAACCCCGGTCCCTACTGTTAGAACCTGATAACTAAACCCTGGTCCCTGCTGTTAGAGCCTGATAACGAAACCCTGGTCCCTGCTGTTAGCCTGATAACTAAACCCGGCTGTTAGAGCCTGATAACTATGCCCTGGTCCCTGCTGTTAGAGCCTGATAACTAAACACTGGTCCCTGCTGTTAGAGCCTGATAACTAAACCCTGGTTCCTGCTGTTAGAGCCTGATAACTAAACCCTGGTCCCTGCTGTTAGAGCCTGATTACTAAACCCTGCTGTTAGAGCCTGATGACTAAACCCTGGTCCCTGCTGTTAGAGTCTGGTAACTAAACCCTGGTCCCTGCTGTTAGAGCCTGATAACTAAACCCTGGTCCCTGCTGTTATACCCTGATAACTAAACCCTGGTCCCTGCTGTTAGAGCCTGATAACTAAACCCTGCTGTTAGAGATTGGTAGCTAAACCCTGGTACCTGCTGTTAGAGCCTGATAACTAAACCTTGGTCCCTGCTGTTAGAGCCTGATAACTAAACCCTGGTCCCTGCTGTTAGAGCCTGGTAACTAAACCCTGGTCCCTGCTGTTAGAGCCTGATAACTAAACCTTGGTCCCTGCTGTTAGAGCCTGATTACTAAACCCTGGTCCCTGCTGTTAGAGTCTCATAACTAAACCCTGGTCCCTGCTGTTAGAGCCTGATAACTAAACCCTGGTCCCTGCTGTTAGAGCCTGATAACTAAACCCTGGTCCCTGCTGTTAGAGCCTGATAACTAAACCCTGCTGTTAGAACCTAATAACTAAACCCTGGTCCCTGCTGTTAGAGCCTCATAACTAAACCCTGGTCCCTGCTGTTAGAGGCTGATAACTAAAACCTGCTGTTAGAGCCTGATAACTAAACCCTGCTGTTATAGCCTGATAACTAAACCCTGCTGTTAGAGCCTGATAACTAAACCCTGGTCCCTGCTGTTAGAGCCTCATAACTAAACCCTGCTGTCAGAGCCTGATAACTAAACCCTGCTGTTAGAACCTGATAACTAAACCCCGGTCCCTGCTGTTAGAACCTGATAACTAAACCCTGGTCCCTGCTGTTAGAGCCTGATAACGAAACCCTGGTCCCTGCTGTTAGCCTGATAACTAAACCCGGCTGTTAGAGCCTGATAACTATGCCCTGGTCCCTGCTGTTAGAGCCTGATAACTAAACACTGGTCCCTGCTGTTAGAGCCTGATAACTAAACCCTGGTTCCTGCTGTTAGAGCCTGATAACTAAACCCTGGTCCCTGCTGTTAGAGCCTGATTACTAAACCCTGCTGTTAGAGCCTGATGACTAAACCCTGGTCCCTGCTGTTAGAGTCTGGTAACTAAACCCTGGTCCCTGCTGTTAGAGCCTGATAACTAAACCCTGGTCCCTGCTGTTATACCCTGATAACTAAACCCTGGTCCCTGCTGTTAGAGCCTGATAACTAAACCCTGCATTTAGAGATAGGTAACTAAACCCTGGTACCTGCTGTTAGAGCCTGATAACTAAACCTTGGTCCCTGCTGTTAGAGCCTGATAACTAAACCCTGGTCCCTGCTGTTAGAGCCTGATAACTAAACCCTGGTCCCTGCTGTTAGAGCCTGATAACTAAACCCTGGTCCCTGCTGTTAGAGCCTCATAACTAAACCCTGGTCCCTGCTGTTAGAGCCTGATAACTAAACCCTGGTCCCTGCTGTTAGAGCCTGATAACTAAACCCTGGTCCCTGCTGTTAGAGTCTCATAACTAAACCCTGGTCCCTGCTGTTAGAGCCTGATAACTAAACCCTGGTCCCTGCTGTTAGAGCCTGATAACTAAACCCTGGTCCCTGCTGTTACAGCCTGATAACTAAACCCTGCTGTTAGAGCCTAATAACTAAACCCTGGTCCCTGCTGTTAGAGCCTCATAACTAAACCCTGGTCCCTGCTGTTAGAGGCTGATAACTAAAACCTGCTGTTAGAGCCTGATAACTAAACCCTGCTGTTATAGCCTGATAACTAAACCCTGCTGTTAGAGCCTGATAACTAAACCCTGGTCCCTGCTGTTAGAGCCTCATAACTAAACCCTGCTGTTAGAGCCTGATAACTAAACCCTGCTGTTAGAACCTGATAACTAAACCCCGGTCCCTACTGTTAGAACCTGATAACTAAACCCTGGTCCCTGCTGTTAGAGCCTGATAACGAAACCCTGGTCCCTGCTGTTAGCCTGATAACTAAACCCGGCTGTTAGAGCCTGATAACTATGCCCTGGTCCCTGCTGTTAGAGCCTGATAACTAAACACTGGTCCCTGCTGTTAGAGCCTGATAACTAAACCCTGGTTCCTGCTGTTAGAGCCTGATAACTAAACCCTGGTCCCTGCTGTTAGAGCCTGATTACTAAACCCTGCTGTTAGAGCCTGGTAACTAAACCCTGGTCCCTGCTGTTAGAGCCTGATAACTAAACCCTGGTCCCTGCTGTTATACCCTGATAACTAAACCCTGGTCCCTGCTGTTAGAGCCTGATAACTAAACCCTGCTGTTAGAGATTGGTAACTAAACCCTGGTACCTGCTGTTAGAGCCTGATAACTAAACCTTGGTCCCTGCTGTTAGAGCCTGATAACTAAACCCTGGTCCCTGCTGTTAGAGCCTGATAACTAAACCCTGGTCCCTGCTGTTAGAGCCTGATAACTAAACCTTGGTCCCTGCTGTTAGAGCCTGATTACTAAACCCTGGTCCCTGCTGTTAGAGTCTCATAACTAAACCCTGGTCCCTGCTGTTAGAGCCTGATAACTAAACCCTGGTCCCTGCTGTTAGAGCCTGATAACTAAACCCTGGTCCCTGCTGTTAGAGCCTGATAACTAAACCCTGCTGTTAGAGCCTAATAACTAAACCCTGGTCCCTGCTGTTAGAGCCTCATAACTAAACCCTGGTCCCTGCTGTTAGAGGCTGATAACTAAAACCTGCTGTTAGAGCCTGATAACTAAACCCTGCTGTTATAGCCTGATAACTAAACCCTGCTGTTAGAGCCTGATAACTAAACCCTGGTCCCTGCTGTTAGAGCCTCATAACTAAACCCTGCTGTTAGAGCCTGATAACTAAACCCTGCTGTTAGAACCTGATAACTAAACCCCGGTCCCTGCTGTTAGAACCTGATAACTAAACCCTGGTCCCTGCTGTTAGAGCCTGATAACGAAACCCTGGTCCCTGCTGTTAGCCTGATAACTAAACCCGGCTGTTAGAGCCTGATAACTATGCCCTGGTCCCTGCTGTTAGAGCCTGATAACTAAACACTGGTCCCTGCTGTTAGAGCCTGATAACTAAACCCTGGTTCCTGCTGTTAGAGCCTGATAACTAAACCCTGGTCCCTGCTGTTAGAGCCTGATTACTAAACCCTGCTGTTAGAGCCTGATGACTAAACCCTGGTCCCTGCTGTTAGAGTCTGTTAACTAAACCCTGGTCCCTGCTGTTAGAGCCTGATAACTAAACCCTGGTCCCTGCTGTTATACCCTGATAACTAAACCCTGGTCCCTGCTGTTAGAGCCTGATAACTAAACCCTGCTGTTAGAGATTGGTAACTAAACCCTGGTACCTGCTGTTAGAGCCTGATAACTAAACCTTGGTCCCTGCTGTTAGAGCCTGATAACTAAACCCTGGTCCCTGCTGTTAGAGCCTGATAACTAAACCCTGGTCCCTGCTGTTAGAGCCTGATAACTAAACCTTGGTCCCTGCTGTTAGAGCCTGATTACTAAACCCTGGTCCCTGCTGTTAGATAGAGCCTGATAACTAAACCCTGGTCCCTGCTGTTAGAGCCTGATAACTATACCCTGGTCCCTGCTGTTAGAGCCTGATAACTAAACCCTGGTCCTTGCTGTTAGAGCCTGATAACTAAACCCTGGTCCCTACTGTTAGAGCCTGATAACTAAACCCTGGTCCCTGCTGTTAGAGTCTGATAACTATACCCTTGTCCCTGCTGTTAGAGCCTGATAACTAAACCCTGGTCCCTGCTGTTAGAGCTTGATAACTAAACCCTGGTCCCTGCTGTTAGAGCCTGATAACTAAACCCTGGTCCCTGCTGTTAGAGCCTGATAACTAAACCCTGGTCACTGCTGTTAGAGCCTGATAACTAAACCCTGGTCCCTGCTGTTAGAGCCTCATAACTAAACCCTGCTGTTAGAGCCTGATAACTAAACCCTGCTGTTAGAACCTGATAACTAAACCCCGGTCCCTGCTGTTAGAACCTGATAACTAAACCCTGGTCCCTGCTGTTAGAGCCTGATAACGAAACCCTGGTCCCTGCTGTTAGCCTGATAACTAAACCCGGCTGTTAGAGCCTGATAACTATGCCCTGGTCCCTGCTGTTAGAGCCTGATAACTAAACACTGGTCCCTGCTGTTAGAGCCTGATAACTAAACCCTGGTTCCTGCTGTTAGAGCCTGATCACTAAACCCTGGTCCCTGCTGTTAGAGCCTGATTACTAAACCCTGCTGTTAGAGCCTGATGACTAAACCCTGGTCCCTGCTGTTAGAGTCTGGTAACTAAACCCTGGTCCCTGCTGTTAGAGCCTGATAACTAAACCCTGGTCCTGCTGTTATACCCTGATAACTAAACCCTGGTCCCTGCTGTTAGAGCCTGATAACTAAACCCTGCTGTTAGAGATTGGTAACTAAACCCTGGTACCTGCTGTTAGAGCCTGATAACTAAACCTTGGTCCCTGCTGTTAGAGCCTGATAACTAAACCCTGGTCCCTGCTGTTAGAGCCTGATAACTAAACCCTGGTCCCTGCTGTTAGAGCCTGATAACTAAACCTTGGTCCCTGCTGTTAGAGCCTGATTACTAAACCCTGGTCCCTGCTGTTAGAGTCTCATAACTAAACCCTGGTCCCTGCTGTTAGAGCCTGATAACTAAACCCTGGTCCCTGCTGTTAGAGCCTGATAACTAAACCCTGGTCCCTGCTATTAGAACCTGATAACTAAACCCTGGTCCCTGCTGTTAGAGCCTCATAACTAAACCCTGGTCCCTGCTGTTAGAGGCTGATAACTAAAACCTGCTGTTAGAGCCTGATAACTAAACCCTGCTGTTATAGCCTGATAACTAAACCCTGCTGTTAGAGCCTGATAACTAAACCCTGGTCCCTGCTGTTAGAGCCTCATAACTAAACCCTGCTGTTAGAGCCTGATAACTAAACCCTGCTGTTAGAACCTGATAACTAAACCCCGGTCCCTGCTGTTAGAACCTGATAACTAAACCCTGGTCCCTGCTGTTAGAGCCTGATAACGAAACCCTGGTCCCTGCTGTTAGCCTGATAACTAAACCCGGCTGTTAGAGCCTGATAACTATGCCCTGGTCCCTGCTGTTAGAGCCTGATAACTAAACCCTGGTCCCTGCTGTTAGAGCCTGATAACTAAACCCTGGTCCCTGCTGTTAGAGCCTGATAACTAAACCCTGGTCCCTGCTGGTCGGAAGGAAACCCCTTCTGTTTGGTGTTCCATGCTGGGTCTGCACGGTGGGTAATGTTTCAGTAAGGAGCTGTTCTCAAGCCCTCCTCTGTAATGGGGACTGGGGGAGGCAGCTATATTCTTCGTACAAAATGACACCCTATTCTCTATTTAGTGGTCTATTCTGGTCAAAGTTAGTGCACTATATAGGGGACATGGGTTAATTTGTGAGGCAGATGGTACGATCCCTCTTGTAGCAGGATCTAAAAACAGTGGGGTGTATTTTAAAGACGAGTCTCAGCAGAGGTCAGCAAACATCACTTCTGAGTCCTGTGCCTATGTATGTGTGTGTGCGCGTGTCTGACAAAACTGTTGTCCCGACGACCAGGAGACGACCCAACACAGAACAGACCCAACACAGCACAGACCCAACATAACACAACACAGACCCAACACAGCACAGACCCAACACAACACAACACAGACCCAACACAACAAAACACAGACCCAACACAGCACAGACCCAACACAGCACAGACCCAACACAGCACAGACCCAACACAGCACAGACCCAACACAACACAGCACAGACCCAACACAGCACAGACCCAACACAACACAGACCCAACACAACACAACACAGACCCAACACAGCACAGACCCAACACAGCACAGACCCAACACAACACAACACAGACCCAACACAGCACAAACCCAACACAACACAGACCCAACACAGCACAGACCCAACACAGCACAGACCCAACACAACACAACACAGACCCAACACAGCACAAACCCAACACAACACAGACCCAACACAGCACAGACCCAACACAGCACAGACCCAACACAACACAACACAGACCCAACACAGCACAAACCCAACACAACACAACACAGACCCAACACAGACCCAACACAGCACAAACCCAACACAACACAGACCCAACACAACACAGACCCAACACAACACAGACCCAACACAGCACAGACCCAACACAACACAGACCCAACACAGACCCAACACAGCACAGACCCAACACAGACCCAACACAGCACAGACCAAACACAGTACAGACCCAACACAACACAGACCCAACACAGCACAGACCCAACACAACACAGACCCAACACAGCACAGACCCAACACAGCACAGACCCAACCCAACACAGACCCAACACAGCACAGACCCAACACAGCACAGACCCAACCCAACACAGACCCAACACAGACCCAACACAACACAGACACAACACAACACAGACCCAACACAGCACAGACCCAACACAGCACAGACCCAACACAACACAGACCCAACACAACACAGACCCAACACAACACAGACCCAACACAACACAGACCCAACACAGACCCAACACAGGCTCAACACAACACAGACCCAACACAACACAGACCCAACACAGACCCAACACAGACTCAACACAACACAGACCCAACACAGCACAGACCCAACACAGACCCAACACAGGCCGCAGCGCAGAGTGCGATCTCACATCTCGGCTAAACGTTAAAAAGTTTTCATCTTGTTCAAAGGGAACAAGGCAGAGTATGGCTGCCGACGGCTGTTATACAAGACATTTAATATGAAAACTACAGTCGCAACAGAGTGAGGAATCTTGTTTGATGAACAGAGCCTTGGGCATATATAAATAGTGTGCTTTTAATTTAGTTAGGCTGTTATAACAGAGATAGTTTGTGTTTCAGAAGGAGTGAAGTGTTCAGTTTCAATTAGAACAGGGAACCCTTGGGGAGCGTTCTCTCTCTGCTGCATGAAAGGGTCCTATTGTGACGTTTCTTGGCCTTTTCTATTCATCTTCTCTGTCAACGCTGCTCTCCATTAGCCAATACAGTGAGGCTTCACAACTGATATTGATCTGCTTTTTGGAAAGACAAACCTCCGCATCGCAAATGGCCCACTGTTCCCTAACATATTGACACCCTGTTACACGTGGGCTCTGGTGTAAAGTAGGGCACTTACAGAAGGAATAGGCTGGCGTTTGAGACTCGGGAAGCATAACAGGTCCGTGGTCGATGGGTTGCATTAGAACTGATGCCATAGTCTCTCTGATTGTCTCTCTCTCTCTCTCTCTCTCTCTCTCTCTCTCTCTCTCTGATTGTCTCTCTCTCTCTCTCTCTCTCTCTCTCTCTCTCTCTCTGCATTGTAGATATTTATAGATCTACTGTGTGACTCTCGTTGTCCCTAAAACAGCCCTTATGACAGGAGGCTTGTTGCTTGTAACGGTGTGAACCTCCGTCTCTGTGTGCCTTTCTCTCTGTACGTGGTGCGTTTACCGTGCAGACCGTGCAGGCTTGGCTCTTCATGCTTTAAAATGCCACTATCAATAGCATTGGATTGTTCAGCAGCCTGCTGGGCCTTTAGGATACGAATAAAGCCACTTTATCTTCTTTACAGTTCATCTCTAAAACTAACTCTCCACCCTCGCTAAGGGGAAACTAACTCTCCACCCTCGCTAAGGGGAAACTAACTCTCCACCCTCGCTAAGGGGAAACTAACTCTCCACCCTCACTAAGGGGAAACTAACTCTCCACCCTCGCTAAGGGGAAACTAACTCTCCACCCTCGCTAAGGGGAAACTAACTCTCCACCCTCGCTAAGGGGAAACTAAGTCTCCACCCTCGCTAAGGGGAAACTAACTCTCCACCCTCGCTAAGAGGAAACTAACTCTCCACCCTCGCTAAGGGGAAACTAACTCTCCACCCTCACTAAGGGGAAACTAACTCTCCACCCTCGCTAAGAGGAAACTAAGTCTCCACCCTCGCTAAGGGGAAACTAACTCTCCACCCTCGCTAAGAGGAAACTAACTCTCCACCCTCGCTAAGAGGAAACTAACTCTCCACCCTCGCTAAGGGGAAACTAAGTCTCCACCCTCGCTAAGGGGAAACTAACTCTCCACCCTCGCTAAGAGGAAACTAAGTCTCCACCCTCGCTAAGGGGAAACTAACTCTCCACCCTCGCTAAGGGGAAACTAAGTCTCCACCCTCGCTAAGAGGAAACTAAGTCTCCACCCTCGCTAAGGGGAAACTAACTCTCCACCCTCGCTAAGGGGAAACTAACTCTCCACCCTCGCTAAGGGGAAACTAACTCTCCACCCTCGCTAAGGGGAAACTAACTCTCCACCCTCGCTAAGTGGAAACTAACTCTCCACCCTCGCTAAGGGGAAACTAACTCTCCACCCTCGCTAAGGGGAAACTAACTCTCCACCCTCGCTAAGGGGAAACTAACTCTCCACCCTCGCTAAGGGGAAACTAACTTTCCACCCTCGCTAAGGGGAAACTAACTCTCCACCCTCGCTAAGGGGAAACTAACTCTCCACCCTCACTAAGGGGAAACTAACTCTCCACCCACGCTAAGGGGAAACTAACTCTCCACCCTCGCTAAGGGGAAACTAACTCTCCACCCTCACTAAGGGGAAACTAACTCTCCATCCTCGACTAACTCTCCACCCTCGCTAAGGGGAAACTAACTCTCCACCCTCGCTAAGGGGAAACTAACTCTCCACCCTCGCTAAGGGGAAACTAACTCACCACCCTCGCTAAGGGGAAACTAACTCTCCACCCTCGCTAATGGGAAACTAACTCTCCACCCTCACTAAGGGGAAACTAACTCTCCACCCTCGCTAAGGGGAAACTAACTCTCCACCCTCGCTAAGGGGAAACTAACTCTCCACCCTCGCTAAGGGGAAACTAACTCTCCACCCTCGCTAAGGGGAAACTCTCAGCCCCTTTCTCTAGAATGTTGTTGTGTTGAGGCGTCACATGCTCTATGTTTGTTAACGCAAAAGCTTCACATTTTGGGATTTATTTTTTTATTTCACCTTTATTTAACCAGGTAGGCCAGTTGAGAACACCTTTATTTAACCAGGTAGGCCAGTTGAGAACACCTTTATTTAACCAGGTAGGCCAGTTGAGAACACCTTTATTTAACCAGGTAGGCCAGTTGAGAACACCTTTATTTAACCAGGTAGGCCAGTTGAGAACACCTTTATTTAACCAGGTAGGCTAGTTGAGAACACCTTTATTTAACCAGGTAGGCTAGTTGAGAACACCTTTATTTAACCAGGTAGACTAGTTGAGAACACCTTTATTTAACCAGGTAGGCCAGTTGAGAACACCTTTATTTAACCAGGTAGGCTAGTTGAGAACACCTTTATTTAACCAGGTAGGCTAGTTGAGAACACCTTTATTTAACCAGGTAGGCTAGTTGAGAACACCTTTATTTAACCAGGTAGGCTAGTTGAGAACACCTTTATTTAACCAGGTAGGCCAGTTGAGAACACCTTTATTTAACCAGGTAGGCCAGTTGAGAACACCTTTATTTAACCAGGTAGGCCAGTTGAGAACACCTTTATTTAACCAGGTAGGCCAGTTGAGAACACCTTTATTTAACCAGGTAGGCCAGTTGAGAACACCTTTATTTAACCAGGTAGGCCAGTTGAGAACACCTTTATTTAACCAGGTAGGCCAGTTGAGAACAAGTTCTCATTTACATCTGTGACCTGGCCAAGATAAAGCAAAGCAGTGCGACACAAACAACACAGTACAACATACAACGACACAGAGTTACACATGAAATAAACAAACATACAGTCAATAAGACAGTAGAACTAAAAGAAAGTCTATATATAGTGTGTGCAAATGGAAGTAAGGCAATAAATAGGCCATAGTAGCAAAGTAATTACAATTTAGCAGATTAACACTGGAGTGATAGATGAGCAGATGATGATGTGCAAGTAGAGATACTGGTGTGCAAAAGAGCAGAAAAGTTAATAAAAACAATATGGGGATGAGGTAGTCGGATGGGCTATTTACAGATGGGCTGTACAGCTGCAGCGATCGGGTAGCTGCTCAGATAGCTGATGTTTAAAGTTAGAGAGGGAGATGTGAGTCTCCAACTGCAGCGATCGGGTAGCTGCTCAGATAGCAGATGTTTAAAGTTAGAGAGGGAGATATGAGTCTCCAACTGCAGCGACCGGGTAGCTGCTCAGATAGCTGATGTTTAAAGTTAGAGAGGGAGATGTGAGTCTTTTGGGAAATGTGGGATGTGTTTCTTTACGGACACCGTTTCATACGTTTGGAATGAGAGCTTTTTCAAAGCCAGATATGAAGTTTAACATGAAATAGGCTTATCACAGAAACAAACAAAAAATGACTGTTGAGAAATTCAGAATTCAGGGTTTTATGCTACTCAAGTGTGGCACAGAAATGTGAATCCATCCATCACGTTCATATATTTATCTCTTAAGACTCTGGCAGAGAGAGAGAGAGAACAGGTCAAATACCCAGTGAGTGAGTCCACTGGTGCTCATTGAGCAGAGAGACAGAGGCCTTTTGTGAGATGAATAGAAGTCTCTCCTTTCTCTTTCTCTTTGTCTCTTTCTGATCCTCGTCTGTCTGTAGAGAAAGACATCGCTCCTAAGAGTCATTCTCTGTTCTCCACATTTTGGCCTTATTTCGCTCTTTTTTTACAAATTGGACTTTTCTGTATCTCTCAATCTTTTTACAAATTGGACTTGATAAGAAAACTTATCAGTCGGAATATTTAGAACAGTAGAACAGAGAGAGACAGAGAGAGAGAGAGAGAGAGAGAGCAGAGAGAGAGAGAGAGCAGAGAGAGAGAGAGAGAGAGACAGAGAGAGAGAGAGAGAGACAGAGAGAGAGAGAGAGCAGAGAGAGAGAGAGAGAGAGAGACAGAGAGAGAGAGAGAGAGACAGAGAGAGAGAGAGAGAGAGAGAGAGACAAAGAGAGAGACAGAGAGAGAGAGACAAAGAGAGAGAGAGAGACAGAGAGAGAGACAGAGACAGAGAGAGAGAGAGAGAGACAGAGAGAGAGAGAGAGAGAGAGAGAGAGAGAGAGAGAGAGAGAGACAGAGAGACTGAGAGACTGAGAGACTGAGAGACTGAGAGACTGAGAGGCGTTGGTTCTGAGCAGTAAACGGTCCCAAACTCTAAACCACTATCTGTATCCCAAATAGCACCCTATTCCCCATATAGGGCCCATACAACTGGTCAAAAGCAGTGCACTATCGCTATATAGTGAATAGGGTGTAAATTGGGATGTGTTGTTGTGTACAGAGATGGGCAGTATTTCTGTGACATGTATTTGATTAAATATGTATTTCAATTAATTCTGAGTATTTTATAAACCCCGGGTTTATATTATATTATACTGGGCTGATCTACATTCCAATGTATTTTGTAACAAGATGCTTTCGAGAGCTATAATTTATATTTCCAAAATACATTTCTATACCTTTTTTAAAAAAGCGGTTAACATTTTGTGGCCCCCATTTCACCCTGTATCGGTATCAGAAATCGGACGGATATTGATTGGACGAACCGTACACGGTTTCTGATGGCACTATGGTGTGATAAGAGCTAAATTAACGAAATAAAAATGGATATGTACAAATTAACAATTGTAAAACATGCTGAGTATTATTCTAACTATCTCTCCCATAATAATACCCAGTGTGCTTTGCAGGTCATTTTGGTATGTTCATTTTCACATGTAGCAGACGCTGTTATCCAGAGTGACTCGCTAAATGAAGATAAACAATCTCTCCCATAATAATACCCAGTGTGCTTTGCAGGTCATTTTGGTATGTTCATTTTCACATGTAGCAGACGCTGTTATCCAGAGTGACTCGCTAAATGAAGATAAACAACAACATATCACAGTAATAGCAAGTAAAACGTTTTTGGAACTATTACTGAGAATGTTGCTGTTCTGGCTGGCTACTTGCACATGAAAATACAAAATACAAGTATTTTAATTCAATAAATTACTAAAAAAACAAGTATTTTGTAATACAATTATTTTGCTGTTTATTTTGTAGTTAATTTTGGTACATTGATCTTTATGGTATTTAGTCAGGTTTTCCCCCATGCCTGGTTGCCTAGGAGATTAAGCCCACCTTTGACCTGTGAGAGTTTAACCACTGTGATTTAAATGTGATTATGATGGCACAGTCACTGGGGACCAATAGATGACCTTTCTGTCACAACCATAGTCCTGACTGCTCTACCTAACACATGTGGATGTACGCAGGCCTTTCCTGCAGTCAAACGACCTCGTGGCCTCGTGGCTGGAATGTTGCTCATATTTTTCATCCTTTCATAATTAATAATCATCATTGCTTTGAAACCCTGCTGAAAATCCGCTGTTTTCGACGTCAACCCGGCTTTATGTTACGTCAGTCTTCTCTGATGTACGTGTATGAACTGAAAATATAATATATTTCAACTCTGTATCTGACATACAGGTAAGGGGTCTTCTTTTTGTTGAACCCATAACCACGTGTGTGAGGTGGGTACTTTTGTTTCCAAGTAGATTTGTTTAAGTCTACCCAGAAACACTCTGTGTGACCCTAAATTATCCCCCCTGCAGATTAAACAATGTAGCTGTACTCACGGGCGCCTGACTTTGTCTAAAAGTGGGAGTGTAAACAAAACAACCATCATCCTGATGAAAATACGCTCTTTGTCTTTAACAAACTAATGTTTGTGCATATTTTCAGCGTGGAACAGATGTTTAGAGTGGTTATAACCGAACCCTAGGCTAACCAATTCTAAAAGGCACTAGCAGGTCTAAAAGTAGTCTCAGCAGGAAATAGACTGAACGCAATTATTTCAAAAACGGAAGCTCCAGTTGTTGGAGCACATATTTCCCAACTTCAATCAACCAGTCCATTTTGAATTCATGATAAAAACCAGGAACTTCGCTTGTGAATCCCCTTGTGGGTCTCGTCAGTTAGATACGTTTTTACAGGCATTTATTTCTGTAGGCTTAACGGGAGTCTGTTTGTGCAATCAGGACGTGTGTGTAGAGAGAGCAGTCAGAACACAGTGGAGTGAGTGAGATATGGAGGGGAAAGGGAATTTAGGCAGAAGAATAGGCATGATGCTTTGCTTTGTTTCCCAGAATGCACATGTAGACCTATGGAACACTAGAGTCAACATGTAGGACTATGGAACACTAGAGTCAACATGTAGGACTATGGAACACTAGAGTCAGCATGTAGGACTATGGAACACTAGAGTCAACATGTAGGACTATGGAACACTAGAGTCAACATGTAGGACTATGGAACACTAGAGTCAACATGTAGGACTATGGGATACTAGAGTCAACATGTAGGACACTAGAGTCAACATGTAGGACTATGGAACACCAGAGTCAACATGTAGGACTATGGAACACTAGAGCCAACATGTAGGACACTAGAGTCAACATGTAGGACTATGGGACACTAGAGTCAACATGTAAGACTATGGAACACTAGAGTCAACATGTAGGACTATGGAACACTAGAGTCAACATGTAGGACTATGGGATACTAGAGTCAACATGTAGGACACTAGAGTCAACATGTAGGACTATGGAACACCAGAGTCAACATGTAGGACTATGGAACACTAGAGTCAACATGTAGGACACTAGAGTCAACATGTAGGACTATGGGACACTAGAGTCAACATGTAAGACTATAGAACACTAGAGTCAACATGTAGGACTATGGAACACTAGAGTCAACATGTAGGACTATGGAACACTAGAGTCAACATGTAGGACTATGGGACACTAGAGTCAACATGTAGGACTATGGAACACTAGAGTCAACATGTAGGACTATGGAACACTAGAGTCAACATGTAGGACTATGGGACACTAGAGTCATCATGTAAGACTATGGAACACTAGAGTCAACATGTAGGACTATGGGACACTAGAGTCAACATGTAGGACTATGGAACACTAGAGTCAACATGTAGAACACTAGAGTCAACATGTAGGACTATGGAACACTAGAGTCAACATGTAGACCTATGGAACACTAGAGTCAACATGTAAGACTATGGAACACTAGAGTCAACATGTAGGACTATGGGACACTAGAGTCAACATGTAGGACTATGGAACACTAGAGTCAACATGTAGGACTATGGAACACTAGAGTCAACATGTAGGACTATGGGACACTAGAGTCAACATGTAGGACTATGGAACACTAGAGTCAACATGTAGAACACTAGAGTCAACATGTAGGACTATGGGACACTAGAATCAACATGTAGGACTATGGAACACTAGAGTCAACATGTAGGACTATGGAACACTAGAGTCAACATGTAGGACTATGGAACACTAGAGTCAACATGTAGGACTATGGGACACTAGAGTCAACATGTAAGACTATGGAACACTAGAGTCAACATGTAGGACTATGGGATACTAGAGTCAACATGTAGGACACTAGAGTCAACATGTAGGACTATGGAACACCAGAGTCAACATGTAGGACTATGGAACACTAGAGCCAACATGTAGGACACTAGAGTCAACATGTAGGACTATGGGACACTAGAGTCAACATGTAAGACTATGGAACACTAGAGTCAACATGTAGGACTATGGAACACTAGAGTCAACATGTAGGACTATGGGATACTAGAGTCAACATGTAGGACACTAGAGTCAACATGTAGGACTATGGAACACCAGAGTCAACATGTAGGACTATGGAACACTAGAGTCAACATGTAGGACACTAGAGTCAACATGTAGGACTATGGGACACTAGAGTCAACATGTAAGACTATGGAACACTAGAGTCAACATGTAGGACTATGGAACACTAGAGTCAACATGTAGGACTATGGAACACTAGAGTCAACATGTAGGACTATGGAACACTAGAGTCAACATGTAGGACTATGGAACACTAGAGTCAACATGTAGGACTATGGGACACTAGAGTCAACATGTAAGACTATGGAACACTAGAGTCAACATGTAAGACTATGGAACACTAGAGTCAACATGTAAGACTATGGAACACTAGAGTCAACATGTAAGACTATGGAACACTAGAGTCAACATGTAGGACTATGGAACACTAGAGTCAACATGTAGGACTATGGAACACTAGAGTCAACATGTAGGACTATGGAACACTAGAGTCAACATGTAGGACTATGGAACACTAGAGTCAACATGTAGGACTATGGAACACTAGAGTCAACATGTAGGACTATGGAACACTAGAGTCAACATGTAAGACTATGGAACACTAGAGTCAACATGTAGGACTATGGAACACTAGAGTCAACATGTAGAACACTAGAGTCAACATGTAGGACTATGGAACACTAGAGTCAACATGTAAGACTATGGAACACTAGAGTCAACATGTAGGACTATGGGACACTAGAGTCAACATGTAGGACTATGGAACACTAGAGTCAACATGTAGGACTATGGAACACTAGAGTCAACATGTAGGACTATGGGACACTAGAGTCAACATGTAAGACTATGGAACACTAGAGTCAACATGTAGGACTATGGGACACTAGAGTCAACATGTAGGACTATGGAACACTAGAGTCAACATGTAGAACACTAGAGTCAACATGTAGGACTATGGAACACTAGAGTCAACATGTAGACCTATGGAACACTAGAGTCAACATGTAAGACTATGGAACACTAGAGTCAACATGTAGGACTATGGGACACTAGAGTCAACATGTAGGACTATGGAACACTAGAGTCAACATGTAGGACTATGGAACACTAGAGTCAACATGTAGGACTATGGGACACTAGAGTCAACATGTAGGACTATGGAACACTAGAGTCAACATGTAGAACACTAGAGTCAACATGTAGGACTATGGGACACTAGAATCAACATGTAGGACTATGGGACACTAGAGTCAACATGTAGGACTATGGGACACTAGAGTCAACATGTAGGACAATAGAGTCAACATGTAGGACTATGGGTCACTAGAGTCAACATGTAGGACACTAGAGTCAACATGTAGGACTATGGAACACTAGTCAACATGTAGGACTATGGAACACTAGAGTCAACATGTAGGACTATGGAACACTAGAGTCAACATGTAGGACTATGGAACACTAGAGTCAACATGTAGGACTATGGGACACTAGAGTCAACATGTAGAACACTAGAGTCAACATGTAGGACTATGGGACACTAGTCAACATGTAGGACTATGGAACACTAGAGTCAACATGTAGGACTATGGAACACTAGAGTCAACATGTAAGACTATGGAACACTAGAGTCAACATGTAAGACTATGGAACACTAGAGTCAACATGTAGGACTATGGGACACTAGAGTCAACATATAGGACTATGGAACACTAGAGTCAACATGTAGGACTATGGAACACTAGAGTCAACATGTAGGACACTAGAGTCAACATGTAGGACTATGGGACACTAGAGTCAACATGTAGGACACTAGAGTCAACATGTAGGACTATGGAACACTAGAGTCAACATGTAGGACTATGGAACACTAGAGTCAACATATAGGACTATGGAACACTAGAGTCAACATGTAGGACTATGGAACACTAGAGTCAACATGTAGGACACTAGAGTCAACATGTAGGACTATGGGACACTAGAGTCAACATGTAGGACACTAGAGTCAACATGTAGGACTATGGAACACCAGAGTCAACATGTAGGACTATGGAACACTAGAGTCAACATGTAGGACTATGGAACACTAGAGTCAACATGTAGGACTATGGGACACTAGAGTCAACATGTAGAACACTAGAGTCAACATGTAGGACTATGGAACACTAGAGTCAACATGTAGGACTATGGAACACTAGAGTCAACATGTAAGACTATGGAACACTAGAGTCAACATGTAGGACTATGGAACACTAGAGTCAACATGTAGGACTATGGGACACTAGAGTCAACATGTAGAACACTAGAGTCAACATGTAGGACTATGGAACACTAGTCAACATGTAGGACACTAGAGTCAACATGTAGGACTATGGAACACTAGAGTCAACATGTAGGACTATGGAACACTAGAGTCAACATGTAGGACTATGGAACACTAGAGTCAACATGTAGGACTATGGAACACTAGAGTCAACATGTAGGACTATGGAACACTAGAGTCAACATGTAGGACTATGGAACACTAGAGTCAACATGTAGGACTATGGAACACTAGTCAACATGTAGGACACTAGAGTCAACATGTAGGACTATGGAACACTAGAGTCAACATGTAGGACTATGGAACACTAGAGTCAACATGTAGGACTATGGAACACTAGAGTCAACATGTAGGACTATGGAACACTAGAGTCAACATGTAGGACTATGGAACACTAGAGTCAACATGTAGGACTATGGGACACTAGAGTCAACATGTAGGACTATGGAACACTAGAGTCAACATGTAGGACTATGGGACACTAGAGTCAACATGTAGGACACTAGAGTCAACATGTAGGACTATGGAACACTAGTCAACATGTAGGACACTAGAGTCAACATGTAGGACTATGGAACACTAGAGTCAACATGTAGGACTATGGAACACTAGAGTCAACATGTAGGACTATGGAACACTAGAGTCAACATGTAGGACTATGGAACACTAGAGTCAACATGTGTGCTAGGTGTGTATTGTAGCTAGTTGTGTATTGTAGCTAGATGTGTATATAGCTAGGTCAGTGTATTGTAGCTAGGTCAGTGTATTGTAGCTATGTGTGTATATAGCTAGGTGTGTATTGTAGCTAGGTGTGTATATAGCTAGGTGTGTATTTTAGCTAGGTCAGTGTATTGTAGCTAGGTGTGTATTGTAGCTAGGTCAGTGTATTGTAGCTAGGCGTGTATTGTAGCAAGGTCAGTGTATTGTAGCTAGGTGTGTATTGTAGCTAGGTGTGTATTTTAGCTAGGTCAGTGTATTGTAGCTAGGTGTGTATTGTAGCTAGGTGTGTATATAGCTAGGTGTGTATATAGCTAGATCATTGTATTGTAGCTAGGTGTGTATATAGCTAGGTGTGTATATAGCTAGATCAGTGTATTGTAACTAGGTCAGTGTATATCGCTAGGTGTCTATATAGCTAGGTCAGTGTATTGTAACTAGGTGTGTATTGTAGCTAGGTCAGTATATTGTAGCTAGGTCAGTATATATTAGCTAGGTGTGTATATAGCTAGGTGTGTATATTGCTAGGTCAGTGTATTGTAGCTAGGTGTCTATATAACTAGGTGTGTATATAGCTAGGTCAGTGTAGTCAACATGTAGGACTATGGAACACTAGAGTCAACATATAGGACTATGGAACACTAGAGTCAACATGTAGGACTATGGAACACTAGAGTCAACATGTAGGACACTAGAGTCAACATGTAGGACTATGGGACACTAGAGTCAACATGTAGGACACTAGAGTCAACATGTAGGACTATGGAACACTAGAGTCAACATGTAGGACTATGGAACACTAGAGTCAACATGTAGGACTATGGAACACTAGAGTCAACATGTAGGACTATGGGACACTAGAGTCAACATGTAGAACACTAGAGTCAACATGTAGGACTATGGAACACTCGAGTCAACATGTAGGACTATGGAACACTAGAGTCAACATGTAAGACTATGGAACACTAGAGTCAACATGTAGGACTATGGAACACTAGAGTCAACATGTAGGACTATGGAACACTAGAGTCAACATGTAGGACTATGGGACACTAGAGTCAACATGTAGAACACTAGAGTCAACATGTAGGACTATGGAACACTAGTCAACATGTAGGACACTAGAGTCAACATGTAGGACTATGGAACACTAGAGTCAACATGTAGGACTATGGAACACTAGAGTCAACATGTAGGACTATGGAACACTAGAGTCAACATGTAGGACTATGGAACACTAGAGTCAACATGTAGGACTATGGAACACTAGAGTCAACATGTAGGACTATGGAACACTAGAGTCAACATGTAGGACTATGGAACACTAGTCAACATGTAGGACACTAGAGTCAACATGTAGGACTATGGAACACTAGAGTCAACATGTAGGACTATGGAACACTAGAGTCAACATGTAGGACTATGGAACACTAGAGTCAACATGTAGGACTATGGAACACTAGAGTCAACATGTAGGACTATGGAACACTAGAGTCAACATGTAGGACTATGGGACACTAGAGTCAACATGTAGGACTATGGAACACTAGAGTCAACATGTAGGACTATGGGACACTAGAGTCAACATGTAGGACACTAGAGTCAACATGTAGGACTATGGAACACTAGTCAACATGTAGGACACTAGAGTCAACATGTAGGACTATGGAACACTAGAGTCAACATGTAGGACTATGGAACACTAGAGTCAACATGTAGGACTATGGAACACTAGAGTCAACATGTAGGACTATGGAACACTAGAGTCAACATGTGTGCTAGGTGTGTATTGTAGCTAGTTGTGTATTGTAGCTAGATGTGTATATAGCTAGGTCAGTGTATTGTAGCTATGTCAGTGTATTGTAGCTAGGTCAGTGTATTGTAGCTATGTGTGTATATAGCTAGGTGTGTATTGTAGCTAGGTGTGTATATAGCTAGGTGTGTATTTTAGCTAGGTCAGTGTATTGTAGCTAGGTGTGTATTGTAGCTAGGTCAGTGTATTGTAGCTAGGCGTGTATTGTAGCAAGGTCAGTGTATTGTAGCTAGGTGTGTATTGTAGCTAGGTGTGTATTGTAGCTAGGTCAGTGTATTGTAGCTAGGTGTGTATTGTAGCTAGGTGTGTATATAGCTAGGTGTGTATATAGCTAGATCATTGTATTGTAGCTAGGTGTGTATATAGCTAGGTGTGTATATAGCCAGATCAGTGTATTGTAACTAGGTCAGTGTATATCGCTAGGTGTCTATATAGCTAGGTCAGTGTATTGTAACTAGGTGTGTATTGTAGCTAGGTCAGTATATTGTAGCTAGGTCAGTATATATTAGCTAGGTGTGTATATAGCTAGGTGTGTATATTGCTAGGTCAGTGTATTGTAGCTAGGTGTCTATATAACTAGGTGTGTATATAGCTAGGTCAGTGTATTGTAGCTAGGTGTGTATATAGCTAGGTTTGTATATAGCTAGGTGTGTATATAGCTAGATCAGTGTATTGTAGCTAGGTGTGTATATAGCTAGGTCAGTGTATTGTAGCTAGGTGTGTATATAGTTAGGTGTGTATATAGCTAGGTGTGTATATAGCTAGGTCAGTGTATTGTAGCTAGGTGTGTATATAGTTAGGTGTGTTTATAGCTAGATCCGTGTATTGTAGCTAGGTGTGTTTATAGCTAGATCAGTGTATTGTAGCTAGGTGTGTATATAGTTAGGTGTGTATATAGCTAGGTGTGTATATAGCTAGGTCAGTGTATTGTAGCTAGGTGTGTATATAGTTAGGTGTGTTTATAGCTAGATCAGTGTATTGTAGTTAGGTGTATATATAGCTAGATCAGTGTATTGTAGCTAGGTGTGTATATAGCTAGGTGTGTATATAGCTAGGTGTGTATTTAGCTAGGTCAGTCAGTGTATTGTAGCTAGGTGTGTATATAGTTAGGCATGGTGCCAGGCGCTCAGCTTTAAGCAGTGACATTGTCATCGAGAGATGTGCGGATGAGGTCATGGCGGGATATAATTTATTGGCCAGCGTGTGTGTGTGTTTGAATGTGTCTCTGTGTGTGTACGTGAGTCTGTGAAGATTCATGTTATTTCCTGATGAGTGACACCAGATCATCAGTCACATGCGGGCCCCATGACACCCGGCCTCAGCTCTGGATCAGGACAGACACGTCCTCATCATCTCTCATGTCCTCACCTCCATGGGAAATCCCAGGGGAGAGAGCGGGGTGGCAGGCTCCCTATCATTATGCATACCCTAGTCCTACTATATATACCACCTCAAAGTCATAACGTGATCACACGTTTATATTGCTACATTAGCTACTCTATAATGTATTGTTAGTTACTTCAACTTAACATAGCTAGTTTATAATGTATTGTTAGTTACTTCAACTTAACATAGCTACTTTATATTGTATTGTTAGTTACTTCAACTTAACATAGCTAGTTTATAATGTATTGTTAGTTACTTCAACTTAACATAGCTATTTTATAATGCATTGTTAGTTACTTCAACCTAACTTTATACATTGTTATTGTCAAAGTGCATTCAGAAAGTATTCAGACCCCTTGACTTTTTAAAACATTTTGTTACATTACTGCCTTATTCTGAAATTGATTAAATTGTATTTTCCCCCTCATCAATCTACACACAATACCCCATAGTGACATCACAATACCCCATAGTGACATCACAACACCCCATAATGGCATCACAATACCCCATAGTGACATCTATGATACATCTATGATACATCATCTATGACTATGATACAGCTCACTTCACTACCAGAGATTACCCGGTAATGACATCACAATACCCCATAGTGACATCACAATACCCCATAATGACGTCACAATACCCCATAGTGACATCACAATACCCCATAGTGGCATCACAACACCCCATAGTGACATCACAACACCCCATAGTGACATCACAATACCCCATAGTGGCATCACAACACCCCATAGTGACATCACAACACCCCATAGTGACATCACAACACCCCATAGTGACATCACAATACCCCATAGTGACATCACAATACCCCATAGTGACATCACAATAACCCATAATGTAGAAAAGTGTGCAAATGTATTTTTTTTAAAACACGGAAATATGACAATTACATAAGTATTCAGACCCTTTACTCAGTACTTTTGGCAGCGATTACAGCCTTGAGTCTTGGGTATGACGCTAGAAGCCTGGTACACCTGTATTTGGTGAATTTCTCCCATTCTTCTCTGCAGATCCTCTCAAGCTCTATCAGGTTGGATGGGGAGCATCGCTGCACAGCTATTCTCAGGTCTCTCTAGAGATGTTTAGATCGGGTTCCAGTCCTGGCTCTGGCTGGGCCACTCAAGGACATTCAGAGACTTGTCCCGAAGCCACTCCTGTATTCTCTTGGTTGTGTGCTTAGGGTCGTTATCCTGTTGGAAGGTGAACCTTCGCCCCCAGTCTAAGGTCCTGAAAAGTCTGGAGCAGGTTTTCATCAAGGATCTCTCTGTACTTTGCACCATTAATCTCTTCCCTCAATCCTTACTAGTCTCCCAGTCCCTGCCGCTGAAAAACATCCTCTCAGCATGATGCTGCCACCACCATGCTTCACCATAGGGATGGTACCAGGTTTCCTCCAGACATGACGCTTGGCATTCAGGCCAAAGAGTTCAATCTTGGTTTCATCAGACCAAATAATCTTGTTTATCATGGTCTGAGTGTCCTTTAGGTGCCTTTTGGCAAACTCCAAGCGTGCTGTCATATGCCTTTTACTGAGGAGTGGCTTCCGTCTGGCCACTCTACCATAAAGGCCTGATTGGTGGAGTGCTGCAGAGATGGTTGTCCTTCTGGAAGGTTCTCTCATCTCCACAGAGGAGCTCTGTCAGAGTGACCATCAGGTTCATCAAGGCCCTTCTCCCCCGATTGCTCAGTTTGGCCGGGCGGCCAGCTCTAGGACGAGTCTTAGTGGTTTCAAACGGAGACCACTGTGCTCTTGGGGACCTTCAAAGTTGCAGAAATGTTTTGGTACCCTTCCCCAGATTTGTGCCTCGACACGATCCTGTCTCGGAGCTCTACAGGCAATTCCTTCGACCTCATGGTTTGGTTTTTGCTCTGACATGCACTGTCAACTGTGGGACCTTGTATAGACAGGTGTGTGCCTTTCCAAATCATGTACAATCAACTAAATGTACTACAGATGGACTCCAATCAAGTTGTAGAAACATCTCAAGGATGATCAATGGAAACAGGATGCACCTGAGCTCAATTGCAAGTCTCATAGCAAAGGTTCTGAATGCTTATGCTCTCTGCAGGCCATTCACTAGGTCCCCCCGTGTGGTTCTGGATTTTTTGCTCACCGTTCTTGTGATAATTTTGACCCCACGGGGTGAGATCTTGCGTGGAGCCCCAGATCGAGGGAGATTATCAGTGGTCTTGTATGTCTTCCATTTCCTAATAATTGCTCCCACAGTTGATTTCTTCAAACCAAGCTGCTTACCTATTGCAGATTCAGTCTTCCCAGCCTGGTGCAAGTCTACAATTTTGTTTCTGGTGTCCTTTGACAGCTCTTTGGTCTTGGCCATAGTGGAGTTTGGAGTGTGACTGTTTGAGGTTGTGGACAGGTGTCTTTTATACTGATAACAAGTTCAAACAGGTGCCTTTAATACAGGTAACGAGTGGAGGACAGAGGAGCCTCTTAAAGAAGAAGTTACAGGTCTGTGAGAGACAGAAATCTTGCTTGTTTGTAGGTGACCAAATACTTATTTTCCACCATAATTTGCAAATAAATTCATTAAAAATCCTACAATGTGATTTTCTGGATTTTTTCCCCTCGTTTTGTCTGTCATAGTTGAAGTGTACCTATGATGAAAATTACAGGCCTCTCTCATCTTTTTAAGTGGGAGAACTTGCACAATTGGTGGCTGACTAAATACTTTTTTGCCCCACTGTATTCCTCACCTTGATAAAATATCCCTACATGTGAGGCTCCTACACTATTACCAAGACAGCTTCGAGTTAAGAGTCATGGCTACTTCTTGGAGAGAACTTCTGATGGATTCACAGGAAGTCAAAGATCTTTGTCAACTTTGCCCAGATAGAAGGATCAAGAGGTTCAAGAGTGATGCATTTCTATTTTATTGCAAAGTCAACTTTAAAGTTCACTTGGTTCCGTTATTGGATTCCTGCCCCTCCTTTTCCTTGCCTAATTATTTATCCTAATTAGGACGTAGACCTGTGTTGTCCTCTGTTGAGTCCTTTGTCACCACAGTGGAAGCGATCTGCATTGATTTTATTTGCTCATTTCTTTTTAATTGCGTGGCTTGTCTCCCAGTGTAACTAGATCTCCACAGTCTCACCATTTAGGAACATTACAGTCAGTGATATTCCCTCTTTGCCCTCTGCGAAGGACTGGCTGTGAGTTAGCTAGTTATTAAGTAGCACCAAAACAGAATGAATATAAATACTAACACATAGTCCTAAATATACCGTACTATTTAAGACCTGTAAAGTCTGAATCTTCAGAGGGTTAGGGTTAGAGATTTAGAGAGGAGAGAATAGATCATTCATTAAAGGTCTCATTTCAACCTTTAAGTCACAGTGCAGTTCATTTCAGATAAAACATGTCGTCCAACACTGATGACCTTTGACTTGAGAAACACCTGCAGACGTATTGCAACAAAGGTGGCTTGCTAAAAACATCATTCAGCCTGTCTAGCTAGATACAGTAAAAACATTGGTTCATTCAGCCTGTCTAGATACAGTAAAAACATTGGTTCATTCAGCCTGTCTAGATACAGTAAAAACATTGGTTCATTCAGCCTGTCTAGATACAGTAAAAACATTGGTTCATTCAGCCTGTCTAGATACAGTAAAAACATTGGTTCATTCAGCCTGTCTAGCTAGATACAGTAAAAACATTGGTTCATTCAGCCTGACTAGATACAGTAAAAACATTGGTTCATTCAGCCTGTCTAGATACAGTAAAAACATTGGTTCATTCAGCCTGTCTAGATACAGTAAAAACATTGGTTCATTCAGCCTGTCTAGATACAGTAAAAACATTGGTTCATTCAGCCTGTCTAGATACAGTAAAAACATTGGTTCATTCAGCCTGTCTAGATACAGTAAAAACATTGTTTCATTCAGCCTGTCTAGATACAGTAAAAACATTGTTTCATTCAGCCTGTCTAGATACAGTAAAAACATTGTTTCATTCAGCCTGTCTAGATACAGTAAAAACATTGGTTCATTCAGCCTGTCTAGATACAGTAAAAACATTGGTTCATTCAGCCTGTCTAGATACAGTAAAAACATTGGTTCATTCAGCCTGTCTAGATACAGTAAAAACATTGGTTCATTCAGCCTGTCTAGATACAGTAAAAACATTGGTTCATTCATCCTGTCTAGATACAGTAAAAACATTGGTTCATTCATCCTGTCTAGATACAGTAAAAACATTGGTTCATTCAGCCTGTCTAGATACAGTAAAAACATTGGTTCATTCAGCCTGTCTAGATACAGTAAAAACATTGGTTCATTCAGCCTGTCTAGATACAGTAAAAACATTGGTTCATTCAGCCTGTCTAGATGTGGTGCTCTGCTGTCAGCAACTGGCTGGGTTGAATTAGTGGTAAGTCAGACCTAACATCACCTATCATCTAACATCTCCTATCAGCTAACATCTCCTAACATCTACTAACACCTAACAACACCTAACATCACCTAACATCTAACATCTCCTAACATCTCCTAACATCTAACATCACCTAACATCGCCTGAATTAGTGGTAAAGTCAGACCTAACATCTCCTAACATCTAACATCTCCTATCATCTAACATCTCCTAACATCTCCTATCATCTAACATCTCCTAACATCTCCTAACATCTAACATCTCCTAACATCTCCTATCATCGCCCAACATAATCTTACATCACCTAACATCACCTAACATCTAACATCACCTAACATCTCCTAACATCTAACATCACCTGACATCTCCTAACATCACCTAACATCTCCTAACATCACCTAACATATCCTAACATATCCTAACATCACATGATATCACCTAACATCACCTGACATCCCCTAACATCTCCTAACATCTCCTAACATCTAACATCACCTGACATCTCATAACATCATCTAACATCTCCTAACATCTAACATCAACTAACATCTAACATCATCTAATATCTCCTAACATCTAACATCACCTAACATCACCTAACATCACCTAGCATCTAATATCACCTAACATCACTTAACATTTCCTAACATCACCTGATATCACCTAACAATACCTGACATCTCCTAACATCTAGTAACATCACCTAACATCACCTAGCATCTAACATCACCTAACATCTCCTAACATCTCCTAACATCACCTGATATCACCTAACATCACCTGACATATCCTAACATCACCCGATATCACCTAACATCGTCTGACATATCCTAACATCTCCTAACATCACCTGACATCTCCTAACATCACCTAACATCTCCTAACATCACCTAACATATCCTAACATATCCTAACATCACATGATATCACCTAACATCACCTGACATCCCCTAACATCTCCTAACATCTAACATCACCTGACATCTCATAACATCATCTAACATCTCCTAACATCTAACATCAACTAACATCTAACATCACCTAATATCTCCTAACATCTAACATCACCTAACATCATCTAACATCACCTACCATCACCTAGCATCTAATATCACCTAACATCACTTAACATCTCCTAACATCACCTGATATCACCTAACAATACCTGACATCTCCTAACATCTAGTAACATCACCTAGCATCTAACATCACCTAACATCTCCTAACATCTCCAAACATCACCTGATATCACCTAACATCACCTGACATATCCTAACATCACCCGATATCACCTAACATCGCCTGACATATCCTAACATCTCCTAACATCACCTGACATCTCCTAACATCACCTAACATCTCCTAACATCACCTGACATCTCATAACATCATCTAACATCTCCTAACATCTCCTAACATCTAACATCCCCTAACATCTAACATCACCTAACATCTCCTAACATCTAACATCACCTAACATCATCTAGCATCACCTAACATCACCTAGCATCTAACATCACCTAACATCACTTAACATCTCCTAACATCACCTGATATCACCTAACAATACCTGACATCTCCTAACATCTAGTAACATCACCTAACACCACCTAGCATCTAACATCACCTAACATCTCCTAACATCTTCTAACATCACCTGATATCACCTAACATCACCTGACATATCCTAACATCACCTGATATCACCTAACATCACCTGCCATATCCTAACATCTCCTAACATCACCTGACATCTTCTAACATCTCCTAACATATCCTAACATCACCTAACATCTCCTAACATCACCTGACATCTCCTAACATCTCCTACCATATCCTAACATCACCTAACATCTCCTAACATCACCTAACATCTCCTAACATCACCTGACATCTCCTGATATCACCTAACATCTCCTAACATCTCCTGACATCTCCTATCATCACCTAACATCCCTGACATCTCCTAACATCACCTAACATCTCCTAACATCACCTAACATCCCTGACATCACCTAACATCTCCTAACATCACCTAACATCACCTAACATCTCCTAACATCACCTAACATCCCTGACATCAATTATGGACCCCCTTCTTTGTCTTTATTCTGCTGTGTGTTTTCCTGCCGTTCTGTTGTGGAATATTGTGAACAGACTATTTTAAGATGTGTTCCACAGACTCATACGCACCTTAACAATCAGCTTGTTCATATTTGCCGTGCGCGCTGCTGAAATTACACGCTTCCCGACAGTAGGTTATGGGCTTGTGATTTAAAACAATCCACAGCTGGTCATTTTAATGATTTGATTTGCCATTTAGGAACAGTAGGCTAATCTGTTTTCAAAATGGTCAACTCCCAAATGGATCAAAATTAGGCCTATAACCTATTGTATTGGTACTAGGCCTATAGCCTATGGTATTCATACTAGGCCTATAGCCTATGGTATTGGTACTAGGCCTATAGCCTATTGTATTGGTACTAGGTCTATAGCCTATTGTATTGGTACTAGGCCTATAGCCTATGGTATTGGTACTAGGCCTATAGCCTATTGTATTGGTACTAGGTCTATAGCCTATTGTATTGGTACTAGGCCTATAGCCTATTGTATTGGTACTAGGCCTATAGCCTATTGTATTGGTACTAGGCCTATAGCCTATTGTATTGGTACTAGGCCTATAGCCTATTGTATTGGTACTAGGCCTATAGCCTATTGTATTGGTACTAGGCCTATAGCCTATTGTATTGGTACTAGGCCTATAGCCTATTGTATTGGTACTAGGCCTATAGCCTATTGTATTGGTACTAGGCCTATAGCCTATTGTATTGGTACTAGGCCTATAGCCTATTGTATTGGTACTAGGCCTATAGCCTATTGTATTGGTACTAGGCCTATAGCCTATTGTATTGGTACTAGGCCTATAGCCTATTGTATTGGTACTAGGCCTATAGCCTATTGTATTGGTACTAGGCCTATAGCCTATTGTATTGGTACTAGGCCTATAGCCTATTGTATTGGTACTAGGCCTATATCCTATTGTATTGGTACTAGGCCTATAGGCTATTGTATTGGTACAAGGCCTATATCCTATTGTATTGGTACTAGGCCTATAGCATATGGTATTGGTACTAGCAGAGTGAGTGTGCATATTCACTGTGAAGTAATTTTAGGACAATATAATTTTGTTCTCTAGGCTAGATGGACGTCATATTGTACAATATGTCTCACCTTTTCCTAGTCATAGATGGACATTGTGTCTTAACTTTTCCTAGTCCTAGATGGACATTATGTCTCACCTTTTCCTAGTCCTAGATGGACATTGTGTCTCACCTTTTCCTAGTCCTAGATGGACATTGTGTCTCACCTATTCCTAGTCCCAGATGGACATTGTGTCTCACCTTTTCCTAGTGCTAGAAGGACATTGTGTCTCACCTTTTCCTAGTCCTAGATGGACATTGTGTCTCACCTTTTCCTAGTCCTAGATGGACATTGTGTCTCACCTTTTCCTAGTCCTAGATGGACATTGTGTCTTACCTTTTCCTAGTCCTAGATGGACATCATGTCTCACCTTTTCCTAGTCCTAGATGGGCATTATGTCTCACCTTTTCCTAGTCCTAGATGGACATTGTGTCTCACCTTTTCCTAGTCCTAGATGGACATTGTGTCTCACCTTTTCCTAGTCCTAGATGGACATTGTGTCTCACCTTTTCCTAGTCCTAGATGGACATTGTGTCTCACCATTTCCTACTCCTAGATGGACATTGTGTCTCACCTTTTCCTAGTCCTAGATGGACATTTCCTAGTCCTAGATGGACATTGTGTCTCACCTTTTCCTAGTCCTAGATGGACATTGTGTCTCACCTTTTCCTAGTCCTAGATGGACATTGTGTCTCACCTTTTCCTAGTCCTAGATGGACATTGTGTCTCACCTTTTCCTAGTCCTAGATGGACATTGCGTCTCACCTTTTCCTAGTCCTAGATGGACATTTCCTAGTCCTAGATGGACATTGTGTCTCACCTTTTCCTAGTCCTAGATGGACATTGTGTCTCACCTTTTCCTAGTCCTAGATGGACATTGTGTCTCACCTTTTCCTAGTCCTAGATGGACATTGTGTCTCACCTTTTCCTAGTCCTAGATGGACATTGTGTCTCACCTTTTCCTAGTCCTAGATGGACATTTTGTCTCACCTTTTCCTAGTCCTAGATGGACATTGTGTCTCACCTTTTCCTAGTCCTAGATGGACATTTTGTCTCACCTTTTACTAGTCCTAGATGGACATTGTGTCTCACCTTTTCCTAGTCCTAGATGGACATTGTGTCTCACCTTTTCCTAGTCCTAGATGGACATTGTGTCTCACCTTTTCCTAGTCCTAGATGGACATTTTGTCTCACCTTTTCCTAGTCCTAGATGGACAGTGTGTCTCACCTTTTCCTAGTCCTAGATGGACATTTTGTCTCACCTTTTCCTAGTCCTAGATGGACATTGTGTCTCACCTTTTCCTAGTCCTAGATGGACATTTCCTAGTCCTAGATGGACATTGTGTCTCACCTTTTCGTAGTCCTAGATGGACATTGTGTCTCACCTTTTCCTAGTCCTAGATGGACATTTTGTCTCACCTTTTCCTAGTCCTAGATGGACATTGTGTCTCACCTTTTCCTAGTCCTAGATGGACATTTTGTCTCACCTTTTCCTAGTCCTAGATGGACATTGTGTCTCACCTTTTCCTAGTCCTAGATGGACATTGTGTCTCACCTTTTCCTAGTCTTAGATGGACATTGTGTCTCACCTTTTCCTAGTCCCAGATGGACATTGAAGACCAGGCAGTTGTTAGTGAGGTCAGTCAGCCTGTCTGGTAATATGTCTCTCCTTTTTCCAACAATTGTTTACAGACAGATTATTTCACTTATAATTCACTGAATCACAATTCCAGTGGGTCAGAAGTTTACATACACTAAGTTGACTATGCCTTTAAACAGCTTGGAAAATCCCAGAAAATGATGTCATGGCTTTAGAAGCTTCTGATAGGCTTATTGACATCATTTGAGCCAATTGGAGGTGTACCTGTGGATCTATTTCAAGGCCAGATTCAAACTCAGTGCCTCTTTGCTTGACATCATGGGAAAATCAAAAGAAATCAGCCAAGACCTCAGAATTTATTTTTGTAGACATCCACAAGTCTGGTTCATCCTTGGGAGCAATTTCCAAACGCCTGAAGGTACCACGTTCATCTATACAAACAATAGTACGCAAGTATAACCACCATGGGACCACGCAGCCGTCATACCACTCAGGAAGGAGACGCATTCTGTCTCCTAGAGATGAATGTACTTTGGTGCGAAAAGTGCAAATCAATCCAAGAACAACAGCAAAGGACCCTGTGAAGATGCTGGAGGAAACAGGTACAAAAGTATCTATATCCACAGTAAAACGAGTCCTGTATCGACATAATCTGAAAGGCCGCTCAGCAGGGAAGAAGCCACTGCTCCAAAACCGCCATAAAAAAGCCAGACTACGGTTTGCAACTGCACATGGGGACAAAGATTGTACTTTTTGGAGAAATGTCCTCTGGTCTGATGAAACAAAAATAGAGCTGTTTGGCCATAATGACCATCGTTATGTTTGTAGGAAAAAGGGGAGGCTTGCAAGCCGAAGAACACCATGCCAACCATGAAGCACAGGGGTGGCAGCATCATGTTGTGGGGGTGCTTTGCTGCAGGAGGGACTGGTGCACTTCACAAAATATATGGCACCATGAGGTAGGAAAATTATGTGGATATATTGAAGCAACATCTTAAGACAGGAAGTTAAAGAAAGTTAAAGATCAGTCAGGAAATTAAAGCTTGGTCGCAAATGGGTCTTCCAAATGGACAATGACCCCAAGCATACTTCCAAAGTTGTGGCAAAATGGCTTAAGGAAAACAAAGTCAAGGTATTGGAGTGGCCATCAAAAAGCCCTGACCTCAATCCATAACTGAAAGGCAGAACTGAAAAGTGTGTGCGAGCAAGGAGGCCTACAAACCTGACTCAGTTACACCAGCTCTGTCAGGTGCAATGGGCCAAAATTCACCCAACCTATTGTGGGAAGCTTGTGCAAGGCTACCTGAAACCTTTGAACCAAGTTAAACAATTTTAAAGGCAATGCTACCAAATACTAATTGAGTGTATTTAAACTTCTGACCCAATGGGAATGAGATGAAAGAAATAAAATATGAAATAAATAATTATCTCTATTATTATTGTGACATGTCACATTCTTAAAATAAAGTGGTGATCCTAACTGACCTAAAACAGGGAATTTTTACTGGGATTAAATGTCAGGAATTGTGAAAAAACAGAGTTTAAATGTATTTGGCTAAGGTGTATGTAAACTTCCGACTTCAACTGTACACACAGTGTTTTAATGATGTGCAAATGGTTAAAGTACAAAAGGGAAAATAAATAAACATAAATATGGGTTGTATTTACAATGGTGTTTGTTCTTCCCTGGTTGCCCTTTTCTTGTGGCAGCAGGTCACAAATCTTGCTGCTGTGATGGCACACTGTGGTATTTCACCCAGTAGATATGGGAATTAATCAACACCGGGTTCGTTTTTGAATTCTTTGTGGATCTGTGTAATCTGAGGGAAATATGTGTCTCTAATATGGTCATACGTTGTACACGGAGGATATTTTTGCAGAGTTCTGCATGCAGAGTCTCAATTTGGTGTTTGTCCCATTTTGTGAATTCTTGATTGGTGAGCGGACCCCAGACCTCACAACCATAAAGGGCAATGGGTTCTATGACTGATTCAAGTATTTTTAGCTAATTGGTATGTCGAATTTTATGTTCCTTTGGATGGCATAGAAGGCCCTTCTTGCCTTGTCTCTCAGATCGTTCACAGCTTTGTGGAAGTTACCTGTGGCGCTGACGTTTAGGCCAAGGTATGTATAGTTTTTTGTGTGCTCTAGGGCAACGGTGTCTAGATGGAATTTGTATTTGTGGTCCTGGTGACTGGACCTTTTTTGGAACACCATTATTTTGGTTTACTGAGATTTACTGTCAGGGCCCAGGTGTGACAGAATCTGTGCAGAAGATCTAGGTGCTGCTGTAGGCCCTCCTTGGTTGGTGACAGAAGCACCAGATTGTCAGAAAACAGTAGACGTTTGACTTCAGATTCTGGTAGGGTGAGGCCGGGTGCTCTCCTATCTCTCTCCCCTCTCCTATCTCTTCATATAGCTCTTTCTCTATCTCCCCTCTCCTATCTCTTCATATAGCTCTTTCTCTATCTCTCTCCCCTCTCTTTATTTATCTCTATCTCCTCTCCTGTCTCTTTTTAGAGCTCTATCTCTATCTCCTCTCCTATCTCTTCATATAGCTCTATCTCTATCTCTCTCTCCTCTCCTATCTCTTTTTAGAGCTCTATCTCTATCTCCTCTCCTATCTCTTCATATAGCTCTATCTCTATCTCTCTCTCCTCTCCTATCTCTTTTTAGAGCTCTATCTCTATCTCCTCTCCTATCTCTTTATATAGCTCTATCTCTATCTCCTCTCCTGTCTCTTTTTAGAGCTCTATCTCTATCTCCTCTCCTATCTCTTCATATAGCTCTATCTCTATCTCTCTCTCCTCTCCTATCTCTTTTTAGAGCTCTATCTCTCTCCTCTCCTATCTCTTTATATAGCTCTATCTCTATCTCCTCTCCTATCTCTCTACCCTCTCCTATCTCTTTTTAGAGCTCTATCTCTCTCTCCTCTACTATCTCTTTATATAGCTCTATCTCTATCTCATATCTCTTTTTATATCTCTATCTCCTCTCCTCTCTCTTTAAATAGCTCTTTCTCTATCTCTCTCCTATCTCTTTATATGGCTCTTTCTCTATCTCTCTCTCCTCTCCTATCTCTTTATAAAGCTCTATCTCTATCTATCTCTCCTCTACTATCTCTTTATATGGCTCTATCTCTCTCTCCTATCTCTTTATATAGCTCTCTAGCTTTTCCTCTATCTCTCCTCTCCTTTCTACCACTCTCTCTCTCCCCTCTCACACAGACACGCACGTAAACACTGAATCACTGATAATTCTAGCTCTGACTCATTCTGTTAATCTGTAGTATCACTTTGAGACAAACCAGAAGTAGCTGTGTGCTCTCCCCTGACACCAACCACCACATTAACGAATCAACTGGAATGTTTGGATCAGATCACCTCCCTTCTCTACGGTTCACCTCCCTTCTCTACGGTTCACCTCCCTTCTGTACGGTTCACCTCCCTTCTCTACGGTTCACCTCCCTTCTCTACAGTTCACCTCCCTTCTCTACGGTACACCTCCCTTCTCTACAGTTCACCTCCCTTCTCTACGGTACACCTCCCTTCTCTACGGTACACCTCCCTTCTCTACGGTACACCTCCCTTCTCTACGGTACACCTCACTTCTCTACGGTTCACCTCCCTTCTCTACGGTACACCTCCCTTCTCTACGGTTCACCTCCCTTCTCTACGGTTCACCTCCCTTCTCTACGGTTCACCTCCCTCCTCTACGGTTCACCTCCCTTCTCTACGGTTCACCTCCCCTCTCTACGGTTCACCTCCCTTCTCTACGGTTCACCTCCCTTCTCTACGGTTCACCTCCCCTCTCTACGGTTCACCTCCCTTCTCTACGGTTCACCTCCCTTCTCTACGGTTCACCTCCCTTCTCTACGGTTCACCTCCCTTCTCTACGGTTCACCTCCCTCCTCTACGGTTCACCTCCCTTCTCTACGGTTCACCTCCCTTCTCTACGGTTCATCTCCCTTCTCTACGGTTCACATACCTTCTCTACGGTTCACCTCCCTTCTCTACAGATCTGTAGCTGTGCTGGGGGCTATATGATAGCTGTGCTGGGGGCTATATGAGGACTATATGTTAGCAGTGCTGGTGGCTATATTAGGACTATATGATAGCAGTGCTGGGGACTATATGAGGACTATATGATATCTGTGCTGGGGACTATATGATAGCTATATGATAGCTGTGCTGGGGACTATATGATAGCTATATGATAGCTGTACTGGGGACTATATGAGGACTATATGATATCTGTGCTGGGGACTATATAACATCATACATCCTCTGGTGGAATAGACCTGATTAGGAAGTTACTGAAGGACAGGAAGTTACATGACAGGAAGACACTGAAGGACAGGAAGTTACTGAAGGACAGGAAGTTACAGGACAGGAAGTTACTGAAGGACAGGAAGTTACAGGACAGGAAGTTACTGAAGGATAGGAAGTTACTGAAGGACAGGAAGTTACTGAAGGACAGGAAGTTACTGAAGGACAGGAAGTTACAGGACAGGAAGTTACTGAAGGATAGGAAGTTACTGAAGGACAGGAAGTTACTGAAGGACAGGAAGTTACTGAAGGACAGGAAGTTACTGAAGGACAGGAGGTTACAGGACATGAAGTTACTGAAGGACAGGAAGTTACAGGACAGGAAGTTACTGAAGGACAGGAAGTTACAGGACAGGAAGTTACTGAAGAACATGACGTTACAGGACAGGAAGTTACTGAAGGACAGGAAGTTACAGGACAGGAAGTTTACTGAAGTGTTAAAAGGTGTGAAGACAGTGATCTGAAAGTTACTTAATCAACCACTATTGATCCTCCTGCTGTCTTCCTGCCTGTCACAAAGTGACTTAATCAACCACTATTGATCCTCCTGCTGTCTTCCTGCCTGTCACAAAGTGACTTAATCAACCACTATTGATCCTCCTGCTGTCTTCCTGCCTGTCACAAAGTGACTTAATCAACCACTATTGATCCTCCTGCTGTCTTCCTGCCTGTCACAAAGTGACTTAATCAACCACTATTGATCCTCCTGCTGTCTTCCTGCCTGTCACAAAAAGTGACTTAATCAACCACTATTGATCCTCCTGCTGTCTTCCTGCCTGTCACAAAGTGACTTAATCAACCACTATTGATCCTC
>NC_092153.1:8141498-8206498 GCF_045791955.1 Oncorhynchus clarkii lewisi | reverse complement strand
TTCTATAATTCAGAATAATTATAATAATCTAATTCTAATAATAATAACTAGTTCTATTCATTCTAAGGCCATAGGCTGAGGGAAGTACGGGTGCTGAGTGGGCTGCAGAACAACCCTGATAAAGATTAGAGTAACAATCATTTACAAATATATATATTTTAATGATCTAAATGAGTGAACTAGGCCTTTATTACTCCTGTGAACAATACTCCTCAGCATTCTGTTCCCTGTATTAGCTTTTGACCAGGGCCCATAGAGTGCCCTATGTAGGGAGTAGGGGGGCATTTGGAACACATCCTTAGACTAATTATTCCTGTATGTGTCCAACATCTTCCCCCAGTATTCAGACCCCTTGACTTTTTCCACAGTTTGTTAGGTTACAGCCTTACTCTAAAATGTGTTAATGTGTTAAATTGTTTTTTCCCCCTCATCATTCTACACACAATACCCCATATTAACAAAACAAAATCATGTTTTTTTTTTAATAAAAATAAAAAAAATATAAAATTTAAATATCACATTTACATAAGTATTCAGACCGTTTACTCAGTACTTTGTTGAAGCACCTTTTTCAGCGATTACAGCATCGAGCCTTCTTGGGTATGACGCTACAAGCTTGTCACACCTGTATTTGAGGAGTTTCTCCCATTCTTCTCTGCAGATCCTCTCAAGCTCTGTCAGGTTGGATGGGGAGCATCGCTGCACAGCTATTTTCAGGTCTTTCCAGAGATGTTCGATCGGGTTCAAGTCAAATGTATTTGTCACATACACATGGTTAGCAGATGTTAATGCGAGTGTAGTGAAATGCTTGTGCTTCTAGTACAGACAATGCAGTACTAACCAACGAGTAATCTAACCTATCAATTCCACAACTACTACCTTATACACACAAGTGTAAAGGGATAAAGAATATGTACATAAAGATATATGAATGAGTGATGGTACAGAATGGCATAGGCAAGATGCAGTAGATGGTATCAAGTACCTTATATACATATGAGATGAGTAATGTAGGGTATGTTAACAAAGTGGCATAGTTTAAAGTGACTAGTGATACATGTATTACATAAAGATGCAGTAGATGATATAGAGTACAGTATATTCATGTACATATGAGATGAGTAATGTAGGGTATGTAAACATTATATTAAGTAGCATTGTTTAAAGTGGCTAGTGATATATTTTACATCAATTTCCATCAATTTCCATTATTAAAGTGGCTGGAGTTGAGTCAGTGTGTTGGCAGCAGCCACTCAATGTTAGTGGTGGCTGTTTAACAGTCTGATGGCCTTGAGATATAAGCTGTTTTTCAGTCTCTCGGTCCCAGCTTTGATGCACCTGTACTGACCTCGCCTTCTGGATGATAGCGGGGTGAACAGGCAGTGGCTCGGGTGGTTGTTGTCCTTGATGATGTTTATGGCCTTCCTGTGACATCGGGTGGTGTAGGTGTCCTGGAGGGCAGGTAGTTTGCCCCCGGTGATGCGTTGTGCAGATCTCACTACCCTCTGGAGCCTTACGGTTGTGGGCGGAGCAGTTGCTGTACCAGGCGGTGATACAGCCCGACAGGATGCTCTCGATTATGCATCTTTAGAAGTTTGTTGAGTGCTTTTGGTGACAAGCCAAATTTCTTCAGCCTCCTGAGGTTGAAGAGGCGCTGCTGCTCCTTCTTCACGACGCTGTCTGTGTGGGTGGACCAATTCAGTTTGTCCGTGATGTGTACACCGAGGAACTTAAAACTTACTACCCTCTCCACTACTGTCCCGTCGTTGTGGATAGGGGGGTGCTCCCTCTGCTGTTTCCTGAAGTCCACAACCATCTCCTTAGTTTTGTTGACGTTGAGTGTGAGGTTATTTTCCTGACACCACACTCCGAGGGCCCTCACCTCCTCCCTGTAGGCCGTCTCGTCGTTGTTGGTAATCAAGCCTACCACTGTAGTGTCGTCCGCAAACTTGATGATTGAGTTGGAGGCGTGCGTGGCCACGCAGTCGTGGGTGAACAGGGAGTACCGAAGAGGGCTCAGAACGCACCCTTGTGGGGCCCCAGTGTTGAGGATCAGCGAGGTGGAGATCTTGTTACCTACCCTCACCACCTGGGGGCGGCCCGTCAGGAAGTCCAGTAACCAGTTGCACAGGGCGGGGTCGAGACCCAGGGTCTCGAGCTTGATGACGAGTTTGGAGGGTACTATGGTGTTAAATGCTGTAGTCGATGAACAGCATTCTCACATAAGTATTCCTCTTGTCCAGATGGGTTAGGGCAGTGTGCAGTGTGGTTGTGATTGTGTCGTTTGTGGACCTATTTGGGCGGTAAGCAAATTGGAGTGTGTCTAGAGTGTCAGGTAGGGTGGAGGTGATATGGTCCTTGACTAGTCTCTCAAAGCACTTCATGATGACGGAAGTGAGTGCTACGGGGCGGTAGTCGTTTAGCTCAGTTACCTTAGCTTTCTTGGGAACAGGAACAATGGTGGCCCTCTTGAAGCATGTGGGAACAGCAGACTGGGATAAGGATTGATTGAATATGTCCGTAAACACACCAGCCAGCTGGTCTGCGCATGTTCTGAGGGAGCGGCTGGGGATGCCGTCTGGGCCGGCAGGCTTGCGAGGGTTAACACGTTTAAATGTTTTACTCACCTCGGCTGCAGTGAAGGAGAGTCCGCAGGTTTTGGTTGCGGGCCGTGTCAGTGGCACTGTATTGTCCTCAAAGCGGACAAAAAAGTGATTTAGTCTGCCTGGGAGCAAGACATCCTGGTCCGTGACGGGGCTGGTTTTCTTTTTGTAATCCGTGATTGACTGTAGACCCTGCCACATACCTCTTGTGTCCTTGCCGTTGAATTGCGACTCTACTTTGTCTCTATAGTGACGCTTAGCTACTTTGATTGCCTTGCGGAGGGAATAGCTACACTGTTTGTAGCTACACTGTTTGTATTCAGTCATGCTTCCGAAATCCGCGCTTTCAGTTTCACGCGAATGCTGCCATCAATCCACTGTTTCTGGTTTGGGAATGTTTTAATCGTTACTATGGGAACGACATCTTCCATCTTCGATGCACTTTCTAATGAACTCGCTCACCGAATCAGCGTATTCGTCAATGTTGTTGTTGGACGCAATGCGGAACATATCCCAATCCACGTGATCGAAGCAGTCTTGAAGCGTGGAATCAGATTGGTCGGACCAGCGTTGAACAAGTGCGGGAGCTTCTTGTTTTAGTATCTGTCTGTAGGCTGGAAACAACAAAATGGAGTCGTGGTCAGCTTTTCCGAAAGGAGCGCGGGGGAGGGCCTTATATGCGTCGCGGAAGTTAGAATAACAATGATCCAGGGTTTTACCAGCCCTGGTTGCGCAATCGATATGCTGATACAATTTAGGTAGTCTTGTTTTCAGATTAGCCTTGTTAAAATCCCCAGCTACAATGAATGCAGCCTCAGGATATATGGATTCCAGTTTGCAAAGAGTCAAATAAAGTTTGTTCAGAGCCATCGATGTGTCTGCTTGGGGGGGGAATATATACTGCTGTGATTATAATCAAGGAGAATTCTCTTGGTAGATAATGTGGTCGACATTTGATTGCGAGGAATTTTAAGTCAGTTGAACAGAATGACTTGAGTTCATGTATGTTGTTATGGTCACACCACGTCTCGTTAATCATAAGGCGTACCTCCCTGCCCCTCTTCTTACCAGGAAGATGGTTGCTTCTGTCGGCGCGATGCGTGAAGAAACAAGCTGGCTGCACCGACTCCGATAGCGTCTCTCGAGTGAGCCGTGTTTCCGTGAAGCAAAGAACGTTACAGTCTCTGATGTCTCTCTGGAATGCTACCCTTGCTCGGATTTCATCAACCTTGTTGTCAAGAGACTGGACATTGGCGAGTAGTATGCTAGGGAGTGGTGTGCGATGTGCCCGTCTTCCGGAGCCTGTCCAGAAGACCGCTTCGTTTGCCTCTTTTACGACGTCGTTGTTTTGGTTCGCCAGCTGGGATCCCATCCATTGTCCTGGATGGTGGGCAAAACACAGGATCCGCTTCGGGAAAGTCATATTCTTGGTCGTACTGATGGTGAGTTGACGCTGCTCTTATATTCAGTAGTTCTTCTCGACTGTAGGAACGCGAAGCGAGGCGGCCATCTCTGTCGGTGACGGAAGTCCGGGCTCTGGCTGTGCCACATTCAGAGACTTGTCCCGAAGCCGCTCCTGTGTTGTCTTGGCTGTGTGCTTAGGGTCGTTGTCCTGTTGGAAGGTGAACCTTCGCCCCAGTCTAAGGTCCTGGGCATGTTTTCATCAAGGATCTCTGTACTTTTCTCTGTTTATCTTTGCCTCCATCCTGACTAGTCTCCCAATCCCTGCCGCTGACAAACACCCCCACAGCATGATGCTGCCACCACCGTACTTCACCGTAGGGATGGTGCCAGGTTTCCTTCAGATGTGACGCTTGGCATTCAGGCCAGAGAGTTCAATCTTGGTTTCATCAGACCAGAGAATATTTTTCTCATGGTCTGAGAGTACTTTAGGTGTCTTTTGGCAAACTCCACGCGTGCTGTCATATGCCTTTTAATGAGACATTTCTTCCATCTGGCCACTCTACCAGAAAGGCCTAATTGATGAAGTGCTGCAGAGATGGTTGTCCTTCTGGAAGTTTCTCCCATCTCCACAGAGGAACTCTGAGGCCCTGTCAGAGTGATCATTGAGTTTTTGGTCACCTCCCTGACCAAGGCCCTTCTGGAAGGTTCTCCCATCTCCACAGAGGAACTCTGGGGCCCTGTCAGAGTGACCCTTGGGTTCTTGGTCTCCTCCCCACCAAGGCCCTTCTGGAAGGTTCTCCACTGCAGGATTTGAGTCCCTGGCGGCGTAGTGGGTTACTGATGGTAGGCTTTGTTACTTTGGTCCCAGCTCTCTGCAGGTCATTCACTAGGTCTCCCCGTGTGGTTCTGGGATTTTTGCTCACCGTTCTTGTGATCATTTTGACCCCACGGGTTGAGATCTTGCGTGGAGCCCCAGATCGAGGGAGATTATCAGTGGTCTTGTATGTCTTCCATTTCCTAATAATTGCTCCCACAGTTAATTTCTTCAAACCAAGCTGCTTACCTATTGCAGATTCAGTCTTTCCAGCCTGGTGCAAGTCTACAATTTTGTTTCTGGTGGCCTTTGACAGCTCTTTGGTCTTGGCCATAGTGGAGTTTGGAGTGTGACTGTTTGAGGTTTTGGACAGGTGTCTTTTATACTGATAACAAGTTCAAACAGGTGCCATTAATACAGGTAACGAGTTGAGGACAGAGGAGCCTCTTAAAGAAGAAGTTACAAATCTGTGAGAGCCAGAAATCTTGCTTGTTTGTAGGTGACCAAATACTTATTTTCCACCATCATTTGCAAATAAATTCATTAAAAATCCTACAATGTGGTTTTCTGGATTTTTTTCTCTCATTTTGTCTGTCATAGTTGAAGTGTACCTATGATAAATTGCAGGCCTCTCTCATCGTTTTAAGTGGGAGAACTTGCACAATTGGTGGCTGACTAAATACTTTTTTGCCCCACTGTATACTATGATTCTCTAATAGAGAAGCTGTATTTTATCAACCAGCACATTTGAGTTCAGCCGTAATATTTGTTGTAATATTTGTTCTATCTTTTTCTGGGGGAGGAAATTGAAATTGTAACCAGCTCTACATTTGTTTGTTTGAAAAAGAGAGATACTGACATCCCGAGTGGTGCAGCGGTCTAAAGCACTGCATCTCAGTGTTTGAGGCGTCACTCCAGACCCGGGTTTGTTCCCGGGCTGTGTCTTAGCGGTCTAAGGCACTGCATCATAGTGTTTGAGGCGTCACTCCAGACCCGGGTTTTTTTCCCGTGCTGTGTCGCAGCAGTCCGTGACCAGGAGACCCATGAAGCAGAGCACAATTTTCCCAGCGTCGTCCGGCTTAGGGGAGACTTTGGTCAGCCAAACCGGTGTTTCCTCCGAACACATCGGTGCGGCTAGCTTCCGGGTTAAGCGAGCAGTGTGTCAAGAAGCAGTGTGGCTTGGCAGGGTTGTGTTTCAGAGGACGCATGGCTCTCGACCTTCGCCTCTCCCAAGTCCGTACGGGAGTTGCAGCGATGGGACAAGACTGTAACTACCAATTGGTTATAAAAAAAGGGGAAAAAGTTTAACAAAAAAAGCGAGATTCTTCAATGAATCTAAAAGGAGACATGATGATATTCTGAGACATGATAATCTGAGACATGATAATCTGAGACATGATAATCTGAGACATGATAATCTGAGACATGATAATCTGAGACATGATGATCTGAGACATGATAATCTGAGACATGATCATCTGAGACATGATAATCTGAGACATGATGATCTGAGACATGATAATCTGAGACATGATCATCTGAGACATGATAATCTGAGACATGATAATCTGAGGCATGATAATCTGAGACATGATAATCTGAGACATGATAATCTGAGACATGATAATCTGCACAAAGTCAAAATGTCAATTTTTAAACAATGGAAGAGCTTTTCTTATTAATCTCCTGGAGAACCATTTAGGGTTCAATACAACTGTTGAATGAGTGAAGCTTTTAGAGAGAGGTTTAGTGCTTTTATATTTAATAACCTCAACACACCCAATTCATATTCATTACATAGACAGGCACTTTATCTTGTCTGGTTTAGTGTCTCAGATTAAGCTAAATATTTTTTGCTCATATGATTTAAAAAACGAATCATCAGGAGTAGGCAGTGCCATAAGTAAGTGAGTAAACTGAGATATGACTAAGGAGTTAATCTGGGCATTTAGTCTATAAATAGACAGGTATTTATTTACCTCTCCATGGTTGCAGGATCTTGTCTGTTTTTACTAGTTTCCCGTTGAAATTCATTGTGGGGAGCTCATTTATATATTTAGTGATATGAATATGTCTACTTCACCGCCAGTCCATTTTATAGGTAAACTACACAGTAGTGTGAAAGTTGTCTTCTAAGGATCCAATATGTAATATTGTCCACTTATCATAATTAGGTTTTAGTCCAGAGCGACCAGAGAAGTTCTCTCTCTAGATTTTCAAGGAGACATTGGATCCAGCTTTGACATATTTGAAATCTTCACAGACCGACAACAAACAACCTCAGCCAGTTCATTTTAATCCTCGATGTACCTGGCAGGAGAAGCAGGAGAAGGCCAGTTCATTTTAATCCTCGATGTACCTGGCAGGAGAAGCAGGAGAAGGCTTGTTCATTTTAATCCTCTATGTACCTGGCAGGAGAAGGCTTGTTCATTTTAATCCTCTATGTACCTGGCAGGAGGAGGCCAGTTCATTTTAATCCTCTATGTACCTGGCAGGAGGAGGCCAGTTCATTTTAATCCTCTATGTACCTGGCAGGAGAAGGACAGTTCATTTTAATCCTCTATGTACCTGGCAGGAGAAGGCTTGTTCAGTCCACCACAGGGAAGAGGGGGCCCTGGTCAGAAGGAGTCCACCACAGGTAAGAGGGGGCCCTGGTCAGAAGGAGCCCACAACCGGGAAGAGGGGGCCCTGGTCAGAAGGAGCCCACCACAGGGAAGAGGGGGCCCTGGTCAGAAGGAGCCCACAACCGGGAAGAGGGGGCCCTGGTCAGAAGGAGCCCACCACAGGGAAGAGGGGGCCCTGGTCAGAAGGAGCCCACCACAGGGAAGAGGGGGCCCTGGTCAGAAGGAGCCCACCACAGGGAAGAGGGGGCCCTGGTCAGAAAGAGTCCACCATAGGGAAGAGGGGGCCCTGGTCAGAAGGAGTCCACCATAGGGAAGAGGGGGCCCTGGTCAGAAGGAGTCCACCATAGGGAAGAGGGGGCCCTGGTCAGAAGGAGCCCACAACAGGGAAGAGGGGGCCCTGGTCAGAAGGAGTCCACCACAGGGAAGAGGGGGCCCTGGTCAGAAGGAGCCCACCATAGGGAAGAGGGGGCCCTGGTCAGAAGGAGCCCACCATAGGGAAGAGGGGCCCTGGTCAGAAGGAGCCCACCACAGGGAAGAGGGGGCCCTGGTCAGAAGGAGCCCACCACAGGGAAGAGGGGGCCCTTTGGGACACAGTATGTGACTAGTTCCCTGTAGGTGTTTTTATTTTGATGAGGGTCTTGTGAAGAAAGAAAGAAGGAAAGAAAGAAATAAGCTGCTCTTTAAATTGGAAATCAGCAGTTGAAACAATAACAAAGCCCTCCCCGCCCCTGTTTTGGTAAAAAGCGGAGAGTTAGGGCTGGAGAAATTCATAGACAGAGCTGATCTGTGAAAAAACAATATTTGTAACCATGTTTTGAGGCTGTATAGTGTTTGTTTACATTGACTTTGTTTACAAACTTTAGAGAATAACACGGTTACATTTTGAATACTGATGAGGTGCTACTAAGCCCACGAGGCAGAAGTTATCTTCTTCAGGAATCAATGGGGACACATCATTAATTTATAAAGTCAAAAATGGATGTAGCATCTATGGATTGCCCCTTTGAGGTATTTATAGCACCTGCAGTGTGTCTTTGCTGCCCTGCCCTGATTTATGTTAAGGAGATGGAATGAAACGGATTGTAACCACTGATCTGGTAGGAGGATGGTTCAAATCCTATAATTATTATTCACAGAAAATACTTCACTGCTGCCCTGTCTGTGTAATACAAGATAAACAAGAAAGTATTCATACTCTTGATGTGGTTCTGGGTTTACAGACATTACGATAAACCTTTTACACGTTTTCAGTCTACTCCTCTCCTTGGTTTTATTTATGAATTTATTTAGGATTTCAGAAAACATTTCCCCCCCCTTTCGGCTTTTCCGGCTTTCCGTTAATCAACGGTTTCCATGGCGATGTGTACTTTATAGAGTTCTGCACATGAAAAGAGAATTTGTTCCTTGGTCCCCCCCACCTCCACCCCTGTACGTGTCCCACATGACAACCTGTTCCCTTATATAGTGTACTACCCTGTAACTGGCCCTATGGACCCTGGTCAACAGTAGTACACTGTAGGTCTGTTAGTCCCCCACCCCCCCCTCCACCCCTGTACGTGTCCCACATGACAACCTGTTCCCTTATATAGTGTACTACCCTGTAACTGGCCCTATGGACCCTGGTCAACAGCAGTACACTGTAGGGAGAATGAGGTGCAATTGGGACTCTCTTCTGGTGTGTTTACCTGGTTGTCAGGGGGGATTTCAACAGGCTCTATGAGTGTTCCAGTAACGGTGACCCTGATCACATCCAACTAACTGTTAGCACTGTCCCAGTGTCTACTAGCTAGCTGTTAGCTACCGCCTCACAAAGACATCTTGTCCCAGTGTCTGCTAGCTAGCTGTTAGCTACCGCCTCACAAAGACATCTTGTCCCAGTGTCTGCTAGCTAGCTGTTAGCTACTGCCTCACAGACACCTTGTCCCAGTGTCTGCTAACTAGCTGTTAGCTACCACCTCACAAAGACATCTTGTCCCAGTGTCTGCTAGCAAGCTGTTAGCTACCGCCTCACAAGGACACCTTGTCCCAGTGTCTGCTAGCTAGCTGTTAGCTACCACCTCACAAAGACATATTGTCCCAGTGTCTGCTAGCTAGGTGTTAGCTACCGCCTCACAGACACCTTGTCCCAGTGTCTACTAGCTAGCTGTTAGCTACCGCCTCACAGACACCTTGTCCCAGTGTCTGCTAACTAGCTGTTAGCTACCGCCTCACAGACACCTTGTCCCAGTGTCTGCTAGCTAGCTGTTAGCTACCGCCTCACAAGGGCACCTTGTCCCAGTGTCTGCTAGCTAGCTGTTAGCTACTGCCTCACAAGGACACCTTGTCCCAGTGTCTGCTAGCTAGCTGTTAGCTACCACCTCACAAGGGCACCTTGTCCCAGTGTCTGCTAGCTAGCTGTTAGCTACTGCCTCACAAGGACACCTTGTCCCAGTGTCTGCTAGCTAGCTGTTAGCTACCGCCTCACAGACACCTTGTCCCAGTGTCTGCTAGCTAGCTGTTAGCTACCACCTCACAAGGGCACCTTGTCCCAGTGTCTGCTAGCTAGCTGTTAGCTACCGCCTCACAGACACCTTGTCCCAGTGTCTGCTAGCTAGCTGTTAGCTACCACCTCACAAGGGCACCTTGTCCCAGTGTCTGCTAGCTAGCTGTTAGCTACCGCCTCACAGACACCTTGTCCCAGTGTCTGCTAACTAGCTGTTAGCTACCGCCTCACAGACACCTTGTCCCAGTGTCTGCTAGCTAGCTGTTAGCTACCGCCTCACAAGGGCACCTTGTCCCAGTGTCTGCTAGCTAGCTGTTAGCTACTGCCTCACAAGGACACCTTGTCCCAGTGTCTGCTAGCTAGCTGTTAGCTACCACCTCACAAGGGCACCTTGTCCCAGTGTCTGCTAGCTAGCTGTTAGCTACTGCCTCACAAGGACACCTTGTCCCAGTGTCTGCTAGCTAGCTGTTAGCTACCGCCTCACAGACACCTTGTCCCAGTGTCTGCTAGCTAGCTGTTAGCTACCACCTCACAAGGGCACCTTGTCCCAGTGTCTGCTAGCTAGCTGTTAGCTACCGCCTCACAGACACCTTGTCCCAGTGTCTGCTAGCTAGCTGTTAGCTACCACCTCACAAGGGCACCTTGTCCCAGTGTCTGCTAGCTAGCTGTTAGCTACCGCCTCACAGACACCTTGTCCCAGTGTCTGCTAACTAGCTGTTAGCTACCGCCTCACAGACACCTTGTCCCAGTGTCTGCTAGCTAGCTGTTAGCTACCGCCTCACAGACACCTTGTCCCAGTGTCTGCTAGCTAGCTGTTAGCTACCACCTCACAAGGGCACCTTGTCCCAGTGTCTGCTAGCTAGCTGTTAGCTACCACCTCACAGACACCTTGTCCCAGTCTCTGCTGGTCTCTTTACTCCACCTGATGTCGTATAAACTGGGTCAGTGTTATTGACAGCTATATAGTCAACCGTAACATTATGTGACCAGCTTTAATAAAAGTTAGTGTGCATTTAACTAGATATCTTTACAACTTTAAATTAGCTGTTAGTATCAATCATTGGTGTGATCAAATATGCCACTTCTCTTATAGTCAGTCTGTGGACTAGGCAGCAGTGTCTTTTCCTCCTTGTAGCTAGATGATGATTGGTAGGCAGGGATTTCTCATCAACGACCTTTGTGTTTTCCCGCTAGAACGTCTCCTAATGTGCGACTAGCCTGGCAAAACTTATTTAAGCCTGAGAGATATAACCTCTCACTTTTGCAAATTTTTTTAGCAAAGTTGCCTCATTCTCCTCCGTCTTCATAAAATATTCATTAAACGAAATGAAAAATAGGTGGTTGGAAGTCAATTGAGGATTGATACCGTTTTACCTCTTGTGGGTTTTTATGGAAGGACTAATGAGATGTGGACTAGCTTTTCTTTAACTCTGCTAAAGAGATTTCCACGGAGGCCTAAGCTATATTCTCCAGAGCAGTACACCTTTAGAATAAAAGGAGCTACAGTGAGGTGGGGAAAAAGTGTTGGATCCCCTGCTGATTTTGTACGTTTGTCCACTGACAAAGAAATGACCAGTCTATAATTGTAATGGTAGGTTTGTATTTGAACAGTGAGAGACAGAATAACAACAACAGAAAATCAAGAAAAACACATGTCAAATTTTTTTATAAATTGATCATTTCTTTGTCAGTGGCAAACGTAAAAAATCAGCCGGGGATCAAATACTTTTTTCCCCACCTCACTGTATCTTGAACCTAAAATAGTTATTTGGCTGTCCCCATAAAATAACCCTTTGAGGACAGCTTTAAGATTCCAGGTAGAACCTTATTAAGTTCCATGTAGAACCCTTTCCCCAAAAGGTTCTACATGGAACCCAAAATAGTTATATCTGGAACCAAAAAGTGTTCTTCTATGGGGACAGTCGAAGAGGCCTTAATCTGAGGCCTCAGTTACTTTCTCAGCGGAAGTAGAGTTACTCTGAGGCCTTAGTTACTTTCTCCAGAGCAGTAGAGTTACTCTGAGGCCTTAGTTACTTTCTCCAGAGAAGTATAGTTACTCTGAGGCCTTAGTTACTTTCTCCAGAGCAGTATAGTTACTCTGAGGCCTTAGTTACTTTCTCCAGAGCAGTAGAGTTACTCTGAGGCCTTAGTTACTTTCTCCGGGACAGTAGAGTTACTCTGAGGCCTTAGTTACTTCCCCAGAGCAGTAGAGTTACTCTGACGCCTTAGTTACTTCCCCAGAGCAGTAGAGTTACTCTGAGGCCTTAGTTACTTTCTCCGCGGCAGTATAGTTACTCTGAGGCCTTAGTTACTTTCTCCAGAGCAGTATAGTTACTCTGAGGCCTTAGTTACTTTCTCCGCGGAAGTAGAGTTACTCTGAGGCCTTAGTTACTTTCTCCGGGACAGTAGAGTTACTCTGAGGCCTTAGTTACTTCCCCAGAGCAGTAGAGTTACTCTGACGCCTTAGTTACTTCCCCAGAGCAGTAGAGTTACTCTGAGGCCTTAGTTACTTTCTCCGCGGAAGTAGAGTTACTCTGAGGCCTTAGTTACTTTCTCTGGGACAGTAGAGTTACTCTGAGGCCTTAGTTACTTCCCCAGAGCAGTAGAGTTACTCTGAGGCCTTAGTTACTTCCCCAGAGCAGTAGAGTTACTCTGAGGCCTTAGTTACTTTCTCTGCGGCAGTATAGTTACTCTGAGGCCTTAGTTACTTTCTCCAGAGCAGTAGAGTTACTCTGAGGCCTTAGTTACTTTCTCCAGAGCAGTAGAGTTACTCTGAGGCCTTAGTTACTTTCTCCAGAGCAGAAGAGTTACTCTGAGGCCTTAGTTACTTTCTCTGGGACAGTATAGATACTCTGAGGCCTTAGTTACTTCCCCAGAGCAGTATAGTTACTCTGAGGCCTTAGTTACTTTCTCTGGGACAGTATAGATACTCTGAGGCCTTAGTTACTTTCCCCAGAGCAGTATAGATACTCTGAAGCCTTAGATACTTTCCCCAGAGCGGGATAGATACTCTGAGGCCTTGTCTACTTTCCCCAGAGCAGTATAGTAACTCTAAGGCCTTTGCTACATTCCCCAGAGCAATATAGTTAAATCTGAGCCACAAGGACAGACAGCAGCTGAAGACTTCCCAGGACACAAGTTAGTCTGACCTCCAACAGGCTCCTGATGGAAATCTAACCAACCACCACCAAGCACAATCTGAAGCCGCAAACGCAACAAACAAAATAGCTCTTCAAAGGCACAGGCAGTAACATACTAGCAAGGCTACAGTATTACTACTCTATAGTTACAGTAACATACTAGCAAGGCTACGGTATTACTACTCTATAGTTACAGTAACATACTAGCAAGGCTACGGTATTACTACTCTATAGTTACAGTAACATACTAGCAAGGCTACAGTATTACTACTCTATAGCTCTATAGCTACAGTATTACTACTCTATAGCTCTATAGCTACAGTATTACTACTCTATAGCTCTATAGCTACAGTATTACTACTCTATAGCTCTATAGTTACAGTAACATACTAGCAAGGCTACAGTATTACTACTCTATAGTTACAGTAACATACTAGCAAGGCTACGGTATTACTACTCTATAGTTACAGTAACATACTAGCAAGGCTACAGTATTACTACTCTATAGTTACAGTAACATACTAGCAAGGCTACAGTATTACTACTCTATAGTTACAGTAACATACTAGCAAGGCTACGGTATTACTACTCTATAGTTACAGTAACATACTAGCAAGGCTACGGTATTACTACTCTATAGCTCTATAGTTACAGTAACATACTAGCAAGGCTACGGTATTACTACTCTATAGTTACAGTAACATACTTCAAGGCTACAGTATTACTACTCTATAGCTACAGTAACATACTAGCAAGGCTACAGTATTACTACTCTATAGTTACAGTAACATACTAGCAAGGCTACAGTATTACTACTCTATAGTTACAGTAACATACTAGCAAGGCTACAGTATTACTACTCTATAGCTACAGTAACATACTAGCAAGGCTACGGTATTACTACTCTATAGCTACAGTAACATACTAGCAAGGCTACGGTATTACTACTCTATAGCTACAGTAACATACTAGCAAGGCTACGGTATTACTACTCTATAGCTACAGTAACATACTAGCAAGGCTACAGTATTACTACTCTATAGTTACAGTAACATACTAGCAAGGCTACAGTATTACTACTCTATAGTTACAGTAACATACTAGCAAGGCTACGGTATTACTACTCTATAGCTACAGTAACATACTAGCAAGGCTACGGTATTACTACTCTATAGCTACAGTAACATACTAGCAAGGCTACGGTATTACTACTCTATAGTTACAGTAACATACTAGCAAGGCTACGGTATTACTACTCTATAGTTACAGTAACATACTAGCAAGGCTACAGTATTACTACTCTATAGTTACAGTAACATACTAGCAAGGCTACGGTATTACTACTCTATAGTTACAGTAACATACTAGCAAGGCTACGGTATTACTACTCTATAGCTACAGTAACATACTAGCAAGGCTACGGTATTACTACTCTATAGCTACAGTAACATACTAGCAAGGCTACGGTATTACTACTCTATAGCTACAGTAACATACTAGCAAGGCTACAGTATTACTACTCTATAGTTACAGTAACATACTAGCAAGGCTACGGTATTACTACTCTATAGCTACAGTAACATACTAGCAAGGCTATGGTATTACTACTCTATAGCTACAGTAACATACTAGCAAGGCTACAGTATTACTACTCTATAGCTACAGTAACATACTAGCAAGGCTACAGTATTACTACTCTATAGTTACAGTAACATACTAGCAAGGCTACAGTATTACTACTCTATAGCTACAGTAACATACTAGCAAGGCTACGGTATTACTACTCTATAGCTACAGTAACATACTAGCAAGGCTACAGTATTACTACTCTATAGTTACAGTAACATACTAGCAAGGCTACAGTATTACTACTCTATAGCTACAGTAACATACTAGCAAGGCTACAGTATTACTACTCTATAGTTACAGTAATACTACTCTATAGCTCTATAGTTACAGTAATACTACTCTATAGTTACAGTAATACTACTCTATAGTTACAGTAATACTACTCTATAGCTCTATAGTTACAGTAATACTACTCTATAGTTACAGTAATACTACTCTATAGTTACAGTAATACTACTATATAGCTCTATAGTTACAATAATACTACTCTATAGCTCTATAGTTACAGTAATACTACTCTATAGTTACAGTAATACTACTCTATAGTTACAGTAATACTACTATATAGCTCTATAGTTACAATAATACTACTCTATAGGTCTATAGTTACAGTAATACTACTCTATAGTTACAGTAACACTACTCTATAGTTACAGTAATACTACTCTATAGTTACAGTAATACTACTCTATAGTTACAGTAATACTACTCTATAGCTACAGTAACAATACTCTATATTTACAGTAATACTACTCTATATCTACAGTAATACTACTCTATAGTTACAGTAATACTACTCTATAGCTACAGTAACACTACACTATAGCTACAGTAACAATACTCTATATTTACAGTAATACTACTCTATATCTACAGTAATACCACTCTATAGTTACAGTAATACTACTCTATAGCTACAGTAATACTACTCTATAGTTACAGTAACACTACTCTATAGTTACAGTAACACTACTCTATAGTTACAGTAATACTGCTCTATAGCTACAGTAATATTACTCTATAGCTCTATAGTTACAGTAATACTACTCTATAGTTACAGTAATACTACTCTATAGTTACAGTAATACTACTCTATAGTTACAGTAATACTACTCTATAGTTACAGTAATACTACTCTATAGTTACAGTATAGTTACAGTAACACTACTCTATAGCTCTATAGTTACAGTAATACTACTCTATAGTTACAGTAATACTACTCTATAGTTACAGTAATACTACTCTATAGTTACAGTAATGCTACTCTATAGTTACAGTAATACTACTCTATATCTACAGTAACACTACTCTATAGTTACAGTAACACTACTCTATAGCTCTATAGCTACAGTAATACTACTCTATAGTTACAGTAATACTACTCTATAGTTACAGTAATACTACTCTATAGTTACAGTAATACTACTATATAGTTACAGTAATACTACTCTATAGTTACAGTATAATTACAGTAACACTACTCTATAGCTCTATAGTTACAGTAATACTACTCTATAGCTATATAGTTACAGTAACACTACTCTATATCTACAGTAATACTACTCTATAGTGACAGTAACACTACTCTATAGCTCTATATCTACAGTAATTCTACTCTATAGCTGCAGTAATACTACTCTATAGCTACAGTAATACTACTCTATATCTACAGTAATACTACTATATAGTTACAGTAATACTACTCTATAGTTACAGTAACACTACTCTATAGCTCTATAGCTACAATAATACTACTATATAGTTACAGTAATACTACTCTATAGTTACAATAATACTACTCTATAGTTACAGTAATACTACTCTATAGTTACAATAATACTACTCGATAGTTACAGTAATACTACTCTATAGTTACAGTAATACTACTCTATAGTTACAATAATACTACTCTATAGTTACAGTAATACTACTCTATAGTTACAGTAATACTACTCTATAGCTACAGTAACACTCCTCTATAGTTACAGTAATGCTACTCTATAGTTACAGTAACACTACTCTATAGTTACAGTAATACTACTATATAGTTACAGTAACACTACTCTATAGCTCTATAGCTACAATAATACTACTCTATAGTTACAGTAATACTACTCTATAGTTACAGAAATACTACTCTATAGTTACAGAAATACTACTCTATAGTTACAGTAATACTACTATGTAGTTACAGAAATACTGCTCTATAGTTACAGTAATACTGCTCTATAGTTACAGTAACACTACTCTATATCTACAGTAATACTACTCTATAGTTACAGTAACACTACTCTATAGCTACAGTAATACTACTCTATAGTTACAGTAATACTGCTCTATAGTTACAGTAACACTACTCTATAGTTACAGTAATACTATTCTATAGTTACAGTAATACGACTCTATAGTTACAGAAATACTACTCTATAGTTACAGAAATACTACTCTATAGCTACAATAATACTATTCTATAGCTACAATAATACTACTCTATAGTTACAATAATACTATTCTATAGCTACAATAATACTACTCTATAGTTACAATAATGCTACTCTATAGTTACAGTAACACTACTCTATAGTTACAATAATACTACTATATAGTTACAGTAATACTACTCTATAGTTACAGTAATACTACTCTAGAGTTACAGTAATACTACTATATAGTTACACTAATACTACTCTATAGTTACAGTAATACTACTCTATAGTTACAGTAATACTACTCTATATCTACAGTAATACTACTCTATAGTTACAGTTATACTACTCTATATCTACAGTAACACTACTCTATAGCTCTATAGCTACAATAATACTACTCTATAGTTACAGTAATACTACTATATAGTTACAGTAACACTACTCTATAGCTCTATAGCTACAATAATACTACTCTATAGTTACAGTAATACTACTATGTAGTTACAGAAATACTACTCTATAGTTACAGTAATACTATTCTATAGCTACAATAATACTATTCTATAGTTACAGTAATACGACTCTATAGCTGCAGTAATACTACTCTATAGTTACAGTAATACTACTATATAGTTACAGTAATACTACTCTATAGTTACAGTAACACTACTCTATAGCTCTATAGCTACAATAATACTACTCTATAGTTACAGTAATACTACTCTATAGTTACAGAAATACTACTCTATAGTTACAGAAATACTACTCTATAGTTACAGTAAAACTACTATGTAGTTACAGAAATACTACTCTATAGTTACAGTAATACTGCTCTATAGTTACAGTAATACTACTCTATAGCTCTATAGTTACAGTAACACTACTCTATATCTACAGTAATACTACTCTATATCTACAGTAATACTACTCTATAGTTACAGTAATACCACTCTATAGCTACAGTAATACTACTCTATAGCTACAGTAATACTGCTCTATAGTTACAGTAATACTACTCTATAGCTCTATAGTTACAGTAATACTACTCTATAGCTACAGTAATACTACTCTATAGCTCTATAGTTACAGTAATACTACTCTATAGTTACAGTAATACTACTCTATATCTACAGTAATACTACTCTATAGTTACAGTAATACTACTCTATATCTACAGTAACACTACTCTATAGTTACAGTAACACTACAGTAATACTATAGCTCTATAGCTACAGTAATACTATAGTTACAGTAATACTATAGTTACAGTAATACTACTCTATATCTACAGTAATACTACTCTATAGTTACAGTAATACTACTCTATATCTACAGTAATACTACTCTATAGTTACAGTAATACTACTCTATATCTACAGTAACACTACTCTATAGTTACAGTAACACTACTCTATAGCTCTATAGCTACAGTAATACTACTCTATAGTTACAGTAATACTACTCTATAGTTACAGTAATACTACTCTATATCTACAGTAATACTACTCTATAGCTACAGTAATACTACTCTATAGTTACAGTAACACTACTCTATAGTTACAGTGATACTACTCTATATCTACAGTAATACTACTCTATATCTACAGTAATACTACTCTATAGCTACAGTAATACTACTCTATATCTACAGTAACACTACTCTATAGTTACAGTAATACTACTCTATATCTACAGTAATACTACTCTATAGCTACAGTAATACTACTCTATATCTACAGTAACACTACTCTATAGTTACAGTAATACTACTCTATATCTACAGTAACACTACTCTATAGTTACAGTAATACTACTCTATAGTTACAGTAATACCACTCTATATCTACAGTAATACTACTCTATATCTACAGTAATACTACTCTATATCTACAGTAATACTACTCTATAGTTACAGTAATACTACTCTATAGTTACAGTAATACTACTCTATAGTTACAGTAATACCACTCTATATCTACAGTAATACTACTCTATAGCTACAGTAATACTACTCTATATCTACAGTAACACTACTCTATAGTTACAGTAATACTACTCTATATCTACAGTAATACTACTCTATATCTACAGTAACACTACTCTATAGTTACAGTAACACTACTCTATAGCTCTATAGCTACAGTAATACTACTCTATAGTTACAGTAATACTACTCTATAGTTACAGTAATACTACTCTATATCTACAGTAATACTACTCTATAGCTACAGTAATACTACTCTATAGTTACAGTAACACTACTCTATAGTTACAGTAATACTACTCTATATCTACAGTAATACTACTCTATATCTACAGTAATACTACTCTATAGCTACAGTAATACTACTCTATATCTACAGTAACACTACTCTATAGTTACAGTAATACTACTCTATATCTACAGTAATACTACTCTATAGCTACAGTAATACTACTCTATATCTACAGTAACACTACTCTATAGTTACAGTAATACTACTCTATATCTACAGTAACACTACTCTATAGTTACAGTAATACTACTCTATAGTTACAGTAATACCACTCTATATCTACAGTAATACTACTCTATATCTACAGTAATACTACTCTATATCTACAGTAATACTACTCTATAGTTACAGTAATACTACTCTATATCTACAGTAATACTACTCTATATCTACAGTAACAATACTCTATATCTACAGTAATACTACTCTATATCTACAGTAATGCTACTCTATATCTACAGTAATACTACTCTATATCTACAGTAATACTACTCTATATCTACAGTAATACTACTCTATAGCTTTAAACCATAAATGCTGTGAAATATAGGTGATGTTGTCTGTGTCGTTGCTTCAGTTTGGGTGGCAAGGTGTTGTTGCTGACTAGTTTATCCTCAAAGGTTAATCCCCTGCTCTCATTCTAATGTTCCAATTAATTACCTTCTCGGAGCTCTGAACGTTGTTTACTGTTTACGGAAGGTGAAGAACGGACGAAGCACATCGGTGAGCGACGACTGTAATTACAGTAGTATCACCTCATTACGGGCTGACCTTGGGCTAGGTCATGGCGTTGTGGGTTGTGTTTCCTGGATAGTGTACTTGTTTCATTTGTATTTTGTGGAACTAGATAAAAGGTCATGTGCTTTTTAGCGAAAAGGTTCAAGGTCAATTATGGTGTTCAACAAGACTCTGTGCTCGACCCATTATTTAATATTTATTTCATATATATTTTTATTCTGGAACATAAGACTTGGACACGGAGCTCAACAGGATGTGATGTTATTCTGGGACATGCAACAACCATCTGAATTAGTTAATGTAGCAGACAGGAATGTATATTGGCATGGCTAACCAATATTCATCCCTACAGTAACATGTAAATTAGACATACTGATTTGTGGATCTCTAAACTTAAAATGACAAAGAATTTTAACAAAACAACCCTGTATTTTGAGACAACAGTAGTAATTGTATTTGTGAGACAAAAGTGGTAACTGTATCTGTGAGGTAACAACCCTGCAGTCTTTGTGGGATATTCCTTTGTGTTTTTCCTCTCGCGGGTCAGTTCTTACTGAATCTGCCCTGAGGGTCCTCATCTCAGCTCTGTTGACACGTCTTTCATTTCTGCTCCTAATTGACTCTCAGGTCCCAGTTCTTTGCTTTGGTTTCCTCTCTACAGTAATGAAAGGACTTGCTCTCTGTCTCTGACGCTCGCTCTCCCTCTCTGTCTCTCTCCAGCTCTCCCTCTATCTCTCTCACTCGCTGTCTCTCTCTCTCTCTGACTCTCTCCCCTCAAACCCTCTCCCCCTCCCTCCCTCTCTCTCTCTCTCTCTCTCTCTCTCTCTCTCTCTCTCTCTCTCTCTCCCTCTCTCTTTATTCCTCTCTCTCTCTCTCTCTCTCTCTCTCTCTCTCTCTCTCTCTCTCTCTCTCTCTCTCTCTCTCTCTATTCCTCTCTCCCTCTCTCTCGCTCTCCCTCTCTCTCCCGTCTCCCTCCCTCCCTCCCTCCCTCCCTCTATTCCTCTCTCTCCCTCTCCCTCTCCCTCTCCCTCCCCCTCTCTCTCCCTCTCCCTCTCCCTCTCCCTCTCCCGTCTCCCGTCTCCCGTCTCCCGTCTCCCTCCCTCCCTCCCTCCCTCCCTCCCTCCCTCCCTCCCTCCCTCCCTCCCTCCCTCTATTCCTCTCTCTCCCTCTCCCTCTCCCTCCCCCTCTCTCTCCCTCTCTCTCTCTCTCCCTCTCTCTCTCCCTCTCTCTGTCTCTCTCTGTCTCTCTCTGTCTCCCTCTCCCTCTCCCTCTCCCTCTCCCTCTCCCTCCCCCTCTCCCTCCCTCTCTCTCTCTCTCTCTCTCTCTCTCTCTCTCTCTGTCTCTCTCTCTCTCTCTCTCTCTGTCTCTCTCTGTCTCGCTCTCCCCTCCCTCTCCCCCGTATCGTCCAGACACTGTAAAGCTTTATGATATTTTGCGGAGGAGAGACAAGACAAGAGTCTAATGAAAAGATGAAGTACATTTTCATCCTATTCTCTTGCAGAGCTCGGCAGGTGGATAGGGTTCATCCCCTCCACAGTAATAGGTTCTATATGAAGCTAGATCAATGTGTTTTATATGAACACAGATTAATTATACGTTGTTTTAATGAAAACAAAAGAGCTGGACAATAGAGTCATCTATCTTCAGTATTGATCCATGCCAAACCTCACACAGAGTCATCTGCTTCCTGTCGCTAATGTACTGTACTCTTCCTGTCCAGACCTCACACAGAGTAATCTGCTTCCTGTCTGCGATGTACTGTACTCTTCCTGTCCAGACCTCACACAGAGTAATCTGCTTCCTGTCTGCGGTGTACTCTACTCTTCCTGTCCTCCTGCCCTTTGGAACTTCCTGCAGTTACAGTCCTCCCCACTTCCTCAGACTCACTACAGGAATATAGGTTTCAGAACAGTAGTTTTGGAAGACCAGCTCATCAAGTGATTTAGGAATCATAGTGTACCATTTATTTCAGACAGATGGTTTGACAGGAAGTACCATGCATAGAGGTGTATTTAAGACTGGTGATAAACTAGACTGGATGTGTTGGTGTCTCCATAGGACCAGATTAATATGGACTGGTGATAAACTAGACTGGATGTGTTGGTGTCTCCATAGGACCAGATTAATATGGACTGGTGATAAACTAGACTGGATGTGTTGGTGTCTCCATAGGACCAGATTAATATGGACTGGTGATAAACTAGACTGGATGTGTTGGTGTCTCCATAGGACCAGATTAATATGGACTGGTGATAAACTAGACTGGATGTGTTGGTGTCTCCATAGGACCAGATTAATATGGACTGGTGATAAACTAGACTGGATGTGTTGGTGTCTCCATAGGACCAGATTAATATGGACTGGTGATAAACTAGACTGGATGTGTTGGTGTCTCCATAGGACCAGATTAATATGGACTGGTGATAAACTAGACTGGATGTGTTGGTGTCTCCATAGGACCAGATTAATATGGACTGGTGATAAACTAGACTGGATGTGTTGGTGTCTCCATAGCACCAGATTAATATGGACTGGTGATAAACTAGACTGGATGTGTTGGTGTCTCCATAGCACCAGATTAATATGGACTGGTGCAGCTGTCTACAACCAAGACATGTAATGAATTGGAGATGAGAGACGGTGTAACGAGGGTACCGGGAGTGTTTTAATAAGTAAACACAACAATAAAGACAAACCACAAACACGACGCACCGACATGAAAACAGAGTCAATTATCACCTGAGGACAGAACCGAGGGGAGTGACAGATATATGGGGAAGGTAATCAAGGAGGTGATGGAGTCCAGGTGAGTGTCATGAGGCGCAGGTGCGCGAGACGATGGTGACAGGTGTTGGGGGATAATCAGCAGCCTGATGACCTAGATGCCGGAGAGGAATCAGGAACTCTTGGCAAACACAGATAGACAATGAAATGCAGCTTTTAACTGATCACAATTAATACCAGCTTGTTTGTTATCTTCATGTCTTCACAATTAATAACATCTGGTTTGTTATCTTCACGTCTTCACAATTAATAACAGCTTGTTTGTTATCTTCACGTCTTCACAATTAATAACAGCTTGTTTGTTATCTTCACGTCTTCACAATTAATAACAGCTTGTTTGTTATCTTCATGTCTTCACAATTAATAACAGCTTGTTTGTTATCTTCATGTCTTCACAATTAATAACAGCTTGTTTGTTATCTTCATGTCCTCACAATTAATAACAGCTTGTTTGTTATCTTCATGTCTTCACAATTAATAACAGCTTGTTTGTTATCTTCATGTCCTCACAATTAATAACAGCTTGTTTGTTATCTTCATAATTAATAACAGCTTGTTTATTATCTTCATGTCTTCACAATTAATAACAGCTTGTTTGTTATCTTCATGTCCTCACAATTAATAACAGCTTGTTTGTTATCTTCATGTCCTCACAATTAATAACAGCTTGTTTGTTATCTTCATGTCCTCACAATTAATAACAGCTTGTTTGTTATCTTCATGTCCTCACAATTAATAACAGCTTGTTTGTTATCTTCATGTCCTCACAATTAATAACAGCTTGTTTGTTATCTTCACGTCTTCACAATTAATAACAGCTTGTTTGTTATCTTCATAATTAATAACAGCTTGTTTGTTATCTTCACGTCTTCACAATTAATAACAGCTTGTTTATTATCTTCACAATTAATAACAGCTTGTTTATTATCTTCACAATTAATAACAGCTTGTTTATTATCTTCATGTCTTCACAATTAATAACAGCTTGTTTGTTATCTTAATGTCTTCATAATTAATAACAGCTTGTTTGTTATCTTCATGTCTTCATAATTAATAACAGCTTGTTTGTTATCTTCATGTCCTCACAATTAATAACAGCTTGTTTGTTATCTTCATGTCTTCATAATTAATAACAGCTTGTTTGTTATCTTCATGTCTTCATAATTAATAACAGCTTGTTTGTTATCTTCATGTCATTACAATTATACAGAGTATCTGTTCCACAGATATCAGAACTGTTTTCTCAGCTGTTTTACTGAAGACTAATTCACAATTCGTCTTTTTTGTTCGTGTTAATTAGGAGGCTGTTGAATTAACAATTACTCTTTGATGTTCTCTATGCCCTTACTGAGTTCAAAGTCCCTCGAGAAGATCTGTGTGTGTGTGTGTGTGTGTGTGTGTGTGTGTGTGTGTGTGTGTGTGTGTGTGTGTGTGTTTGTGTGTGTGTGTACGCTGTCAGATCTAATGTCACCTCTGTGTGTGTGTGTGTGTTGTTACAGATGCCATGTTGCTGGTAGCTGACCGGCTGGAGGGACCCTTCAACATCGAAGCCATCATGGAACCCATAGATGTGAAGATCTCTGAAGCAATCATGACCATGCAAGACAACAGCATGATAGTTTCAGCTAAGGTAAAGACAACAACCTGACAGTTTCAGCTAAGGTAAAGACAACAACCTGACAGTTTCAGCTAAGGTAAAGACAACAGCATGACAGTTTCAGCTAAGGTAAAGACAACAACCTGACAGTTTCAGCTAGGGTAAAGACAACAACCTGACAGTTTCAGCTAAGGTAAAGACAACAACATGACAGTTTCAGCTAAGGTAAAGACAACAACATGACAGTTTCAGCTAGGGTAAAGACAACAACATGACAGTTTCAGCTAGGGTAAAGACAACAACATGACAGTTTCAGCTAGGGTAAAGACAACAACATGACATTTTCAGCTAAGGTAAAGACAACAACATGACAGTTTCAGCTAAGGTAAAGACAACAGCATGACAGTTTCAGCTAGGGTAAAGACAACAACATGACAGTTTCAGCTAAGGTAAAGACAACAACCTGACAGTTTCAGCTAAGGTAAAGACAACAGCATGACAGTTTCAGCTAAGATAAAAACAACAGCATGACATTTTCAGCTAAGGTAAAGACAACAACCTGACAGTTTCAGCTAAGGTAAAGACAACAACCTGACAGTTTCAGCTAAGGTAAAGACAACAGCATGACAGTTTCAGCTAAGGTAAAGACAACAACCTGACAGTTTCAGCTAGGGTAAAGACAACAACCTGACAGTTTCAGCTAAGGTAAAAACAACAGCATGACATTTTCAGCTAAGGTAAAGACAACAGCATGACAGTTTCAGCTAGGGTAAAGACAACAACATGACAGTTTCAGCTAAGGTAAAGACAACAACCTGACAGTTTCAGCTAAGGTAAAGACAACAGCATGACAGTTTCAGCTAATGTAAAGACAACACCATGAGAGTTTCAGCTAAGATAAAGACAACAGCATGACAGTTTCAGCTAAGGTAAAGACAACAACATGACAGTTTCAGCTAAGGTAAAGACAACAACATGACAGTTTCAGCTAAGGTAAAGACAACAGCATTGTCAGATTGTCTTTCTGTAAATTCAGAGCATTTCGCTCTCAGAGCCATTCTGGACGCTATGGCCGAGGAGTAGAGTTGATCCGAGCGTTCAACGGCAATCATGCACGGAAGCTAACTGGCTAACGTTGGCTAGCTACTTCCAGACACAAATGAAAGAACACCTCACTCTGCCCATTCTACTCGCCCTGGCAGAGCTGGTTAGGCTGTTTTCATGTTATCCAGAGCGTAGCTGACTGTAACTATGCTGCTGGGAAACCATTTAATGACGCTTTTTTGACTGCTGCTATTTAATTACGTGTTACTATTATCTCTTATTCATATCCATATTTATTTAAACTGCATTGTTGGTTCAGGGCTCGTAAGTAAGCATTTCACTGTGAGGTCCACTACACCTGTTGTATTCAGCATTTCACTGTGAGCTCTACTACACCTGTTGTATTCAGCATTTCACTGTGAGGTCTACTACACCTGTTGTATTCAGCATTTCACTGTAAGGTCTACTACACCTGTTGTATTCAGCATTTCACTGTAAGGTCTACTACACCTGTTGTATTCAGCATTTCACTGTAAGGTCTACTACACCTGTTGTATTCAGCATTTCACTGTGAGGTCTACTACACCTGTTGTATTCAGCATTTCACTGTGAGGTCTACTACACCTGTTGTATTCAGCATTTCACTGTGAGGTCTACTACACCTGTTGTATTCAGCATTTCACTGTGAGGTCTACTACACCTGTTGTATTCAGCATTTCACTGTGAGGTCTACTACACCTGTTGTATTCAGCATTTCACTGTGAGGTCTACTACACCTGTTGTATTCAGCATTTCACTGTGAGGTCTACTACACCTGTTGTATTCAGCATTTCACTGTGAGGTCTACTACACCTGTTGTATTCAGCATTTCACTGTAAGGTCTACTACACCTGTTGTATTCAGCATTTCACTGTGAGGTCTACTACACCTGTTGTATTCAGCATTTCACTGTGAGGTCTACTACACCTGTTGTATTCAGCATTTCACTGTGAGGTCTACTACACCTGTTGTATTCAGCATTTCACTGTGAGGTCCACTACACCTGTTGTATTCAGCATTTCACTGTTAGGTCTACTACACCTGTTGTATTCAGCATTTCACTGTGAGGTCTACTACACCTGTTGTATTCAGCATTTCACTGTAAGGTCTACTACACCTGTTGTATTCAGCATTTCACTGTAAGGTCTACTACACCTGTTGTATTCAGCATTTCACTGTGAGGTCTACTACACCTGTTGTATTCAGCATTTCACTGTGAGGTCTGCTACACCTGTTGTATTCAGCATTTCACTGTGAGGTCTACTACACCTGTTGTATTCAGCATTTCACTGTGAGGTCTACTACACCTGTTGTATTCAGCATTTAACTGTAAGGTCTACTACACCTGTTGTATTCAGCATTTCACTGTAAGGTCTATAACACCTGTTGTATTCAGCATTTCACTGTGAGGTCTACTACACCTGTTGTATTCAGCATTTCACTGTAAGGTCTACTACACCTGTTGTATTCAGCATTTCACTGTGAGGTCTACTACACCTGTTGTATTCAGCATTTCACTGTGAGGTCTACTACACCTGTTGTATTCAGCATTTCACTGTAAGGTCTACTACACCTGTTGTATTCGGCATTTCACTGTGAGGTCTACTACACCTGTTGTATTCAGCATTTCACTGTGAGGTCTACTACACCTGTTGTATTCAGCAGTTCACTGTGAGGTCTACTACACCTTTTGTATTCAGCACATGTGACTAATACAATTTGATTTGATTCTGGATCTGATTTCTGTCCACACTATGACCAATGAGCTACTATATACTCAATGCACGTCACTAATAGTGCGGTTAGTGTGGTTAGTATGAGTGTTGAAACACAGCTCAGGTGTTCCACAGGGCTCTGTTTCCGACCTGTTCATGTTTAATTAGTGCTTCATATTATTTACCATATAGAATGCTGTTATCCTGACGATGCAAGTTGATCAATTCATCAGAGTAATTATAACTTTTAAAATGTTCTCTTTGTTGACAAACTCTCTGTTTGTAAATACTAGCTATGTTTTGTTGTTGTTGTTGATCAGGCCCATTCTGGACAAATATTTTAACTGTCAGGACTTGACTGTAAAACTCAACATTATCTGCCTTGGAATTTAGAACTCCATAACAGAACCTCTTTACATTCAGTAAGGTTCTGTTCAAGAAGTTCAGACTCTTCAGAACAGCTGACACCCTGGTGTCTGTTGGCCTTGTGTCTAGAATGGATACCATTTAAGTCAGACAGGGTGAGTTAAGTCCACGGTCAACATGATGGAGTTTCAGAAAGTCCTAATGGTTTCGTAACATTTCTCTCAAATGTAATCCTGTATTGGGAAATGGTTTTCAAACCCCCATGCTGCTGAACGAGGCCAAACCACAAATTACAGTGTAGTATGAATCACGACATGACTGAGAGTCAAGCTGTTCCAAGAACAGACCCATGTTTCTGAGGAGATAGATGTCTCTGCCCGTCCCTTCCTCCCCTCTCCTCCCCTGCTCCTTCCTCCCCTCTCCTCCCCCGTTCCTTCCTCTCCCCTCTCCCCCTGTTTCTTCCTCCCCCTTCCTCCGTTCCTTCCTCCCCCTCCTCCCCTCCTTCCTTGATCCTTCCTACCCCATGCTGGGCTGTAGGTCTACTAAACGGTGCTGGGCTGTAGGTCTACTGAAAGGTGCTGGGCTGTAGGTCTACTGAATGGCTCTGGGCTGTAGGTCTACTGAATGGTGCTGAGCTGTAGGTCTGCTGAATGGTGCTGTAGGTCTACTGAATGGTGCTGGGCTGTAGGTCTACTGAATGGTGCTGGGCTGTAGGTCTACTGAATGGCGCTGGGCTGTAGGTCTACTGAATGGCGCTGGGCTGTAGGTCTACTGAATGGCGCTGGGCTGTAGGTCTACTGAATGGTGCTGGGCTGTAGGTCTACTGAATGGTGCTGGGCTGTAGGTCTACTGAATGGTGCTGGGCTGTAGGTCTACTGAACGGTGCTGGGCTGTTGGTCTCCTGAATGGTGCTGCGCTGTAGGTCTACTGAATGGCGCTGGGCTGTAGGTCTACTGAATGGCGCTGTAGGTCTACTGAATGGTGCTGGGCTGTAGGTCTACTGAATGGTGCTGGGCTGTAGCTCTACTGAATGGTTCTGTAGGTCTACTGAATGGCGCTGTAGATCTACTGAACGGTGCTGGGATGTAGGTTTACTGAATGGTGCTGGGCTGTAGGTCTACTGAATGGTGCTGGGCTGTAGGTCTACTGAATGGTGATGGGCTGTAGGTCTCCTGAATGGTGCTGGGCTGTAGGTCTACTGAATGGCGCTGGGCTGTAGGTCTACTGAATGGCGCTGGGCTGTAGGTCTACTGAATGGTGCTGGGCTGTAGGTCTACTGAATGGTGCTGGGCTGTAGGTCTACTGAACGGTGCTGGGCTGTAGGTCTACTGAATGGTTCTGTAGGTCTACTGAATGGCGCTGTAGGTCTACTGAATGGGTCTGTAGGTCTACTGAATGGGTCTGTAGGTCTACTGAATGGGGCTGTAGGTCTACTGAATGGCGCTTGGCTGTAGGTCTATTGAATGGTGCTGGGCTGTAGGTCTACTGAATGGTGCTGGGCTGTAGGTCTACTGAATGGCGCTTGGCTGTAGGTCTACTGAATGGCGCTGGGCTGTAGGTCTACTGAATGGTGCTGGGCTGTAGGTCTACTGAATGGGGCTGTAGGTCTACTGAATGGTGCTGGGCTGTAGGTCTACTGAATGGTGCTGGGCTGTAGGTCTACTGAATGGGTCTGTAGGTCTACTGAATGGTGCTGGGCTGTAGGTCTACTGAATGGTGCTGGGCTGTAGGTCTACTGAATGGGTCTGTAGGTCTACTGAATGGTGCTGGGCTGTAGGTCTACTGAATGGGGCTGTAGGTCTACTGAATGGTGCTGGGCTGTAGGTCTACTGAATGGGGCTGTAGGTCTACTGAATGGTGCTGGGCTGTAGGTCTACTGAATGGTGCTGGGCTGTAGGTCTACTGAATGGGTCTGTAGGTCTACTGAATGGGGCTGTAGGTCTACTGAATGGGTCTGTAGGTCTACTGAATGGGGCTGTAGGTCTACTGAATGGGGCTGTAGGTCTACTGAATGGGGCTGTAGGTCTACTGAATGGGGCTGTAGGTCTACTGAATGGTGCTGGGCTGTAGGTCTACTGAATGGGTCTGTAGGTCTACTGAATGGGGCTGTAGGTCTACTGAATGGGTCTGTAGGTCTACTGAATGGGGCTGTAGGTCTACTGAATGGTGCTGTAGGTCTACTGAATGGTGCTGGGCTGTAGGTCTACTGAATGGCGCTGGGCTGTAGGTCTACTGAATGGTGCTGTGCTGTAGGTCTACTGAATGGTGCTGTAGGTCTACTGAATGGTGCTGGGCTGTAGGTCTACTGAATGGTGCTGTGCTGTAGGTCTACTGAATGGTGCTGGGCTGTAGGTCTACTGAATGGTGATGGGCTGTAGGTCTCCTGAATGGTGCTGGGCTGTAGGTCTACTGAATGGTGCTGGGCTGTAGGTCTACTGAATGGTGCTGGGCTGTAGGTCTACTGAATGGTGCTGGGCTGTAGGTCTACTGAACGGTGCTGGGCTGTAGGTCTACTGAATGGTTCTGTAGGTCTACTGAATGGCGCTGTAGGTCTACTGAATGGGTCTGTAGGTCTACTGAATGGGTCTGTAGGTCTACTGAATGGGGCTGTAGGTCTACTGAATGGCGCTGTAGGTCTACTGAATGGTGCTGGGCTGTAGGTCTACTGAATGGTGCTGGGCTGTAGCTCTACTGAATGGTTCTGTAGGTCTACTGAATGGCGCTGTAGATCTACTGAACGGTGCTGGGATGTAGGTTTACTGAATGGTGCTGGGCTGTAGGTCTACTGAATGGTGCTGGGCTGTAGGTCTACTGAATGGTGATGGGCTGTAGGTCTCCTGAATGGTGCTGGGCTGTAGGTCTACTGAATGGCGCTGGGCTGTAGGTCTACTGAATGGTGCTGGGCTGTAGGTCTACTGAATGGTGCTGGGCTGTAGGTCTACTGAACGGTGCTGGGCTGTAGGTCTACTGAATGGTTCTGTAGGTCTACTGAATGGCGCTGTAGGTCTACTGAATGGGTCTGTAGGTCTACTGAATGGGTCTGTAGGTCTACTGAATGGGGCTGTAGGTCTACTGAATGGCGCTTGGCTGTAGGTCTATTGAATGGTGCTGGGCTGTAGGTCTACTGAATGGTGCTGGGCTGTAGGTCTACTGAATGGCGCTTGGCTGTAGGTCTACTGAATGGCGCTGGGCTGTAGGTCTACTGAATGGTGCTGGGCTGTAGGTCTACTGAATGGGGCTGTAGGTCTACTGAATGGTGCTGGGCTGTAGGTCTACTGAATGGTGCTGGGCTGTAGGTCTACTGAATGGGTCTGTAGGTCTACTGAATGGTGCTGGGCTGTAGGTCTACTGAATGGTGCTGGGCTGTAGGTCTACTGAATGGGTCTGTAGGTCTACTGAATGGTGCTGGGCTGTAGGTCTACTGAATGGGGCTGTAGGTCTACTGAATGGTGCTGGGCTGTAGGTCTACTGAATGGGGCTGTAGGTCTACTGAATGGGACTGTAGGTCTACTGAATGGTGCTGGGCTGTAGGTCTACTGAATGGTGCTGGGCTGTAGGTCTACTGAATGGGTCTGTAGGTCTACTGAATGGGGCTGTAGGTCTACTGAATGGGTCTGTAGGTCTACTGAATGGGGCTGTAGGTCTACTGAATGGGGCTGTAGGTCTACTGAATGGGGCTGTAGGTCTACTGAATGGGGCTGTAGGTCTACTGAATGGTGCTGGGCTGTAGGTCTACTGAATGGGTCTGTAGGTCTACTGAATGGGGCTGTAGGTCTACTGAATGGGTCTGTAGGTCTACTGAATGGGGCTGTAGGTCTACTGAATGGTGCTGTAGGTCTACTGAATGGTGCTGGGCTGTAGGTCTACTGAATGGCGCTGGGCTGTAGGTCTACTGAATGGTGCTGTGCTGTAGGTCTACTGAATGGTGCTGTAGGTCTACTGAATGGTGCTGGGCTGTAGGTCTACTGAATGGTGCTGTGCTGTAGGTCTACTGAATGGTGCTGGGCTGTAGGTCTACTGAATGGTGATGGGCTGTAGGTCTCCTGAATGGTGCTGGGCTGTAGGTCTACTGAATGGTGCTGGGCTGTAGGTCTACTGAATGGTGCTGGGCTGTAGGTCTACTGAATGGTGCTGGGCTGTAGGTCTACTGAACGGTGCTGGGCTGTAGGTCTACTGAATGGTTCTGTAGGTCTACTGAATGGCGCTGTAGGTCTACTGAATGGGTCTGTAGGTCTACTGAATGGGTCTGTAGGTCTACTGAATGGGGCTGTAGGTCTACTGAATGGCTGTAGGTCTACTGAATGGTGCTGGGCTGTAGGTCTGTAGGTCTATTGAATGGTGCTGGGCTGTAGGTCTACTGAATGGTGCTGGGCTGTAGGTCTACTGAATGGCGCTTGGCTGTAGGTCTACTGAATGGCGCTGGGCTGTAGGTCTACTGAATGGTGCTGGGCTGTAGGTCTACTGAATGGGGCTGTAGGTCTACTGAATGGTGCTGGGCTGTAGGTCTACTGAATGGTGCTGGGCTGTAGGTCTACTGAATGGGTCTGTAGGTCTACTGAATGGTGCTGGGCTGTAGGTCTACTGAATGGTGCTGGGCTGTAGGTCTACTGAATGGGTCTGTAGGTCTACTGAATGGTGCTGGGCTGTAGGTCTACTGAATGGGGCTGTAGGTCTACTGAATGGTGCTGGGCTGTAGGTCTACTGAATGGGGCTGTAGGTCTACTGAATGGGGCTGTAGGTCTACTGAATGGTGCTGGGCTGTAGGTCTACTGAATGGTGCTGGGCTGTAGGTCTACTGAATGGGTCTGTAGGTCTACTGAATGGGGCTGTAGGTCTACTGAATGGGTCTGTAGGTCTACTGAATGGGGCTGTAGGTCTACTGAATGGGGCTGTAGGTCTACTGAATGGGGCTGTAGGTCTACTGAATGGGGCTGTAGGTCTACTGAATGGTGCTGGGCTGTAGGTCTACTGAATGGTTCTGTAGGTCTACTGAATGGCGCTGTAGGTCTACTGAATGGGTCTGTAGGTCTACTGAATGGGTCTGTAGGTCTACTGAATGGGGCTGTAGGTCTACTGAATGGCGCTTGGCTGTAGGTCTATTGAATGGTGCTGGGCTGTAGGTCTACTGAATGGTGCTGGGCTGTAGGTCTACTGAATGGCGCTTGGCTGTAGGTCTACTGAATGGCGCTGGGCTGTAGGTCTACTGAATGGTGCTGGGCTGTAGGTCTACTGAATGGGGCTGTAGGTCTACTGAATGGTGCTGGGCTGTAGGTCTACTGAATGGTGCTGGGCTGTAGGTCTACTGAATGGGTCTGTAGGTCTACTGAATGGTGCTGGGCTGTAGGTCTACTGAATGGTGCTGGGCTGTAGGTCTACTGAATGGGTCTGTAGGTCTACTGAATGGTGCTGGGCTGTAGGTCTACTGAATGGGGCTGTAGGTCTACTGAATGGTGCTGGGCTGTAGGTCTACTGAATGGGGCTGTAGGTCTACTGAATGGGGCTGTAGGTCTACTGAATGGTGCTGGGCTGTAGGTCTACTGAATGGTGCTGGGCTGTAGGTCTACTGAATGGGTCTGTAGGTCTACTGAATGGGGCTGTAGGTCTACTGAATGGGTCTGTAGGTCTACTGAATGGGGCTGTAGGTCTACTGAATGGGGTAGGTCTACTGAATGGGGCTGTAGGTCTACTGAATGGGGCTGTAGGTCTACTGAATGGGGCTGTAGGTCTACTGAATGGTGCTGGGCTGTAGGTCTACTGAATGGGTCTGTAGGTCTACTGAATGGGGCTGTAGGTCTACTGAATGGGTCTGTAGGTCTACTGAATGGGGCTGTAGGTCTACTGAATGGTGCTGTAGGTCTACTGAATGGTGCTGGGCTGTAGGTCTACTGAATGGCGCTGGGCTGTAGGTCTACTGAATGGTGCTGTGCTGTAGGTCTACTGAATGGTGCTGTAGGTCTACTGAATGGTGCTGGGCTGTAGGTCTACTGAATGGTGCTGTGCTGTAGGTCTACTGAATGGTGCTGGGCTGTAGGTCTACTGAATGGTGATGGGCTGTAGGTCTCCTGAATGGTGCTGGGCTGTAGGTCTACTGAATGGTGCTGGGCTGTAGGTCTACTGAATGGTGCTGGGCTGTAGGTCTACTGAATGGTGCTGGGCTGTAGGTCTACTGAACGGTGCTGGGCTGTAGGTCTACTGAATGGTTCTGTAGGTCTACTGAATGGCGCTGTAGGTCTACTGAATGGGTCTGTAGGTCTACTGAATGGGTCTGTAGGTCTACTGAATGGGGCTGTAGGTCTACTGAATGGCGCTTGGCTGTAGGTCTATTGAATGGTGCTGGGCTGTAGGTCTACTGAATGGTGCTGGGCTGTAGGTCTACTGAATGGCGCTTGGCTGTAGGTCTACTGAATGGCGCTGGGCTGTAGGTCTACTGAATGGTGCTGGGCTGTAGGTCTACTGAATGGGGCTGTAGGTCTACTGAATGGTGCTGGGCTGTAGGTCTACTGAATGGTGCTGGGCTGTAGGTCTACTGAATGGTGCTGGGCTGTAGGTCTACTGAATGGGTCTGTAGGTCTACTGAATGGTGCTGGGCTGTAGGTCTACTGAATGGGGCTGTAGGTCTACTGAATGGTGCTGGGCTGTAGGTCTACTGAATGGGGCTGTAGGTCTACTGAATGGGCTGTAGGTCTACTGAATGGTGCTGGGCTGTAGGTCTACTGAATGGTGCTGGGCTGTAGGTCTACTGAATGGGTCTGTAGGTCTACTGAATGGGGCTGTAGGTCTACTGAATGGGTCTGTAGGTCTACTGAATGGGGCTGTAGGTCTACTGAATGGGGCTGTAGGTCTACTGAATGGGGCTGTAGGTCTACTGAATGGGGCTGTAGGTCTACTGAATGGTGCTGGGCTGTAGGTCTACTGAATGGGTCTGTAGGTCTACTGAATGGGGCTGTAGGTCTACTGAATGGGTCTGTAGGTCTACTGAATGGGGCTGTAGGTCTACTGAATGGTGCTGTAGGTCTACTGAATGGTGCTGGGCTGTAGGTCTACTGAATGGCGCTGGGCTGTAGGTCTACTGAATGGTGCTGTGCTGTAGGTCTACTGAATGGTGCTGTAGGTCTACTGAATGGTGCTGGGCTGTAGGTCTACTGAATGGTGCTGTGCTGTAGGTCTACTGAATGGTGCTGTAGGTCTACTGAATGGTGCTGTAGGTCTACTGAATGGTGCTGGGCTGTAGGTCTACTGAATGGTGCTGTGCTGTAGGTCTACTGAATGGTGCTGTAGGTCTACTGAATGGTGCTGGGCTGTAGGTCTACTGAATGGTGCTGGGCTGTAGGTCTACTGAATGGCGCTGGGCTGTAGGTCTACTGAATGGTGCTGGGCTGTAGGTCTACTGAATGGTGCTGGGCTGTAGGTCTACTGAATGGTGCTGGGCTGTAGGTCTACTGAATGGGGCTGTAGGTCTACTGAATGGCGCTGGGCTGTAGGTCTACTGAATGGGTCTGTAGGTCTACTGAATGGGGCTGTAGGTCTACTGAATGGTGCTGGGCTGTAGGTCTACTGAATGGTGCTGGGCTATTATTGTCAAATCGGTTGATATTTGACGAGTTGAGGTTGCCATTGTAGTAATCCCTTTTAGATAACAAGACTCCTCGATATGACTAATGCACATCTGTGGTATCCCTGTCCTACCTGGCGGATTGTAAAGTAGGTTTGTTTTCTCCACAGTAAGTTAACAGGGTGTGTCTCTATGTGGTCTTTCAGGTGTTCCAGGGGTGTGGTCAGCCCAAGCCGTCTGGGATGGGCAGCAGCAGATCAGCCAGGGGGATCTCTGATGTCTTCAACGCCCGATTCAGACCCTACAGCCCAGAGGAGAGACCCACCACGGCCGCTGGCACCAGCCTGGACAGACTGGTAAGAGATGAGGACAGGGAGGAGGACAGACTGGTAAGAGAGGAGGACAGGGATGAGGACAGACTGGTAAGAGATGAGGACAGGGAAGAGGACAGACTGGTAAGAGAGGAGGATAGGGAGAAGGACAGACTGGTAAGATAGGAGGACAGGGAGGAGGACAGACTGGTAAGAGAGGAGGACAGGAAGGAGGACAGACTGGTGGGATAGGAGGACAGGGAGGAGGACAGACTGGTAAGAGATGAGGACAGTGAGGAGGACAGACTGGTCAGAGATGAGGCCAGGGAGGAGGACAGACTGGTGGGATAGGAGGACAGGGAGGAGGACAGACGGGTAAGAGAGGAGGACAGGTGGGAGGACAGACTGGTAAGAGATGAGGCCAGGGAGGAGGACAGACTGGTAAGAGAGGAGTACAGACTGGTAAGATAGGAGGACAGACTGGTAAGAGAGGAGGACAGACTGGTAAGAGAGGAGGGCAGGGAGAAGGACAGACTGGTAAGAGAGGAGGACAGGGAGGAAGGCAGGGAGAAGGACAGACTGGTAAGAGAGGAGGGCAGGGAGAAGGACAGACTGGTAAGAGAGGAGGACAGGGAGGAAGACAGGGAGAAGGACAGACTGGTAAGAGAGGAGGGCAGGGAGAAGGACAGACTGGTAAGAGAGGAGGACAGGGAGAAGGACAGACTGGTAAGGGAGAAGGACAGACTGGTAAGAGAGGAGGAGAGGGAGAAGGAGAGACTGGTAAGGGAGAAGGACAGACTGGTAAGAGAGGAGGACAGGGTGAAGGACAGACTGATAAGAGAAGAGGACAGGGAGAAGGACAAACTGGTAAGGGAGAAGGACAGACTGGTAAGAGAGGAGGACAGGGAGAAGGACAGACTGGTAAGAGAGGAGGACAAGGAGGAAGGCAGGGAGAAGGACAGACTGGTAAGAGAGGAGGACAGGGAGGAGGACAGTGAAGGGATACTCTACTCTAGACATTTCTGTATCAGATATCTAGGGTTGGGGGTAGGATAATCTGATCCTAGATCTGTGGTTAGGGGAAGGAGAAGGAAGGGTGGCAGGGAGAGAACCACTCTAGTCTCAGATGTAGACAAGAGACCAGAATCTTCTATATCAGACCAACGTTATAGAAGTCTCTGGAAGTGTGAAATCATACTGTCTACTGAGAGAACCAGCAGAGAGATAGTTTGAGATTAAATCACTTTTATGTTATCCCCTGAGTCCTTCTCTGAGTCCAAAATGGCACCCTATTCCCTATATAGTGCACTAGTTTTGATGGTCCCGGTCAAAAGTAGTGCAGAATAAAGGGAATGGGGCTTCATTTGGACCCCAGCCCCTCCTCTCAGTTGAATCCTCAGTTCCATGTTCAGGTCATGGCTCTGTGTTGACTCATACACAGCCTCGGTCTCCCACCATCCTGTCATCTCCCCAGGGGAGAGTGAAGTGTGCAGGGATAAGTGTGCTCTCTCCTCTCAAGCGCTCTCTCACTCTACTGTTACCTTGATGTCAAACCCTGGAGGGTTTTCTGGGAACAAAGGGCTGGTGGTCAAATCATGGAGGGTTTTATGGGAACAAAGACCTGGTGGTCACACCATGGAGGGTTTTATGGGAACAAAGACCTGGTGGTCACACCATGGAGGGTTTTATGGGAACAAAGAGCTGGTGGTCACATCATGGAGGGTTTTATAGGAACAAAGAGCTGGTGGTCACACCCTGGATGGTTTTATGGGAACAAAGAGCTGGTGGTCACACCCTGGAGGGTTTTATGGGAACAAAGAGCTGGTGGTCACACCCTGGAGGGTTTTATGGGAACAAAGAGCTGGTGGTCACACCCTGGTTGGTTTTATGGGAACAAAGAGCTGGTGGTCACACCCTGGAGGGTTTTATGGGAACAAAGAGCTGGTGGTCACACCATGGAGGGTTTTCTAGGAACAAAGAGCTGGTGGTCACACCATGGAGGGTTTTATAGGAACAAAGAGCTGGTGGTAACATCATGGAGGGTTTTATGGGAACAAAGAGCTGGTGGTCACACCCTGGATGGTTTTATGGGAACAAAGAGCTGGTGGTCACACCCTGGAGGGTTTTATGGGAACAAAGAGCTGGTGGTCACACCATGGAGGGTTTTATGGGAACAAAGAGCTGGTGGTCACATCATGGAGGGTTTTATGGGAACAAAGAGCTGGTGGTCACACCATGGAGGGTTTTATGGGAACAAAGAGCTGGTGGTCACATCATGGAGGGTTTTATGGGAACAAAGACCTGGTGGTCACATCATGGAGGGTTTTATGGGAACAAAGAGCTCAAGGAAACAACATATGCATGTCAATACATATTTACACACCTATTTTCAACACCCACTTTTCTTTTAAGCAATTCTTGAAAAATCCATACACTACCCCTCCGGGATGATACATTATCCCTCCGGGATGATACATTACCCCTCCAGGATGATACATTACCCCTACAGGATGTTACATTACCCCTCCAGGATGGTACATTACCCGCCCAGGATGTTACATTACCCCTCCGGGATGTTACATTAACCCTCCGGGATGGTACATTACCCCTCCGGGATGTTACATTTCCCTCCAGGATGATACATTACCCCTCCAGGATGGTACATTACCCCTCCAGGATAGTACATTACTCCTCCAGGATGATAACACCAGGACATTGTCTTAGAGAAGATGTAGATTGGAAAGATAATTTTAATATAATGTGTTATAATACATAATGATTGAGGCAGGTGTAATAACATGAGTTGAGAGGTGCTTAGACTCCCAAAGAGAGAGGAGGCAGGGGAATTGAATATCTTGCCAGAACTATTTATCACGTTCTATGGTTGCTATTGGTTTCCAGACTAATGCATGTATTCATAGCCTTCCTTGCATTGTATAGGTTTTATTTCTCTCTCTGTGTCTCTCTCTCATCTGCCTTTCTATTAAATCCCTCTCTTCTCTGTTTCTCTGCTGCTCCCAGAGGACAGTGTGGAGGACAATGCAACACAGCGTAAGCCTTCCTTCCAATCCGCCTCTTACCTCATCTCATCTGTCTTGTGGATCTGTCCTGTCCTCTTCCTACTTGTCAACATTACTCTCAGAGAGATATCTGTAATGTCTGATGCTGCTACAGGAGGCTGTAGTCTAGATGTATAGCTGTAGTGTCTGATGCTGCTACAGGAGGCTGTAGTCTAGATGTAGTTTATGATGATGCTACAGGAGGCTGTAGTCTAGATGTAGTTTCTGATGCTGCTACGGGAGGTTGTAGTCTAGCTGAAGTGACTGATGCCGCTACAGGAGACTGTAGTCTAGCTGTAGTGTCTGATGCTGCTACAGGAGGCTGTAGTCTAGCTGAAGTGTCTGATGCTGCTACAGAAGGCTGTAGTCTAGCTGAAGTGTCTGATCCCGCTACAAGAGGCTGTAGTCTAGCTGAAGTGTCTGATGCCGCTACAGGAGGCTGTAGTCTAGCTGAAGTGTCTGATGCCGCTACAGGAGGCTGTAGTCTAGATGTAGTGTCTGATGCTGCTACAGGAGGCTGTAGTCTAGCTGAAGTGTCTGATGCTGCTACAGGAGGCTGTAGTCTAGCTGTAGTTCTGATGCTGCTACAGGAGGCTGTGGTCTAGATGTAGTGTCTGATGCTGCTACAGGAGGCAGAAGTCTAGATGTATAGCTGTAGTGTCTGATGCCGCTACAGGAGGCTGTAGTCTAGCTGAAGTGTCTGATGCTGCTACAGGAGGCTGTAGTCTAGCTGTAGTGTCTGATGCTGCTACAGGAGGCTGTAGTCTAGATGTATAACTGAAGTGTCTGATGTGGCTACAGGAGGCTGTAGTCTAGCTGAAGTGTCTGATGCTGCTACAGGAGGTTGTAGTCTAGCTGAAGTGTCTGATGCTGCTACAGGAGGTTGTAGTCTAGCTGAAGTGTCTGATGCTGCTACAGGAGGTTGTAGTCTAGCTGAAGTGTCTGATGCTGCTACAGGAGGTTGTAGTCTAGCTGAAGTGTCTGATGCTGCTACAGGAGGTTGTTGTCTAGATGTATAACTGAAGTGTCTGATGCTGCTACAGGAGGCTGTATAACTGTAGTGTCTGATGCTGCTACAGGAGGTTGTAGTCTAGCTGAAGTGTCTGATGCTGCTACAGGAGGTTGTAGTCTAGATGTATAACTGAAGTGTCTGATGCTGCTACAGGAGGTTGTAGTCTAGATGTATAACTGAAGTGTCTGATGCTGCTACAGGAGGTTGTAGTCTAGCTGAAGTGTCTGATGCTGCTACAGGAGGTTGTAGTCTAGCTGAAGTGTCTGATGCTGCTACAGGAGGTTGTAGTCTAGCTGAAGTGTCTGATGCCGCTACAGGAGGCTGTAGTCTAGATGTAGTGTCTGATGCTGCTACAGGAGGCTGTAGTCTAGCTGAAGTGTCTGATGCTGCTACAGGAGGCTGTAGTCTAGCTGTAGTTCTGATGCTGCTACAGGAGGCTGTGGTCTAGATGTAGTGTCTGATGCTGCTACAGGAGGCAGAAGTCTAGATGTATAGCTGTAGTGTCTGATGCCGCTACAGGAGGCTGTAGTCTAGCTGAAGTGTCTGATGCTGCTACAGGAGGCTGTAGTCTAGCTGTAGTGTCTGATGCTGCTACAGGAGGCTGTAGTCTAGATGTATAACTGAAGTGTCTGATGTGGCTACAGGAGGCTGTAGTCTAGCTGAAGTGTCTGATGCTGCTACAGGAGGTTGTAGTCTAGCTGAAGTGTCTGATGCTGCTACAGGAGGTTGTAGTCTAGCTGAAGTGTCTGATGCTGCTACAGGAGGTTGTAGTCTAGCTGAAGTGTCTGATGCTGCTACAGGAGGTTGTTGTCTAGATGTATAACTGAAGTGTCTGATGCTGCTACAGGAGGCTGTATAACTGTAGTGTCTGATGCTGCTACAGGAGGTTGTAGTCTAGCTGAAGTGTCTGATGCTGCTACAGGAGGTTGTAGTCTAGATGTATAACTGAAGTGTCTGATGCTGCTACAGGAGGTTGTAGTCTAGATGTATAACTGAAGTGTCTGATGCTGCTACAGGAGGTTGTAGTCTAGATGTATAACTGAAGTGTCTGATGCTGCTACAGGAGGTTGTAGTCTAGCTGAAGTGTCTGATGCTGCTACAGGAGGTTGTAGTCTAGCTGAAGTGTCTGATGCTGCTACAGGAGGTTGTAGTCTAGCTGAAGTGTCTGATGCTGCTACAGGAGGTTGTTGTCTAGATGTATAACTGAAGTGTCTGATGCTGCTACAGGAGGTTGTAGTCTAGATGTATAGCTGTAGTGTCTGATACTGCTACAGGAGGCTGTAGTCTAGCTGAAGTGTCTGATGCTGCTACAGGAGGCTGTATAGCTGTAGTGTGTGATGCTGCTAGGTATTATATATTGTATTTTATGTACTCAAATATACATGTTTTTATTGTCAGCTATTATATATTTTATGTACTCATATATTTTGTATTTTATCTTACATTTACATTAGTCATCTAACAGACTCCCATCTAGAGAGACCCACTGAACCATTTACATTAATCATCTAACAGACTCCCATCTAGAGAGACCCACAGAACCACCCAGGGTCAACACCCTGCCCCAGTGCACCGCGAATCCCCCACAATTCCCTGAGAGCGGCACCTCAACCATCTGAGACCCCCCCCCCCCATCCCTGAACATATGTAATGAATAATAAAATATTATAATTCCATTCCGCACCCCCAAGTTTGGACACACCTGCGTGAATCAGGCCTTCGTGGTCGAATGTCTGAAAATAAACCACTACTAAAGGAAACCAATAAGAAGAAGTGACTTGCTTGGGCCAAGAAACACGAGCAATGGACATTAGACCGGTGGAAATCTGTCCTTAGAGACAAATTTGCCATTTTATGAGACGCAGAGTAGGTGAACGGATGAGCTCCGCATCTGTGGTTCCTACCGCGAAGCATGGAGGAGGAGGTGCGATGGTGCAGTGGTGCTTTGCTGGTAACACTGTCAGTGGTTTATTTAGAATTCAAGGCACACTTAACCAGCATGGCTACCACAGCATTCGGCAGCGATACGCCATCCCATCTGGTTTGCGCTTCGTGGGACTTTCATTTGTTTTTCAACAGGACAATGACCCACCACACCTCCAGGTTGAATCAGGGCTATTTGACCAATAAGAAGAGTGAGGGAGTGCTGCATCAGATAACCTGCCCTCCACAATCACCCGACCTCAACCCAATTGAGATGGATTGGGATGAGTTGGACTACAGGGTGAAGGAAAAGCAGCCAACAAGTGCTCAGCATATGTGGGAACTCCTTCAAGACTGTTGGAAAAGCATTCCAGGTGAAGCTGGTTGAGAGAATGCCAAGAGTGCTCAAAGCTGTCATCAAGGCAAAGGGTGGCTACTTTGAAGAATATCAATATAACATATATTTTGATTTGTTTAAGACATTTTTCTGGTTACGACATGATTCCATATGTGTTATTTCATAGTTTTGATGTCTTCACTACTATTCTACAATGTAGAAAACCCCTTGAATGCGTAGGTGTTGTAAAACTTTTGACTGGTACTGTACATGATGGATGCTGGTGGCCAATCCTCAAAGGCTTTAGTTTTTGACAAACCCTTACCCAAGGTAGAACAAAACACCACCATGTTGTTTCACATCTCTAATTTATGAAACGTGCAGAATAATGCCAGGCTGGGTGGGGGCTGGAGGGGGCTGCGTGGGGGGAGGCACATAAGCTCATGTAACCCAACATTGCAAGCTCTAATATTGGTGGAAACAGAGACCTTTTAAACACAGAGATACAACAGATGGAAACAGAGACCTTTAAACACAGAGATACAACAGATGGAAACAGATACCTATAAACACAGAGATACAATAGATGGAAACAGAGATCTTTAAACACAGAGATACAACAGTTGGAAACAGAAACCTTTAAACACAGAGATACAACAGATGGAAACAGAGACCTTTAAACACAGAGATACCTATAAACACAGAGATACAACAGGTGGAAACAGATACCTATAAACACAGAGAGACAATAGATGGAAACAGAGCCCTTTAAACACAGAGATACCTATAAACACAGAGATACAACAGATGGAAACAGAGACCCTTTCAACACAGAGATACCTATAAACACAGAGATACAACAGGTGGAAACAGAGACCTATAAACACAGAGACACAATAGATGGAAACAGAGGCCTTTAAACACAGAGATACAACAGGTGGAAACAGAGACCTTTAAACACAGAGACACAATAGATGGAAACAGAGACCTATCAACAAAGAGATACAACAGGTGGAAACAGAGATCTTTAAACACAGAGATACCTATAAACACAGAGATACCTATAAACACAGAGATACAACAGGTGGAAACAGAGACCTATAAACACAGAGACACAATAGATGGAAAGAGAGACCTTTAAACACAGAGATACCTATAAACACAGAGATACAACAGATGGAAACAGAGACCCTTTAAACACAGAGATACAACAGGTGGAAACAGAGACCTTTACACAGAGATACAACAGATTGAAACAGAGACCTATAAACACAGAGATACCTATAAACACAGAGATACAACAGGTGGAAACAGAGACCTTTAAACACAGAGATACAACAGATGGAAACAGAGACCTATAAACACAGAGATTACAACAGATGGAAACAGAGACCTTTAAACACAGAGATACCTATAAACACAGAGATACAACAGGTGGAAACAGAGATTTATATGGTAATTCAACCACCCTTAATATTCAGTACATCTTGGTGAATGAATCTTCCCTAATTGACCTGTGCTCCTCCCTCTTCCTGAACTCACATCTCTACTCTAGGGAGAAGGGTTTCTCTCTCTGTCTCTCTGTCTCTCTGTCTCACTCACTCACTCACTCACTCACTCACTCACTCACTCACTCACTCACAGTATAGACAGTGTACTGAGCCAAGAGTCTTTTAAAAGATGTCACTGTGGAGACAGTATAGACAGTGTACTGAACCAAGAGTCTTTTAAAAGATGTCACTGTGGAGCCAGTATAGACAGTGTACTGAGCCAAGAGTCTTTTAAAAGGGGGGGGGGGGGGTCTCAAACGGCAACCTACATAGCCCCCATAGAGCTCTGGTTAAAAGTAGTGGTCTTTATAGGGAGTAGGGTTCCACGTGGCACCCTACCTAGGACAGTGGCTGTGCGCTCTGTGCCGGGGCAAAATGAGAGTTCTTCGGAGTGTGAAATGGTTTGGTGACATAATCCTCTCTGAGCCTGAGGTGAACGGAGAGATTCTGTCTCGTCCAACACACGGTGATCCTGCCTTTCAGCTTGTGACCAGGGTTAAGGCTCTCTGAGCCTGAGGTGAACGGAGAGATTCTGTCTCGTCCAACACACAGTGATCCTGCCTTTCAGCTTGTGACCAGGGTTAAGGCTCTCTGACGTGTTGACAGAGCGTAGTAGTTCAAATCAAATCAAATCAAATCAAATTTATTTATATAGCCCTTCGTACATCAGCTGATATCTCAAAGTGCTGTACAGAAACCCAGCCTAAAACCCCAAACAGCAAGCAATGCAGGTGTAGAAGCACGGTGGCTAGGAAAAACTCCCTAGAAAGGCCAAAACCTAGGAAGAAACCTAGAGAGGAACCAGGCTATGTGGGGTGGCCAGTCCTCTTCTGGCTGTGCCGGGTGGAGATTATAACAAAACATGGTCAAGATGTTCAAATGTTCATAAATGACCAGCATGGTCGAATAATAATAAGGCAGAATAGTAGAAACTGGAGCAGCAGCACAGTCAGGTGGACTGGGGACAGCAAGGAGTCATCATGTCAGGTATTCCTGGGGCATGGTCCTATGGCTCAGGTCCTCCGAGAGAGATAAAGAAAGAGAGAATTAGAGAGAGCATATGTGGGATGGCCAGTCCTCTTCTGGCTGTGCCGGGTGGAGCCGGGTGGAGATTAGTGGACACTCAGTCTAAATATGATATATCATAGTTAACATCTTATGCGTGTTCCTACTACGAAGGGTTGGAGACTCTAACGAGCTCGTAGGAGACGTTGTTTCGCGATAGATGTGTCTATACTGTAAAACTGCACCTCATTTTTGTTCTACCTGTTCTGTGAATGAAATAACCCTCCTCCCACACACAGAGTAATTATGATATTACCTGGTTTAATAATCATTCTGGATGGGTCTAATACAGCTGTTTCCAAAGGCCTGCTTCCTTTATCACAGTTACACACTTTCTACCATTTGGTGTCATGAATTAATAAAGGGCTTCTGAGCATCAATATTCACAACCCCCCTCTCTCTCTTTCTTCATGGGAAACAGCTCTCTCTCTCTCTCTCTCTCTCTCTCTCTCTCTCTCTCTCTCTCTCTCTCTCTCTCTCTCTCTCTCTCTGTCTCTCTCCCTCTCTCTCTCTCTCTCTCTCTCTCTCTCTCTCTCTCTGTCTCTCTGTCTCTCTCTCTCTCTCTCTCTCTCTCTCTCTCTCTCTCTCTCTCTCTCTCTCTCTCTCTCTCTCTCTCTCTCTCTCTCTCTCTCTCTCTCTCTCTCAGCTCATATAGAATGGTGGAATATTGACCCATGATCAGCAGGAGGACCTGACTTTTAATTAACCTAGGTTGACGTGAGGTTAGGATGACGTGAGGTTAGGATGACGTGAGGTTAGGATGACGTGAGGTTAGGTTGACGTGAGGTTAGGTTAACGTGAGGTTAGGTTGACGTGAGGTTAAGATGACGTGCGGTTAGGTTGATGTGAGGTTAGGTTGACGTGAGGTTAGGATGACGTGAGGTTAGGTTGACGTGAGGTTAGGATGACGTGAGGTTAGGTTGATGTGAGGTTAGGTTGACGCGAGGTTAGGATGACGTGCGGTTAGGTTGACGTGAGGTTAGGATGACGTGAGGTTAGGATGACGTGAGGTTAGGATGAAGTGAGGTTAGGTTGACGTGAGGTTAGGATGACGTGAGGTTAGGATGACGTGAGGTTAGGATGACGTGAGGTTAGGATGACTTGAGGTTAGGTTGACGTGAGGTTAGGTTAACATGAGGTTAGGATGACGTGAGGTTAGAATGACGTGAGGTTAGAATGATGTGAGGTTAGGATGACGTGAGGTTAGGGTTGACGTGAGGTTAGGGTTGACGTGAGGTTAGGGTTGACGTGAGTTTAGGATGACGTGAGGTTAGGTTGAACTGGGGTTTAATGGGAGAGTATTGGTAGGGGATGTTCTGGTTTAATGGGAGAGTATTGGTAGGGGATGTTCTGAGGTTTAATGGGAGAGTATTGGTAGGTGATGTTATGAGGTTTAATGGGAGAGTATTGGTAGGGGATGTTATGAGGTTTAATGGGAGAGTATTGATAGGGGATGTTATGAATTTTAATGGGAGAGTATTGGTAGGGGATGTTATGAGGTTTAATGGGAGAGTATTGGTAGGGGATGTTCTGGTTTAATGGGAGAGTATTGGTAGGGGATGTTCTGGTTTAATGGGAGAGTATTGGTAGGGGATGTTCTGGTTTAATGGGAGAGTATTGGTAGGGGATGTTCTGAGGTTTAATGGGAGAGTATTGGTAGGGGATGTCCTGGTGTAATGGGAAGGTATTGGTAGGGGATTTTATGAAGTTTAATGGGAGAGTATTGGTAGTGGAGGTAATGAGGTTTAATGGGAGAGTATTGGTAGGGGATGTTCTGAGGTTTAATGGGAGAGTATTGGTAGGGGATGTTCTGAGGTTTAATGGGAGAGTATTGGTAGGGGATGTTATGAGGTTTAATGGGAGAGTATTGGTAGGGGATGTTCTGGTTTAATGGGAGAGTATTGGTAGGGGATGTTCTGGTTTAATGGGAGAGTATTGGTAGGGGATGTTATGAGGTTTAATGGGAGAGTATTGGTAGGGGATGTTCTGGTTTAATGGGAGAGTATTGGTAGGGGATGTTCTGAGGTTTAATGGGAGAGTATTGGTAGGGGATGTTATGAGGTTTAATGGGAGAGTATTGGTAGGGGATGTTATGAGGTTTAATGGGAGAGTATTGGTAGGGGATGTTATGAGGTTTAATTGGAGAGTATTGGTAGGGGATGTTATGAGGTTTAACGGGAGAGTATTTGTAGGGGATGTTATGAGGTTTAATGGGAGAGTATTGGTAGGGGATGTTCTGAGGTTTAATGGGAGAGTATTGGTAGGGGATGTTATGAGGTTTAATGGGAGAGTATTGGTAGGGGATGTTCTGGTTTAATGGGAGAGTATTGGTAGGGGATGTTCTGAGGTTTAATGGGAGAGTATTGGTAGGGGATGTTCTGGTTTAATGGGAGAGTATTGGTAGGGGATGTTCTGGTTTGATGGGAGATTATTGGTATGGGATGTTCTGAGGTTTAATGGGAGAGTATTGGTAGGGGATGTTCTGGTTTAATGGGAGAGTATTGGTAGGGGATGTTATGAGGTTTAATGGGAGAGTATTGGTAGGGGATGTTATGAGGTTTAATGGGAGAGTATTGGTAGGGGATGTTCTGGTTTAATGGGAGAGTATTGGTAGGGGATGTTATGAGGTTTAATGGGAGAGTATTTGTAGGGGATGTTATGAGGTTTAATGGGAGAGTATTGGTAGGGGATGTTCTGGTTTAATGGGAGAGTATTGTTAGGGGATGTTATGAGGTTTAATGGTAGAGTATTTGTAGGGGATGTTATGAGGTTTAATGGGAGAGTATTGGTAGGGGATGTTCTGGTTTAATGGGAGAGTATTGGTAGGGGATGTTCTGGTTTAATGGGAGAGTATTGGTAGGGGATGTTCTGAGGTTTAATGGGAGAGTATTGGTAGGGGATGTTCTGAGGTTTAATGGGAGAATATTGGTAGGGGATGTTATGAGGTTTAATGGGAGAGTATTGGTAGGGGATGTTCTGAGGTTTAATGGGAGAGTATTGGTAGGGGATGTTCTGGTTTAATGGGAGAGTATTGGTAGGGGATGTTATGAGGTTTAATGGGAGAGTATTGGTAGGGGATGTTCTGGTTTAATGGGAGAGTATTGGTAGGGGATGTTCTGGTTTAATGGGAGAGTATTGGTAGGGGATGTTCTGGTTTAATGGGGGAGTATTGTTAGGGGATGTTATGAGGTTTAATGATAGAGTATTGTTAGGGGATGTTATGAGGTTTAATGGGAGAGTATTGGTAGGGGATGTTCTGGTTTAATGGGAGAGAATTGGTAGGGGATGTTCTGGTTTAATGGGAGAGTATTGGTAGGGGATGTTATGAGGTTTAATGGGAGAGTATTGGTAGGGGATGTTCTGGTTTAATGGGAGAGTATTGGTAGGGGATGTTCTGGTTTAATGGGAGAGTATTGGTAGGGGATGGTCTGAGGTTTAATTGGAGAGTATTGGTAGGGGATGTTCTGAGGTTTAATGGGAGAATATTGGTAGGGGATGTTATGAGGTTTAATGGGAGAGTATTGGTAGGGGATGTTCTGAGGTTTAATGGGAGAGTATTGGTAGGGGATGTTCTGGTTTAATGGGAGAGTATTGGTAGGGGATGTTATGAGGTTTAATGGGAGAGTATTGGTAGGGGATGTTCTGGTTTAATGGGAGAGTATTGGTAGGGGATGTTCTGAGGTTTAATGGGAGAGTATTGGTAGGGGATGTCCTGGTTTAATGGGAAGGTATTGGTAGGGGATTTTATGAAGTTTAATGGGAGAGTATTGGTAGTGGAGGTAATGAGGTTTAATGGGAGAGTATTGGTAGGGGATGTTCTGAGGTTTAATGGGAAAGTATGGGTAGGGGATGTTCTGAGGTTTAATGGGAGAGTATTGGTAGGGGATGTTATGAGGTTTAATGGGAGAGTATTGGTAGGGGATGTTCTGGTTTAATGGGAGAGTATTGGTAGGGGATGTTCTGGTTTAATGGGAGAGTATTGGTAGGGGATGTTATGAGGTTTAATGGGAGAGTATTGATAGGGGATGTTCTGGTTTAATGGGAGAGTATTGGTAGGGGATGTTCTTAGGTTTAATGGGAGAGTATTGGTAGGGGATGTTATGAGGTTTAATGGGAGAGTATTGGTAGGGGATGTTATGAGGTTTAATTGGAGAGTATTGGTAGGGGATGTTATGAGGTTTAATGGGAGAGTATTTGTAGGGGATGTTATGAGGTTTAATGGGAGAGTATTGGTAGGGGATGTTCTGAGGTTTAATGGGAGAGTATTGGTAGGGGATGTTATGAGGTTTAATGGGAGAGTATTGGTAGGGGATGTTCTGGTTTAATGGGAGAGTATTGGTAGGGGATGTTCTGAGGTTTAATGGGAGAGTATTGGTAGGGGATGTTCTGGTTTAATGGGAGAGTATTGGTAGGGGATGTTCTGGTTTGATGGGAGATTATTGGTATGGGATGTTCTGAGGTTTAATGGGAGAGTATTGGTAGGGGATGTTATGAGGTTTAATGGGAGAGTATTGGTAGGGGATGTTCTGGTTTAATGGGAGAGTATTGGTAGGGGATGTTATGAGGTTTAATGGGAGAGTATTTGTAGGGGATGTTATGAGGTTTAATGGGAGAGTATTGGTAGGGGATGTTCTGGTTTAATGGGAGAGTATTGTTAGGGGATGTTATGAGGTTTAATGGTAGAGTATTTGTAGGGGATGTTATGAGGTTTAATGGGAGAGTATTGGTAGGGGATGTTCTGGTTTAATGGGAGAGTATTGGTAGGGGATGTTCTGGTTTAATGGGAGAGTATTGGTAGGGGATGTTCTGAGGTTTAATGGGAGAGTATTGGTAGGGGATGTTCTGAGGTTTAATGGGAGAATATTGGTAGGGGATGTTATGAGGTTTAATGGGAGAGTATTGGTAGGGGATGTTCTGAGGTTTAATGGGAGAGTATTGGTAGGGGATGTTCTGGTTTAATGGGAGAGTATTGGTAGGGGATGTTATGAGGTTTAATGGGAGAGTATTGGTAGGGGATGTTCTGGTTTAATGGGAGAGTATTGGTAGGGGATGTTCTGGTTTAATGGGAGAGTATTGGTAGGGGATGTTCTGGTTTAATGGGGGAGTATTGTTAGGGGATGTTATGAGGTTTAATGATAGAGTATTGTTAGGGGATGTTATGAGGTTTAATGGGAGAGTATTGGTAGGGGATGTTCTGGTTTAATGGGAGAGAATTGGTAGGGGATGTTCTGGTTTAATGGGAGAGTATTGGTAGGGGATGTTATGAGGTTTAATGGGAGAGTATTGGTAGGGGATGTTCTGGTTTAATGGGAGAGTATTGGTAGGGGATGTTCTGGTTTAATGGGAGATTATTGGTAGGGGATGGTCTGAGGTTTAATTGGAGAGTATTGGTAGGGGATGTTCTGAGGTTTAATGGGAGAATATTGGTAGGGGATGTTATGAGGTTTAATGGGAGAGTATTGGTAGGGGATGTTCTGAGGTTTAATGGGAGAGTATTGGTAGGGGATGTGCTGGTTTAATGGGAGAGTATTGGTAGGGGATGTTATGAGGTTTAATGGGAGAGTATTGGTAGGGGATGTTCTGGTTTAATGGGAGAGTATTGGTAGGGGATGTTCTGAGGTTTAATGAGAGAGTATTGGTAGGGGATGTCCTGGTTTAATGGGAAGGTATTGGTAGGGGATTTTATGAAGTTTAATGGGAGAGTATTGGTAGTGGAGGTAATGAGGTTTAATGGGAGAGTATTGGTAGGGGATGTTCTGAGGTTTAATGGGAAAGTATGGGTAGGGGATGTTCTGAGGTTTAATGGGAGAGTATTGGTAGGGGATGTTATGAGGTTTAATGGGAGAGTATTGGTAGGGGATGTTCTGGTTTAATGGGAGAGTATTGGTAGGGGATGTTCTGGTTTAATGGGAGAGTATTGGTAGGGGATGTTATGAGGTTTAATGGGAGAGTATTGATAGGGGATGTTCTGGTTTAATGGGAGAGTATTGGTAGGGGATGTTCTTAGGTTTAATGGGAGAGTATTGGTAGGGGATGTTATGAGGTTTAATGGGAGAGTATTGGTAGGGGATGTTATGAGGTTTAATTGGAGAGTATTGGTAGGGGATGTTATGAGGTTTAATGGGAGAGTATTTGTAGGGGATGTTATGAGGTTTAATGGGAGAGTATTGGTAGGGGATGTTCTGAGGTTTAATGGGAGAGTATTGGTAGGGGATGTTATGAGGTTTAATGGGAGAGTATTGGTAGGGGATGTTCTGGTTTAATGGGAGAGTATTGGTAGGGGATGTTCTGAGGTTTAATGGGAGAGTATTGGTAGGGGATGTTCTGGTTTAATGGGAGAGTATTGGTAGGGGATGTTCTGGTTTGATGGGAGATTATTGGTATGGGATGTTCTGAGGTTTAATGGGAGAGTATTGGTAGGGGATGTTCTGGTTTAATGGGAGAGTATTGGTAGGGGATGTTATGAGGTTTAATGGGAGAGTATTGGTAGGGGATGTTCTGGTTTAATGGGAGAGTATTGTTAGGGGATGTTATGAGGTTTAATGGGAGAGTATTGGTAGGGGATGTTATGAGGTTTAATGGGAGAGTATTGGTAGGGGATGTTCTGGTTTAATGGGATAGTATTGGTAGGGGATGTTCTGGTTTAATGGGAGAGTATTGGTAGGGGATGTTCTGGTTTAATGGGAGAGTATTGGTAGGGGATGTTCTGGTTTAATGGGAGAGTATTGGTAGGGGATGTTCTGAGGTTTAATGGGAGAGTATTGGTAGGGGATGTTCTGAGGTTTAATGGGAGAATATTGGTAGGGGATGTTCTGAGGTTTAATTGGAGAGTATTGGTAGGTGATGTTCTGAGGTTTAATGGGAGAATATTGGTAGGGGATGTTATGAGGTTTAATTGGAGAGTATTGGTAGGGGATGTTCTGAGGTTTAATGGGAGAGTATTGGTAGGTGATGTTCTGGTTTAATGGGAGAGTATTGGTAGGGGATGTTATGAGGTTTAATGGGAGAGTATTGGTAGGGGATGTTCTGGTTTAATGGGAGAGTATTGGTAGGGGATGTTATGAGGTTTAATGGGAGAGTATTTGTAGGGGATGTTATGAGGTTTAATGGGAGAGTATTGGTAGGGGATGTTCTGGTTTAATGGGAGAGTATTGTTAGGGGATGTTATGAGGTTTAATGGGAGAGTATTGGTAGGGGATGTTATGAGGTTTAATGGGAGAGTATTGGTAGGGGATGTTCTGGTTTAATGGGAGAGTATTGGTAGGGGATGTTCTGGTTTAATGGGAGAGTATTGGTAGGGGATGTTCTGGTTTAATGGGAGAGTATTGGTAGGGGATGTTCTGGTTTAATGGGAGAGTATTGGTAGGGGATGTTCTGAGGTTTAATGGGAGAGTATTGGTAGGGGATGTTCTGAGGTTTAATGGGAGAATATTGGTAGAGGATGTTATGGGGTTTAATGGGAGAGTATTGGTAGGGGATGTTCTGAGGTTTAATGGGAGAGTATTGGTAGGGGATGTTCTGGTTTAATGGGAGAGTATTGGTAGGGGATGTTATGAGGTTTAATGGGAGAGTATTGGTAGGGGATGTTATGAGGTTTAATGGGAGAGTATTGGTAGGGGATGTTCTGGTTTAATGGGAGAGTATTGGTAGGGGATGTTATGAGGTTTAATGGGACAGTATTTGTAGGGGATGTTATGAGGTTTAATGGGAGAGTATTGGTAGGGGATGTTCTGGTTTAATGGGAGAGTATTGTTAGGGGATGTTATGAGGTTTAATTGGAGAGTATTGGTAGGGGATGTTATGAGGTTTAATGGGAGTTTATTGGTAGGGGATGTTCTGGTTTAATGGGAGAGTATTGTTAGGGGATGTTCTGGTTTAATGGGAGAGTATTGGTAGGGGATGTTCTGGTTTAGTGGGAGAGTATTGGTAGGGGATGTTCTGGTTTAATGGGAGAGTATTGGTAGGGGATGTTATGAGGTTTAATGGGAGAGTATTGGTAGGGGATGTTCTGGTTTAATGGGAGAGTATTGGTAGGGGATGTTCTGGTTTAATGGGAGAGTATTGGTAAGGGATGTTCTGGTTTAATGGGAGAGTATTGGTAGGGGATGTTATGAGGTTTAATGGGAGAGTATTGGTAGGGGATGTTATGAGGTTTAATGGGAGAGTATTGGTAGGGGATGTTCTGGTTTAATGGGAGAGTATTGGTAGGGGATGTTATGAGGTTTAATGGGAGAGTATTGGTAGGGGATGTTATGAGGTTTAATGGGAGAGTATTGGTAGGGGATGTTCTGGTTTAATGGGAGAGTATTGTTAGGGGATGTTATGAGGTTTAATGGGAGAGTATTGTTAGGGGATGTTATGAGGTTTAATGGGAGAGTATTGGTAGGGGATGTTCTGGTTTAATCGGAGAGTATTGTTAGGGGATGTTATGAGGTTTAATGGGAGAGTATTGGTAGGGGATGTTCTGGTTTAATGGGAGAGTATTGGTAGGGGATGTTCTGGTTTAATGGGAGAGTATTGGTAGGGGATGTTATGAGGTTTAATGGGAGAGTATTGGTAGGGGATGTTCTGGTTTAATGGGAGAGTATTGGTAGGGGATGTTCTGGGATGTTCTAAGTCGAAAGGAAAGCTGCAGAGATCATAGGTGGATAATGTTCCATCTGTGTGAGAGACGGAGAGAGACGGAGAAAGAGAGAGAGAGAGAGAGAGAGACAGAGAAAAACAGGGAGAGAGATGGAGAAATAGAGAGAGAGATGGAGAGAGAAGGAGAAAAACAGGGAGAGCTACAGAGAGAGACGGAGAGAGACGGAGAGAGAGACAGAGACAGAGAGAGAGAGAGAGAGAGAGAGAGAGAGACGGAGAATATCGGGAAGAGACACGGAGAGAAACGGAGAAAGAGAGAGAGAGAGAGAGATGGAGAGAGAAGGAGAGAGACGGAGAAAGAGAGAGAGCGAGCGAGCAACAGACCAAACTTCTGTATGCGTTTCTATGTGATATAAAAGCCTGTCGGGTGTTTGGGCAACATGACTGGTGATAAACCATGTTGGATGGCAGCGGTGTTCTGCTCTGCAGTGAGATTAGGTTTGTGTTGACCCTCTGAGAATACATTTCCCTATTTCATGGACAACAGTTTGTCAGCTGGCGCCGATGCTCATGGAGTCACTGAAGAGGTGTACTCGGCAACCACCGACCAGAGGAAAGATGAGAACATTCCATTTCCATGAAGACGTGCCTCAGTAAATGGTTTATATAATTGTGTTTGGTTCATGGAATATACTGTACTCTATGAACTAACAGTGGACTGAGTTGCTTCCACATTGGGGACTGGTCACATCTAAAAGTAACAGACACAGTAACTATGTTGTTTTCACATTGGGGACTGGTCACATCTAAAAGTAACAGACACAGTAACTGAGCTGTTTTCTCATTGGGGACTGGTCACATTAAGGACAGTAACTGAGTTGTTTTCACATTGGGGACTGGTCACATTAGACACAGTAACTGAGTTGTTTTCACATTGGGGACTGGTCACATTAGACACAGTAACTGAGTTGTTTTCACATTGGGGACTGGGCACATTAAACACAGTAACTGGGTTGTTGGGGACTGGTCACATCTAAAAGTCACATTAAGGACACAGTAACTGAGTTGTTGGGGACTGGTCACATCTAAAAGTCACATTAAGGACACAGTAATAACAAAGTCATTACGTTGTTATTCAATGTATTCTGTAATACCGAGTCTATTCGGTTGGTCAACTGAGTTACCCCGGAATAACCTAAAGCTTAGCCAATGTTTTTGTAGTCTTCCCTGGCATCTGGTAGGTTCCCCGTGACCCTACTCACTCTACTCTACCCGTTCCTCCTGCTGCTCTAACCTGAAGCCCAGAGACACTCAGATCAGCTGGGGGTGAAATCTCCACCTGGGTCTCTGGTACCTTCCACTCCATTATGAAGGTGTGCTGAAGGGGGAGGGGCTATACTGACACACAACATTTATCCATGTCTCTATTAACTCTATTAGTTAAGATCAGAAGTTAAGATCAGAAGTTAAGATCAGGTCAGAAGTTAAGATCAGATCTGTGGAGACAGTGAAGCCCTGTCAGACTGCTGTCTGTGGAGACAGTGAAGCCCTGTCAGACTGCTGTCAGTGAAGCCCTGTCAGACTGCTGTCTGTGGAGACAGTGAAGCCCTGTCAGACTGCTGTCAGTGAAGCCCTGTCAGACTGCTGTCTGTGGAGACAGTGAAGCCCTGTCAGACTGCTGTCTGTGGAGACAGTGAAGCCCTGTCAGACTGCTGTCTGTGGAGACAGTGAAGCCCTGTCAGACTGCTGTCAGTGAAGCCCTGTCAGACTGCTGTCTGTGGAGACAGTGAAGCCCTGTCAGTCTGCTGTCAGTGAAGCCCTGTCAGACTGCTGTCTGTGGAGACAGTGAAGCCCTGTCAGACTGCTGTCTGTGGAGACAGTGAAGCCCTGTCAGACTGCTGTCTGTGGAGACAGTGAAGCCCTGTCAGTCTGCTGTCTGTGGAGACAGTGAAGCCCTGTCAGACTGCTGTCTGTGGAGACAGTGAAGCCCTGTCAGACTGCTGTCTGTGGAGACAGTGAAGCTCTGTCAGACTGCTGTCAGTGAAGCCCTGTCAGACTGCTGTCTGTGGAGACAGTGAAGCCCTGTCAGACTGCTGTCTGTGGAGACAGTGAAGCCCTATCAGACTGCTGTCTGTGGAGACATTGAAGCCCTGTCAGACTGCTGTCTGTGGAGACAGTGAAGCCCTGTCAGACTGCTGTCAGTGAAGCCCTGTCAGTCTGCTGTCTGTGGAGACAGTGAAGCCCTGTCAGACTGCTGTCTGTGGAGACAGTGAAGCCCTGTCAGACTGCTGTCTGTGGAGACAGTGAAGCCCTGTCAGACTGCTGTCAGTGAAGCCCTGTCAGACTGCTGTCAGTGAAGCCCTGTCAGTCTGCTGTCTGTGGAGACAGTGAAGCCCTGTCAGACTGCTGTCAGTGAAGCCCTGTCAGTCTGCTGTCTGTGGAGACAGTGAAGCCCTGTCAGACTGCTGTCTGTGGAGACAGTGAAGCCCTATCAGACTGCTGTCAGTGAAGCCCTGTCAGACTGCTGTCAGTGAAGCCCTGTCAGACTGCTGTCTGTGAAGACAGGGAAGCCCTGTCAGACTGCTGTCAGTGAAGCCCTGTCAGTCTGCTGTCTGTGAAGACAGGGAAGCCCTGTCAGACTGCTGTCTGTGGAGACAGTGAAGCCCTGTCAGACTGCTGTCTGTGGAGACAGTGAAGCCCTGTCAGACTGCTGTCTGTGGAGACAGTGAAGCCCTGTCAGACTGCTGTCTGTGGAGACAGTGAAGCCCTATCAGACTGCTGTCAGTGAAGCCCTGTCAGACTGCTGTCAGTGAAGCCCTGTCAGACTGCTGTCTGTGAAGACAGGGAAGCCCTGTCAGACTGCTGTCTGTGGAGACAGTGAAGCCCTGTCAGACTGCTGTCTGTGGAGACAGTGAAACCAATTAACAGCCATAAGGAGAGTTATGTTTATGTTGATAGTGGATCTGATTGGATTTTAGATGTGTTTTAAGATGCTGTTCAGACGGACAGATCCCACAGCGCACTATAATCAGAGGCATATCACGCTGCGCGGGTGTGTGTGGTTATGTGTCAGGGTGTGTGTGTGTTTCACGCTGGTTAATCACCAGCCCAATTAGCTCACACCCCTCCTCCTCACACTGAGAGAGGGAGAGAGAGAGACGTGTACTAGTCTGTGGGGTACTAAATGCCAGAACCGGACAAGAACCTGACACCCTCAGCACACAGGGGGACAAACACCTACCTGGAGGTGACAGCATTCCCTCCCCCATATGCCCCCCTAGGCATAACTATGACAACATAACCAACAAAAACGGGTCACAACTCCTGTAGCTCTGTTGCACACTGGGTATGTACATAGTCAATGGTAGGCTTTGAGGGGACTCCTATGGTAGGTACACCTATAGCTCATCTCTTGGCAGTAGTACTGTAGACTACTTTATCAATGACCTCAACCCAGAGTCTCTCAGAGAATTCACAGTCAGCCCACTGACCTCAACCCAGAGTCTCTCAGAGCGTTCACAGTCAGCCCACTGACACCCCTATCAGACCACAGCAAAATCACAGTCTACTTAAACAGAGCAATACTCAATCATGAGGCATCAAAGCCAAAGGAACTGAGTAATATTAAGAAATGCTATAGATGGAAGGAATGTAGTGTGGAAACCTACCAAAAAACAATTAGGTAACAACAAATCCAATCCCTTTTAGACAAAACGTTCCACTGTAGCAGTGAAGGTGTAAATCTTAACAGTATATTTGACCTCTTAGCTTTATCAAATCAAAAAAAACTTCAAGCAGAAAACTGAAGAAAATGAACAACAATGACAAATGGTTTGATGAAAAATGCAAAAACCTAAAAAAGAAATTGAGAAATCTGTCCAACCAAAAACATAGAGACCCAGAAAACCTGAGTCTACGCCTTCACTATGGTGAATCACTAAAACAATACAGAAATACACTACGGAAATAGAAGGAACAGCACGTCAGAAATCAGCTCAATGTGTTTGAAGAATCCATAGACTCTAACCACTTCTGGGAAAATTGGAAAACACTAAACAAACAACAACACAAATAATTACATAAAATGGAGATGTGTGGATAAACCACTTCTCCAATCTTTTTGGCCCTCTATCAAAGAACAAACAGCTAAATTATGCACATGATCAAATACAAATCTTAGAATCAACTAATAAAGACTAGCAGAACCCACTGGATTCCAGAACACACTGGATTCCAGAACACACTGGATTCCAGAACACACTGGATTCCAGAACACACTGGATTCTCCAATTACCTTGAATGAGCTATAGGACAAAATACAAACCCTCCAACCCAAAAAGGCCTGTGGTGTTGATGGTATCCTCAATGAAATGATAAAATATACAGACAACAAATTCCAATTGGCTAAACTGAAACACTTTAACATCAACCTCAGCTCTGGCATCTTCCCCAATATTTGGATCCAAGGACTGATCACCTCAATCCACAAAAGTGGAGTCAAATTTGACCCCAATAACTACCGGGGGATATGTGTCAACAGCAACCTTGGGAAAATCCTCTGGATTTTCTTCAGTGAAGAAAATGTACTGAGCAAATGTCAAATTGGCTTTTTACTAAATTATCGTATGACAGGGCTCATAGGGCTCAAGTCAGATGGAACCCTATTCCCTAGGGCTCATAGGACTCAGATGGAACCCTATTCCCTAAGGCTCATAGGACTCAGATGGAACCCTATTCCCTAGGGCTCAGGTCAGATGGAACCCTATTCCCTAGGGCTCAGGTCAGATGGAACCCTACTCTCTAGGGCTCATAGGACTCAGATGGAACCCTGTTCCCTAGGGCTCAGGTCAGATGGAACCCTATTCCCTAGGGATCAGGTCAGATGGAACCCTATTCCCTAGGGTTCAGGTCAGATGGAACCCTACTCTCTAGGGCTCATATGACTCAAATGGAACCCTATTCTCCATCTGACCTGAGTCCTATGAAGCCTAGAGAATAGGGTTCCATCTGACCTGAGCCCTAGAGAGTAGGGTTCCATCTGACCTGAGCCCTATGAGCCATAGAGAATAGGGTTCCATCTGACCTGAGCCCTATGAGCCCTAGAGAATAGGGTTCCATCTGAGTCCTATGAACCCTAGAGAATAGGGTTCCATCTGACCTGAGCCCTATGAGCCCTAGAGAATAGGGTTCCATTTGAGTCATATGAGCCCTAGAGAGTAGGGTTCCATCTGACCTGAGCCCTAGGGAATAGGGTTCCATCTGACCTGAGCCCTAGGGAATAGGGTTCCAACTGACCTGAGCCCTAGGGAATAGGGTTCCATCTGAGTCCTATGAGCCTTAGGGAATAGGGTTCCATCTGACCTGAGCCCTAGGGAATAGGGTTCCATCTGAGTCCTATGAGCCCTAGAGAGTAGGGTTCCATCTGACCTGAGCCCTAGGGAATAGGGTTCCATCTGACCTGAGCCCTAGGGAATAGGGTTCCATCTGACCTGAGCCCTAGGGAATAGGGTTCCATCTGAGTCCTATGAGCCTTAGGGAATAGGGTTCCATCTGACCTGAGTCCTATGAGCCCTAGGGAATAGGGTTCCATCTGACTTGAGCCCTTTGAGCCCTAGGGAATAGGGTTCCATCTGACCTGAGTCCTATGAGCCCTAGAGAATAGGGTTCCATCTGACCTGAGTCCTATGAGCCCTAGGGAATAGGGTTCCATCTGAGTCCTATGAACCCTAGAGAATAGGGTTCCATCTGAGTCCTATGAACCCTAAAGAATAGGGTTCCATCTGACCTGAGCCCTATGAGCCCTAGGGAATAGGGTTCCATCTGACCTGATCCCTAGGGAATAGGGTTCCATCTGACCTGAGCCCTAGGGAATAGGGTTCCATCTGAGTCCTATGAGCCCTAGAGAGTAGGGTTCCATCTGACCTGAGCCCTAGGGAATAGGGTTCCATCTGACCTGAGCCCTAGGGAATAGGGTTCCATCTGACCTGAGCTCTAGGGAATAGGGTTCCATCTGAGTCCTATGAGCCTTAGGGAATAGGGTTCCATCTGACCTGATCCCTAGGGAATAGGGTTCCATCTGACCTGAGCCCTAGGGAATAGGGTTCCATCTGACCTGAGCCCTAGGGAATAGGGTTCCATCTGACCTGAGCCCTAGGGAATAGGGTTCCATCTGACTTGAGCCCTAGGGAATAGGGTTCCATCTGACCTGAGCCCTAGGGAATAGGGTTCCATCTGAGTCCTATGAGCCTTAGGGAATAGGGTTCCATCTGACCTGAGTCCTATGAGCCCTAGGGAATAGGGTTCCATCTGACTTGAGCCCTATGAGCCCTAGGGAATAGGGTTCCATCTGACCTGAGCCCTAGGGAATAGGGTTCCATCTGAGTCCTATGAGCCTTAGGGAATAGGGTTCCATCTGACCTGAGTCCTATGAGCCCTAGGGAATAGGGTTCCATCTGACCTGAGTCCTATGAGCCCTAGAGAATAGGGTTCCATCTGACTTGAGCCCTAGGGAATAGGGTTCCATCTGACTTGAGCCCTAGGGAATAGGGTTCCATCTGACCTGAGTCCTATGAGCCCTAGGGAATGGGGTTCCATCTGACTTGAGCCCTAGGGAATAGGGTTCCATCTGACCTGAGTCCTATGAGCCCTAGAGAATAGGGTTCCATCTGACCTGAGTCCTATGAGCCTTAGGGAATAGGGTTCCATCTGACTTGAGCCCTAGGGAATAGGTGTCCATCTGACCTGAGTCCTATGAGCCCTAGAGAATAGGGTTCCATCTGACTTGAGCCCTAGGGAATAGGGTTCCATCTGACTTGAGCCCTAGGGAATAGGGTTCCATCTGACTTGAGCCCTAGGGAATAGGTTTCCATCTGATCTGAATCTTATGAGCCCTAGGGAATAGGGGTCCATCTGATCTGAATCTTATGAGCCCTAGAGAATAGGGGTCCATCTGATCTGAATCTTATGAGCCCTAGAGAATAGGGGTCCATCTGATCTGAATCTTATGAGCCCTAGAGAATAGGGGTCCATCTGATCTGAATCTTATGAGCCCTAGAGAATAGGGGTCCATATGCAGCAAATTCATTAACATGATGTAGTTCTAGAAGGCTCTCTGCATGCCTCAATGGTTCAACAGCCATTTTACATTACTTCCAAGAGGGGGATCTCCAAGGGGGATCTGAAATGGGGAAATAGAGGCTTTTTAAACATGCATTCCAAATGGCACCCTCTTCCCTCTGTAGTGCACTTCTTTTAACCAGAGCCCTATAGGGATTAGGGTGCCATTTGGGACGCATAGAACACTCTAATTGGGATGCAGACTAAAGTAGCAACATGCTGGGAGATAAAATACCAACTAGATTGAAATGTGTAAAACAAAAGCAGGGTTGTTTTATTCATTGTTGTTAAATAGTTTCAGACTTGCTGCAGGATTCAAACGGCTCTGTGTTTTACTCTGTGAGGCGCTGAACATGAATGTGAAGCAGTGATTCAAATGATGGCATTTGTCATGCGTTTTCTACACACATCAATACAAGGCTTAAGATGTCCCTAGGTCTTCCATACTGATCTCAACAAACCCTTTCTGTCTGGACCTCAATACAAGGCTTAAGATGTCCCTAGGTCTTCCATACAGATCTCAACAAACCCTTTCTGTCTGGACCTCAATACAAGGCTTAAGATGTCCCTAGGTCTTCCATACAGATCTCAACAAACCCTTTCTGTCTGGACCTCAATACAAGGCTTAAGATGTCCCTAGGTCTTCCATACTGATCTCAACAAACCCTTTCTGTCTGGACCTCAATACAAGGCTTAAGATGTCCCTGAGTCTTCTATACTGATCTCAACAAACCCTTTCTGTCTGGACCTTCGACACACATCAATACAAGGCTTAAGATGTCCCTAGGTCTTCCATACTGATCTCAACAAACCCTTTCTGTCTGGACCTCAATACAAGGCTTAAGATGTCCCTGAGTCTTCCATACTGATCTCAACAAACCCTTTCTGTCTGGACCTCAATACAAGGCTTAAGATGTCCCTAGGTCTTCCATACTGATCTCAACAAACCCTTTCTGTCTGGACCTTCGACACACATCAATACAAGGCTTAAGATGTCCCTAGGTCTTCCATACTGATCTCAACAAACCCTTTCTGTCTGGACCTCAATACAAGGCTTAAGATGTCCCTACACTAGGTCTTCCATACAGATCTCAACAAACCCTTTCTGTCTGGACCTCAATACAAGGCTTAAGATGTCCCTACACTAGTTCTTCCATACAGATCTCAACAAACCATTTCTGTCTGGACCTCGCTTTGTGCACGAGGGCATTGTCATGCTGAAATAGGAAAGGACCTTCCCCAAACTGTTGCCACAAAGTTGGAATGTCATGCTGTAGCATTAAGATTTCCCTACGCTGGAACTAAGGGGCCCGAACCATGAAAACCAGCCCCAGACCAATATTCCTCCTCCAACAAACTTTACAGTTGGTACTATGCATTGGGATAGGTAGCGTTCTCCTGACATCAGCCAAACCCAGGTTCGTCCGTGGGACTACCAGATGGTCAAGTGTGATTCACCCCTCCAGAGAACGTGTTTCCACTGCTCCAGAGTCCAATGGTGGTGAGCTTTACACCCCTCCAGAGAACGTGTTCCCACCCCTCCAGAGAACGTGTTTCCACTGGTCCAGAGTCCAATGGTGGTGAGCTTACACCCCTCCAGAGAACGTGTTTCCACTGCTCCAGAGTCCAATGGTGGCTAGCTTTACACCCCTCCAGAGAACGTGTTTCCACTGGTCCAGAGTCCAATGGCGGTGAGCTTTACACCCCTCCAGAGAATGTGTTTCCACTGCTCCAGAGTCCAATGGTGGTGAGCTTTACACCCCTCCAGAGAACGTGTTTCCACTGGTCCAAAGTCCAATGGCGGTGAGCTTTACACCCCTCCAGAGAACGTGTTTCCACTGCTCCAGAGTCCAATGGTGGTGAGCTTTACACCCCTCCAGAGAACGTGTTTCCACTGCTCCAGAGTCCAATGGCGGTGAGCTTTACACCCCTCCAGAGAACGTGTTTCCACTGCTCCAGAGTCCAATAGTGGTGAGCTTTACACCCCTCCAGAGAACGTGTTTCCACTGGTCCAGAGTCCAATGGTGGTGAGCTTTACACCCCTCCAGAGAACGTGTTCCCACCCCTCCAGAGAACGTGTTTCCACCGCTCCAGAGTCCAATGGTGGTGAGCTTTACACCCCTCCAGAGAACGTGTTCCCACCCCTCCAGAGAACGTGTTCCCACCCCTACAGAGAACGTGTTTCCACTGGTCCAGAGTCCAATGGTGGTGAGCTTTACACCCCTCCAGAGAACGTGTTTCCACTGCTCCAAAGTCCAATGGTGGTGAGCTTTACACCCCTCCAGAGAACGTGTTTCCACTGCTCCAGAGTCCAATGGTGGTGAGCTTTACACCCCTCCAGACGGCGCTTGGCATTGCGCATGCTGATCTTAGGCTTGTGTGCAGCTGCTCAGCCATGGAAACCCATTTCATGAAGCTCCCGACGAACAGTTCTTGTGCTGACGGTGGTCAAGTCCAGAGGCAGTTTGGAACTCGGCGGTCCTGTTCTGTGAGTTTGTGTGGCCTACCACTTTGTGGCTGAGCCGTTGTTGCTCCTTGACGTTTCCACTTCACAATAACAGCACTTACAGTTGACCGGGGCAACTCTAGCAGGGCAGAAATTTGACGAATTGACTTGTTTGTAAAGGTGGCATCCTGTGATGTAGGAATAATATAGGTTTCAAAACAGAAATTAAAATGCAACGATCATCCAGAATCACATCTATAGACTGGAGCACTTAAGTCCATTAGTACCCATCCAGGGATACACACTGGAGGAGGAGAGGAGAGGGAGAGGATGAGAGGAGGAGAGGAGGAAGACAGGGGGATTTGAGCTGAGAGACTTGTTGGCACTGTGACCATGAAACTGCGTGTTCCCCTCAGGCAGACAACACTGTGAGTCATTAGTAACATCTGCTGTCTCTCTCTCTATCTGCTCTCTCTCTCTCTCTCTCTCTCTATCTGCTCTCTCTCCCTCCCTCTATCTGCTCTCTCTCTCTCTCTCTCTCTATCTGCTCTCTCTCCCTCCCTCTATCTGCTCTCTCTCTCTCTAAGTCTCTCTCTGTGGTCTCTCACTTTCCCTCTATCTGCTCTATCTGCTCTCTCTCTCTCTCTCTCTCTCTCTCTCTCTCTCTCTCTCTCTCTCTGCTCTCCCTCTCTCTCTCTTTCTCTCTCTCTCTGCAGTCTCTCACTTTCCTTCTATCTGCTCTCTCTACAATCTCTCTCTCTCTGCGGTCTCTCACTTTCCCTCTATCTGCTCTCTCTACAATCTCTGCACTATCGCCATCCCTATTACTATGCTACAGTTGGGTGGATTATATAGATAAACTCCCTCTGGGCTGTGAATGAGGTTAACTGTTGTACAGCACCAAACTCCCTCTGGGCTGTGAATGAGGTTAACTGTTGTACAGCACCAAACTCCCTCTGGGCTGTGAATGAGGTTAACTGTTGTACAGCACCAAACTCCCTCAGGGCTGTGAATGAGGTTAACTGTTGTACAGCACCAAACTCCCTCAGAGATGTGAATGAGGTTAACTGTTGTACAGCACCAAACTCCCTCAGGGCTGTGTATGAGGTTAGCTGTTGTACAGCACCAAACTCCCTCAGAGCTGTGAATGAGGTTAACTGTTGTACAGCACCAAACTTCCTCAGGGCTGTGAATGAGGTTAACTGTTGTACAGCACCAAACTCCCTCAGGGCTGTGAATGAGGTTAACTGTTGTACAGCACCAAACTCCCTCTGGGCTGTGAATGAGGTTAGCTGTTGTACAGCACCAAACTCCCTCAGAGCTGTGAATGAGGTTAACTGTTGTACAGCACCAAACTTCATCAGGGATGTGAATGAGGTTAACTGTTGTACAGCACCAAACTCCCTCTGGGCTGTGAATGAGGTTAACTGTTGTACAGCACCAAACTCCCTCAGGGCTGTGAATGAGGTTAGCTGTTGTACAGCACCAAACTCCCTCAGAGCTGTGAATGAGGTTAACTGTTGTACAGCACCAAACTTCCTCGGGGATGTGAATGAGTTTAACTGTTGTACAGCACCAAACTCCCTCAGGGCTGTGAATGAGGTTAACTGTTGTACAGCACCAAACTCCCTCAGGGCTGTGAATGAGGTTAGCTGTTGTACAGCACCAAACTTCCTCAGGGCTGTGAATGAGGTTAACTGTTGTACAGCACCAAACTCCCTCAGGGCTGTGAATGAGGTTAACTGTTGTACAGCACCAAACTTCCTCGGGGCTGTGTATGAGGTTAGCTGTTGTACAGCACCAAACTCCCTCAGGGCTGTGTATGAGGTTAGCTGTTGTACAGCACCAAACTCCCTCAGGGCTGTGAATGAGGTTAACTGTTGTACAGCACCAAACTTCCTCAGGGCTGTGAATGAGGTTAACTGTTGTACAGCACCAAACTCCCTCAGGGCTGTGAATGAGGTTAACTGTTGTACAGCACCAAACTCCCTCAGGGCTGTGAATGAGGTGAACTGTTGTACAGCACCAATCTTCCTCAGGGCTGTAAATGAGGTTAACTGTTGTACAGCACCAAACTTCCTCAGGGCTGTGTATGAGGTTAGCTGTTGTACAGCACCAAACTCCCTCAGGGCTGTGAATGAGGTTAACTGTTGTACAGCACCAAACTCCCTCAGGGCTGTGAATGAGGTTAGCTGTTGTACAGCACCAAACTCCCTCAGGGCTGTGAATGAGGTTAACTGTTGTACAGCACCAAACTTCCTCAGGGCTGTGAATGAGGTTAACTGTTGTACAGCACCAAACTTCCTCAGGGCTGTAAATGAGGTTAACTGTTGTACAGCACCAAACTCCCTCAGGGCTGTGA
>NC_092153.1:8016498-8136498 GCF_045791955.1 Oncorhynchus clarkii lewisi | reverse complement strand
TGTCAGCATCAGTCCTGAAGTCTCCAGCAGAGTGTCAGCATCCAGCATCAGTCCTGTAGTCTCCAGCAGAGTGTCAGCATCAGTCCTGTAGGCTCCAGCAGTGTCAGCATCCAGCATCAGTCCTGTAGTCTCCAGCAGTGCAAGCATCAGTCCTGTAGTCTCCAGCAGTGCCAGCATCAGTCCTGTAGTCTCCAGCAGTGGCAGCAACAGTCCTGTAGTCTCCAGCAGTGTCAGCATCCAGCATCAGTCCTGTAGTCTCCAGCAGTGCCAGCATCAGTCCTGTAGTCTCCAGCAGAGTGCCAGCATCAGTCCTGTAGTCTCCAGCAGTGCCAGCATCAGTCCTGTAGTCTCCAGCAGAGTGTCAGCATCCAGCATCAATCCTGTAGTCTCCAGCAGTGCCAGCATCAGTCCTGTAGTCTCCAGCAGATTGTCAGCATCAGTCCTGTAGTCTCCAGCAGAGTGTCAGCATCAGTCCTGTAGTCTCCAGCAGAGTGTCAGCATCAGACCTGTAGTCTCCAGCAGAGTGTCAGCATCCAGCATCAGTCCTGTAGTCTCCAGCAGAGTGTCAGCATCAGTCCTGTAGTCTCCAGAAGAGTGTCAGCATCAGTCCTGTAGTCTCCAGCAGAGTGTCAGCATTAGTCCTGTAGTCTCCAGCAGAGTGCCAGCATCAGTCCTGTAGTCTCCAGCAGAGTGTCAGCATCAGTCCTGTAGTCTCCAGCAGAGTGTCAGCATCAGTCCTGAAGTCTCCATCAGAGTGTCAGCATCCAGCATCAGTCCTGTAGTCTCCAGCAGAGTGTCAGCATCAGTCCTGTAGTCTCCAGCAGTGTCAGCATCCAGCATCAGTCCTGCAGTATCCAGCAGTGCAAGCATCAGTCCTGTAGTCTCCAGCAGTGCCAGCATCAGTCCTGTAGTCTCCAGCAGTGGCAGCAACAGTCCTGTAGTCTCCAGCAGTGTCAGCATCCAGCATCAGTCCTGTAGTCTCCAGCAGTGCCAGCATCAGTCCTGTAGTCTCCAGCAGAGTGCCAGCATCAGTCCTGTAGTCTCCAGCAGTGCCAGCATCAGTCCTGTAGTCTCCAGCAGAGTGTCAGCATCCAGCATCAATCCTGTAGTCTCCAGCAGTGCCAGCATCAGTCCTGTAGTCTCCAGCAGATTGTCAGCATCAGTCCTGTAGTCTCCAGCAAAGTGTCAGCATGCAGATGCAGACTGATGCATCAGTTCCATCCATCTAGATGATGAAGACCATCCAGCTAGATGATGAAGACCATCCAGCTAGATGATGAAGACCATCCAGCTAGATGATGAAGACCATCCAGCTAGATGATGAAGACCATCCAGCTAGATGATGAAGGGTTATTTTGGTGTGTTTGTAGCACATGAGGATGTGTGAAACATAGTCCTCAGACGTGTCCCGCTTCTGTCGTTAGCTTTTGATGTGACGCGATCTCCAGCTGGGTCTGACTATAATAGAACACAGTATTAAACACAGCAGGCAGATACCACAGGCTGGCTGTAATCTGACTGTAATCAGAACAATACCCAGGCAGGGCTCAACTGAGCTGATAAGCATCAGTCTGTTAGTGTTCTGTGGCGCGTCGTATTACGTGTTGAACCAGCGAGGAGGTGAAGTGATACCGCAGGCTGACCGTAATCTGGTGTCAGATCTCCTCAGGGACACGTCAGAACGTAGGCATCACCGCAGGCTGACCGTAATCTGGCGTCAGATCTCCTCAGGGACACGTCAGATCTCTTCAGGGACACGTCAGAACATAGGCATCACCGCAGGCTGACCGGAATCTGGTGTCAGATCTCCTCAGGGACACGTCAGAACGTAGGCATCACCGCAGGCTGACCGTAATCTGGTGTAAAATCTCCTCAGGGACACGTCAGAACGTAATCTGGTGTCAGATCTCCTCAGGGACACGTCAGAACGTAATCTGGAGTCAGATCTCCTCAGGGACACGTCAAAATGTAATCTGGTGTCAGAACTCCTCAGGGACACGTCAGAACGTAGGCATCACCGCAGGCTGACCGTAATCTGGCCTCAGATCTCCTCAGGGACACGTCAGAACGTAATCTGGCCTCAGATCTCCTCAGGGACACGTCAGAACATAATCTGGCGTCAGATCTCCTCAGGGACACATCAGAAGGTAATCTGGAGTCAGATCTCCTCAGGGACACGTCAAAATGTAATCTGGTGTCAGATCTCCTCAGGGACACGTCAGAACGTAATCTGGAGTCAGATCTCCTCAGGGACACGTCAAAATGTAATCTGGTGTCAGATCTCCTCAGGGACACGTCAGAACATAGGCATCACCGCAGGCTGACCGTAATCTGGCCTCAGATCTACTCAGGGACACGCCAGAACGTAATCTGGCCTCAGATCTCCTCAGGGACACGTCAGAACATAATCTGGCTTCAGATCTCCTCAGGGACACGTCAGAAGGTAATCTGGAGTCAGATCTCCTCAGGGACACGTCAAAATGTAATCTGGTGTCAGATCTCCTCAGGGACACGTCAGAACGTAATCTGGTGTCAGATCTCCTCAGGGACACGTCAGAACATAATCTGGAGTCAGATCTCCTCAGGGACACGTCAAAATGTAATCTGGTGTCAGATCTCCTCAGGGACACGTCAGAACGTAGGCATCACCGCAGGCTGACCGTAATCTGGCCTCAGATCTCCTCAGGGACACGTCAGAACGTAATCTGGCCTCAGATCTCCTCAGGGACACGTCAGAACATAATCTGGCGTCAGATCTCCTCAGGAACACGTCAGAAGGTAATCTGGAGTCAGATCTCCTCAGGGACACGTCAAAATGTAATCTGGTGTCAGATCTCCTCAGGGACACGTCAGAACATAATCTGGAGTCAGATCTCCTCAGGGACACGTCAAAATGTAATCTGGTGTCAGATCTCCTCAGGGACACGTCAGAACGTAGGCATCACCGCAGGCTGACCGTAATCTGGCCTCAGATCTCCTCAGGGACACGTCAGAACGTAATCTGGCCTCAGATCTCCTCAGGGACTTGTCAGAACATAATCTGGCGTCAGATCTCCTCAGGGACACGTCAGAAGGTAATCTGGAGTCAGATCTCCTCAGGGACACGTCAAAATGTAATCTGGTGTCAGATCTCCTCAGGGACACGTCAGAACATAATCTGGAGTCAGATCTCCTCAGGGACACGTCAAAATGTAATCTGGTGTCAGATCTCCTCAGGGACACGTCAGAATGTAATCTGGCCTCAGATCTCCTCAGGGACACGTCAGAACGTAATCTGGTGTCAGATCTCAGGGACACGTCAAAACGTAGGCATCACCGCAGGCTGACCGTAATCTGGTGTCAGATCTCCTCAGGGACACGTCAGAACGTAATCTGGATGTCAGATCTCCTCAGGGACACGTCAGAACGTAATCTGGTGTCAGATCTCCTCAGGGACACGTCAGAACGTAATCTGGTGTCAGATCTCCTCAGGGACACGTCAGAACATAATCTGGAGTCAGATCTCCTCAGGGACACGTCAAAATGTAATCTGGTGTCAGATCTCCTCAGGGACACGTCAGAACGTAGGCATCACCGCAGGCTGACCGTAATCTGGCCTCAGATCTACTCAGGGACACGTCAGAACGTAATCTGGCCTCAGATCTCTTCAGGGACACGTCAGAACATAATCTGGCGTCAGATCTCCTCAGGGACACGTCAGAAGGTAATCTGGAGTCAGATCTCCTCAGGGACACGTCAAAATGTAATCTGGCGTCAGATCTCCTCAGGGACACGTCAGAAGGTAATCTGGAGTCAGATCTCCTCAGGGACACGTCAAAATGTAATCTGGTGTCAGATCTCCTCAGGGACACGTCAGAACGTAATCTGGATGTCAGATCTCCTCAGGGACACGTCAGAACGTAATCTGGTGTCAGATCTCCTCAGGGACACGTCAGAACGTAATCTGGTGTCAGATCTCCTCAGGGACACGTCAGAACATAATCTGGAGTCAGATCTCCTCAGGGACACGTCAAAATGTAATCTGGTGTCAGATCTCCTCAGGGACACGTCAGAACGTAGGCATCACCGCAGGCTGACCGTAATCTGGCCTCAGATCTACTCAGGGACATGTCAGAACGTAATCTGGCCTCAGATCTCCTCAGGGACACGTCAGAACATAATCTGGCGTCAGATCTCCTCAGGGACACGTCAGAAGGTAATCTGGAGTCAGATCTCCTCAGGGACACGTCAAAATGTAATCTGTCGTCAGATCTCCTCAGGGACATGTCAGAAGGTAATCTGGAGTCAGATCTCCTCAGGGACACGTCAAAATGTAATCTGGTGTCAGATCTCCTCAGGGACACGTCAGAACGTAATCTGGATGTCAGATCTCCTCAGGGACACGTCAGAACGTAATCTGGTGTCAGATCTCCTCAGGGACACGTCAGAACGTAATCTGGTGTCAGATCTCCTCAGGGACACGTCAGAACATAATCTGGAGTCAGATCTCCTCAGGGACACGTCAAAATGTAATCTGGTGTCAGATCTCCTCAGGGACACGTCAGAACGTAGGCATCACCGCAGGCTGACCGTAATCTGGCCTCAGATCTACTCAGGGACACGTCAGAACGTAATCTGGCCTCAGATCTCCTCAGGGACACGTCAGAACATAATTTTGCGTCAGATCTCCTCAGGGACACGTCAGAAGGTAATCTGGAGTCAGATCTCCTCAGGGACACGTCAAAATGTAATCTGGTGTCAGATCTCCTCAGGGACACGTCAGAACGTAATCTGGTGTCAGATCTCCTCAGGGACACGTCAGAACATAATCTGGAGTCAGATCTCCTCAGGGACACGTCAAAATGTAATCTGGTGTCAGATCTCCTCAGGGACACGTCAGAACGTAATCTGGCCTCAGATCTCCTCAGGGACACGTCAGAACGTAATCTGGCCTCAGATCTCCTCAGGGACACGTCAGAACATAATCTGGCGTCAGATTTCCTCAGGGACACGTCAGAACGTAGGCATTACCGCAGGCTGACCGTAATCTGGTGTCAGATCTCCTCAGGGACACGTCAGAACGTAATCTGGTGTCAGATCTCCTCAGGGACACGTCAGAACGTAATCTGGTGTCAGATCTCCTCAGGGACACGTCAGAACGTAATCTGGTGTCAGATCTCCTCAGGGACACGTCAGAACGTAATCTGGTGTCAGATCTCAGGGACACGTCAGAACGTAATCTGGCCTCAGATCTCCTCAGGGACACGTCAGAACGTAATCTGGCCTCAGATCTCCTCAGGGACACGTCAGAACATAATCTGGCGTCAGATTTCCTCAGGGACACGTCAGAACGTAATCTGGCCTCCGATCTCCTCAGGGACACGTCAGAACGTAATCTGGCCTCCGATCTCCTCAGGGACACGTCAGAACGTAATCTGGCCTCCGATCTCCTCAGGGACACGTCAGAACGTAATCTGGCCTCCGATCTCCTCAGGGACACGTCAGAACGTAATCTGGCCTCCGAACTCCTCAGGGACACGTCAGAACGTAATCTGGCCTCCGAACTCCTCAGGGACACGTCAGAACGTAATCTGGCCTCCGATCTCCTCAGGGACACGTCAGAACGTAATCTGGCCTCCGATCTCCTCAGGGACACGTCAGAACGTAATCTGGCCTCCGATCTCCTCAGGGACACGTCAGAACGTAATCTGGCCTCCGATCTCCTCAGGGACACGTCAGAACGTAATCTGGCCTCCGATCTCCTCAGGGACACGTCAGAACATAATCTGGCCTCCGATCTCCTCAGGGACACGTCAGAACGTAGGCACCACCCAGAGCTGATCAGAGCTGATCTGATAAACATCAGTCTGTCTGTCTTCTGTTGCCAAATTACGTTGACTATAAGTAAGGAAATAAAATGAAGAAACACATTTTTTTTGCAGATAAAGTTCTTTGTGCTGTTTAAGTGTTTAGGATTCGTCTAAATCCTAAATCCTGTTTAAGATTCCTCTGTGTAGATTTTCTTGCTTGTATTTCAGATCATCCCTACTGTACTGGTTTGTGTTTGCTGTAGTTGGTGTCCTCCATCTTGTCATCCTTTTGACCAATCAAATCACATCACCTCGCAACCATTACGTCTTTATTCCCTTCATTTGAGGAAGACGACTGATTAAATATTTTATTATTTAAAAATTCGTTTTTATGTAAAAAAAATAAATAAAAAATGAAATACCTTTGACATTCCACATTGACAGAATCCATTTGAAACTTTAAAAAATATTTATTTATTTATTTTTCTATTCAACCTTGTTTGGTGTACGATGCTGGGCCAATTGTGCACCAACCTATTGGACTCCCAATGTGATTCAGCCTCGATTTCGAACCAGGGACAGTAATGTCACCTCTTGCACTGAGATGCAGTGCCTTAGCCAGCTGCGCCACTTTGGAGCCCAGCTTCACCTACAGTAAAATTGGTGTATGACTTAATTGTATGGATAGGAGTGGTACAAAGGTTCTTGTGCGTTGATCGGCACACCGAAGAGGTCATTAACGATACGTCATTAGATAAAGAGGTCATTAACGATACGTCATTAGATAAAGAGGTCATTAACGATACGTCACTAGATAAAGAGGTCATTAACGATACGTCACTAGATAAAGAGGTCATTAACGATACGTCATTAGATAAAGAGGTCATTAACGATACGTCATTAGATAAAGAGGTCATTAACGATACGTCATTAGATAAAGAGGTCATTAACGATACGTCATTAGATAAAGAGGTCATTAACGATACGTCATTAACGATACGTCATTAGATAAAGACAACATTAACGATACGTCATTAGATAAAGATGGCATTAACTATGCGTCATTAGATAAAGATGGCATTAACGATACGTCATTAGATAAAGAGGTCATTAACGATGCGTCATTAGATAAAGAGGTCATTAACGATACGTCATTAGATAAAGAGGACATTAGCGATACGTCATTAGATAAAGAGGTCATTAACGATACGTCATTAGATAAAGACAACATTAACGATACATCATTAGATAAAGACAACATTAACGATACGTCATTAGATAAAGACAACATTAACGATACATCATTAGATAAAGAGGTCATTAACGAGACGTCATTAGATAAAGAGGTTATTAACGATACGCCATTAGATAAAGACAACATTAACGATACATCATTAGATAAAGACAACATTAACGATACGTCATTAGATAAAGAGGTTCATTAACGATACGTCATTAGATAAAGAGGTCATTAACGATACGTCATTAGATAAAGAGGTCATTAACGATACGTCATTAGATAAAGACAACATTAACGATACATCATTAGATAAAGACAACATTAACGATACGTCATTAGATAAAGACAACATTAACGATACATCATTAGATAAAGACAACATTAACGATACATCATTAGATAAAGAGGTCATTAACGATACGTCATTAGATAAAGAGGTCATTAACGATACGTCATTAGATAAAGACAACATTAACGATACATCATTAGATAAAGACAACATTAACGATACGTCATTAGATAAAGAGGTTCATTAACGATACGTCATTAGATAAAGAGGTCATTAACGATACGTCATTAGATAAAGAGGTCATTAACGATACGTCATTAGATAAAGACAACATTAACGATACGTCATTAGATAAAGACAACATTAACGATACGTCATTAGATAAAGAGGTCATTAACGATACGTCATTAGATAAAGAGGTCATTAACTATACGTCATTAGATAAAGAGGTCATTAACGATGCGTCATTAGATAAAGAGGTCATTATCGATACGTCATTAGATAAAGAGGTCATTAACGATACGTCATTAGATAAAGAGGTCATTGACGATACCTCGTAAGATAAAGAGGTCATTAACGATACGTCATTAGATAAAGAGGTCATTAACGATACGTCATTAGATAAAGCGGTCATTAACGATACGTCATTAGATAAAGACAACATTAACGATACATCATTAGATAAAGAGGTCATTAACGATACGTCATTAGATAAAGACAACATTAACGATACGTCATTAGATAAAGAGGTCATTAACGATACGTCATTAGATAAAGAGGTCATTAACGATACGTCATTAGATAAAGACAACATTAACGATACGTCATTAGATAAAGACAACATTAACGATACATCATTAGATAAAGACAACATTAACGATACGTCATTAGATAAAGACAACATTAACGATACATCATTAGATAAAGAGGTCATTAACGAGACGTCATTAGATAAAGAGGTTATTAACGATACGCCATTAGATAAAGACAACATTAACGATACATCATTAGATAAAGACAACATTAACGATACGTCATTAGATAAAGAGGTTCATTAACGATACGTCATTAGATAAAGAGGTCATTAACGATACGTCATTAGATAAAGAGGTCATTAACGATACGTCATTAGATAAAGACAACATTAACGATACATCATTAGATAAAGACAACATTAACGATACGTCATTAGATAAAGACAACATTAACGATACATCATTAGATAAAGACAACATTAACGATACATCATTAGATAAAGAGGTCATTAACGATACGTCATTAGATAAAGAGGTCATTAACGATACGTCATTAGATAAAGACAACATTAACGATACATCATTAGATAAAGACAACATTAACGATACGTCATTAGATAAAGAGGTTCATTAACGATACGTCATTAGATAAAGAGGTCATTAACGATACGTCATTAGATAAAGAGGTCATTAACGATACGTCATTAGATAATGACAACATTAACGATACGTCATTAGATAAAGACAACATTAACGATACGTCATTAGATAAAGAGGTCATTAACGATACGTCATTAGATAAAGAGGTCATTAACTATACGTCATTAGATAAAGAGGTCATTAACGATGCGTCATTAGATAAAGAGGTCATTATCGATACGTCATTAGATAAAGAGGTCATTAACGATACGTCATTAGATAAAGAGGTCATTGACGATACCTCGTAAGATAAAGAGGTCATTAACGATACGTCATTAGATAAAGAGGTCATTAACGATACGTCATTAGATAAAGCGGTCATTAACGATACGTCATTAGATAAAGACAACATTAACGATACATCATTAGATAAAGAGGTCATTAACGATACGTCATTAGATAAAGACAACATTAACGATACGTCATTAGATAAAGAGGTCATTAACGATACGTCATTAGATAAAGAGGTCATTAACGATACGTCATTAGATAAAGACAACATTAACGATACGTCATTAGATAAAGACAACATTAACGATATGTCATTAGATAAAGACAACATTAACGATACTTCATTAGATAAAGACAACATTAACGATATGTCATTAGATAAAGAGGTCATTAACGATACGTCATTAGATAAAGACAACATTAACGATACGTCATTAGATAAAGAGGTCATTAACGATACGTCATTAGATAAAGAGGTCATTAACGATACGTCATTAGATAAAGAGGTCATTAACGATACTTCATTAGATAAAGACAACATTAACGATATGTCATTAGATAAAGAGGTCATTAACGATACGTCATTAGATAAAGACAACATTAACGATACGTCATTAGATAAAGACGACCACTTCTAAAAGACTCATTTCACACCATAACCTGCTGAATTTGAAATATAACTTTTCTTTAATTTTTGACTTTGTGGCACTTTTCAAATGTGGCACTGACTCGCCCCTTTGGATGTATGTTTCAGCACTGTCTCAATGAAGAGTTAAGGCATTCGATTAGCCACGTGCGACATGCATGCGCAGTTACAAACCTGCTAGAGTTAGCGACGGGCGGAAGAGCAGTATCCATCGTCTTAGTACGGATGAAGCCTGAGCTGGAATGTGAAGCTAACTGAAACTGGCTAGTTTTAGAAAACCCCTCAATAGATCTCGCTTCAGTCGTAGTTTCACCCCTCTGGTTGGAGGATTCCAGATTTCCTGTTTAATCCCTCCTGATTCCCGGAATAGTTCAACAGCGATGTCTGGAAAACGTGTGGATTTGGGGGAAAGTGAGCAGGATGTTTGAACCCTATTCCCATGTTACTCTCTCCCTCCTCTCCTGCAGGTGCTAGACATTAAGAAGAAGCTGAAGCAGTCCAAAAGGTTCTGGTCCAACCTGCCAGATGAGATCTGTATTAAAGACAAGTTGACCGAGTCAGATGAAGAGCAGTGTTGGAACAGTCACGCCAAGGCCAGGTGAGAGGTGTTCAGATCACGCACCTGCAGAACTACACTAACTAGTCCTACAACTAGTCTGATGAGGTCTGAACAGTGCTGGAACAGTCACGCCAAGGCCAGGTGAGAGGTGTTCAGATCTCGCACCTGTAGATCTACACAAGCTAGTCCTACAACTAGTCTGATGAGGTCTGAACAGTGTTGGAGACCCTCAGCTCATCCACCTGTAGAACTACAATAACTAGTCCTACAACTACTCTGATGAGGTCTAAACAGTGCTGGATAACCTCAGTCATCCAATATAACTAAACTAACTAGTCCTACAACTAGTCTGATGAGGTCTGAACAGTGTTGGAGACCCTCAGCTGATCCAGAACTATGGTACTATGGTCCTTGGTACAGGACAAGAGAGAACCAGTACTACAGCCAGTCTGATGAGGTCTGAACAGTGCTGGAGACCCTCAGCTGATCCAGAACTATGGTACTATGGTCCTTGGTACAGGACAAGAGAGAACCAGTACTACAGCCAGTCTGATGAGGTCTGAACAGTGCTGGAGACCCTCAGCTGATCCAGAACTATGGTACTATGGTCCTTGGTACAGGACAAGAGAGAACCAGTACTACAGCCAGTCTGATGAGGTCTGAACAGTGCTGGAGACCCTCAGCTGATCCAGAACTATGGTACTATGGTCCTTGGTACAGGACAAGAGAGAACCAGTACTACAGCCAGTCTGATGAGGTCTGAACAGTGCTGGAGACCCTCAGCTGATCCAGAACTATGGTACTATGGTCCTTGGTACAGGACAAGAGAGAACCAGTACTACAGCCAGTCTGATTAGGTCTGAACAGTGTTGGAGACCCTCAGCTGATCCAGAACTATGGTACTATGGTCCTTGGTACAGGACAAGAGAGAACCAGTACTACAGCCAAGGCCAGATAAGGCAGACGTACTGTTTACCTGTCAATCTCTGACACTTTATGGATGTGGTGAGATGTTCTCATCTATTACTGTACACTAACGTGTTTATAACTGCTTGGAATGAAAGTCAGAACCACCCTCTCTCACCCCCCCATTCCCCTCCCAGCTAGTCGAGGCATTTTTGGCTTCACACAGCACAGTCCCTGGTCACCACATCACAGTCCCTGGTCACCACAGCACAGTCCCTGGTCACCACAGCACAGTCCCTGGTCACCACATCACAGTCCCTGGTCACCACAGCACAGTCCCTGGTTACCACAGCACAGTCACTGGTCACCACATCACAGTCCCTGGTCACCACAGCACAGTCCCTGGTCACCACAGCACAGTCCCTGGTCACCACATCACAGTCCCTGGTCACCACAGCACAGTCCCTGGTCACCACATCACAGTCCCTGGTCACCACACCACAGTACCTGGTCACCACAGCACAGTCCCTGGTCACCACATCACAGTCCCTGGTCACCACATCACAGTCCCTGGTCACCACAGTCGAGTCCCTGGTCACCACATCACAGTCCCTGGTCACCACAGCAGAGTCCCTGGTCACCCCAGCACAGTCCCTGGTCACCACATCACAGTCCCTGGTCACCACACCACAGTACCTGGTCACCACAGCACAGTCCCTGGTCACCACAGCACAGTCCCTGGTCACCACATCACAGTCCCTGGTCACCACATCACAGTCCCTGGTCACCACAGTCGAGTCCCTCGTCACCACATCACAGTCCCTGGTCACCACATCACAGTCCCTGGTCACCACACCACAGTACCTGGTCACCACAGCACAGTCCCTGGTCACCACAGCACAGTCCCTGGTCACCACATCACAGTCCCTGGTCACCACATCACAGTCCCTGGTCACCACAGTCGAGTCCCTGGTCACCACATCACAGTCCCTGGTCACCACAGCAGAGTCCCTGGTCACCCCATCACAGTCCCTGGTCACCACATCACAGTCCCTGGTCACCACATCACAGTCCCTGGTCACCACATCACAGTCCCTGGTCACCACATCACAGTCCCTGGTCACCACATCACAGTCCCTGGTCACCACAGCACAGTCCCTGGTCACCACAGCACAGTCCCTGGTCACCACATCACAGTCCCTGGTCACCACAGTCGAGTCCCTGGTCACCACATCACAGTCCCTGGTCACACAGCAGAGTCCCTGGTCACCACATCACAGTCCCTGGTCACACAGCAGAGTCCCTGGTCACCCCATCACAGTCCCTGGTCACCACATCACAGTCCCTGGTCACCACGTCACAGTCCCTGGTCACCACATCACAGTCCCTGGTCACCACATCACAGTCCCTGGTCACCACAGCACAGTCCCTGGTCACCACAGCACAGTCCCTGGTCACCACAGCACAGTCCCTGGTCACCACATCACAGTCCCTGGTCACCACAGCACAGTCTCTGGTCACCACAGCACAGTCCCTGGTCACCACAGCACAGTCCCTGGTCACCACAGCACAGTCCCTGGTCACCACAGCACAACTTCCTGCTACATAGACATCTGCCGCATTTCTCTAATACTGAATACTGAGCCAGAGAGAGTCTGTCTGTCTGTCTGTCTGTCTGTCTGTTTGTCTGTCTGTCAGAACTGGAGAGGACTGGATCAGGGAGGGAGGACCCAGCAGAACTGTAGAGGACTGGATCAGGGAGAGAGGACCCAGCAGAACTGTAGAGGACTGGATCAGGAAGAGAGGACCCAGTAGAACTGTAGAGGACTGGATCAGGGAGAGAGGACCCAGCAGAACTGTAGAGGACTGGATCAGGAAGAGAGGACCCAGTAGAACTGTAGAGGACTGGATCAGGAAGAGAGGACCCAGTAGGACTGTAGAGGACTGGATCAGGGAGAGAGGACCCAGTAGAACTGTAGAGGACTGGATCAGGGAGAGATGACCCAGTAGAACTGTAGAGGACTGGATCAGGGAGGGAGGACCCAGCAGAACTGTAGAGGACTGGATCAGGAAGAGAGGACCCAGCAGAACTGTCGAGGACTGGATCAGGGAGAGAGGACCCAGTAGAACTGTAGAGGACTGGATCAGGAAGAGAGGGACCAACACACAGTTGCAGAGAACCTCTTCAGGACCACTGACAGCTGCTCTCTGAGTGATGGAGAACCTCTTCAGGACCACCGACAGCTGCTCTCTGAATGATGGAGAACGTCCTCAGGACCACTGACAGCTGCTCTCTGAATGATGGAGAACGTCCTCAGGACCACTGACAGCTGCTCTCTGAATGATGGAGAACCTCCTCAGGACCACTGACAGCTGCTCTCTGAATGCTGGAGAACGTCCTCAGGACCACTGACAGCTGCTCTCTGAATGATGGAGAACGTCCTCAGGACCACTGACAGCTGCTCTCTGAATGCTGGAGAATGCTCCACACGATCCAGATAATTGAATAATTTCCTGCCAAATGAAATGTGATTGTCTTTTAATATGTCTTCCTCAGACATGTTTAAACTGGCGTTGTTGTAATCCTCCCAGGTATTTTCCTGAGGTGGTAAAGGACGGCCTCACCAACCAGCTGAACAACCCAGAGGTGGCGGTGGACATCACTAGACCGGACACTCTGATTCGCCAACAGATCATGACACTCAGAGTGATGACCAACAAGCTGAGAAACGCCTACAACGGCAACGACATCTTCTTTCAGGACTCCAGTAAGTCAGCCGCATTGTGTTCCAAACGGTACTCTGTTCTCTCTGTAGTGCACTACCTTGACCAGGGCCCATAGGGAATAGGGCTCTATTCTCTCTGTAGTGCACTACCTTGAACAGGGCCCATAGGGAATAGGGCTCTATTCTCTCTGTAGTGCACTACCTTGAACAGGGCCCATAGGGAATAGGCCTCTATTCTCTCTGTAGTGCACTACCTTGAACAGGGACCATAGGGAATAGGGCTCTAATCTCTCTGTAGTGCACTACCAGGGCCCATAGGGAATAGGGCTCAGTCTATATAACACACTGTCTATATAACACACTGTCTAAATCAGTCTATATAACACACTGTCTATATGACACACTGTCTAAATCAGTCTATATAACACACTATCTAAATCAGTCTATATAACACACTGGCTATATGACACACTGTCTAAATCAGTCTATATAACACACTGTCTATATAACACACTGTCTAAATCAGTCTATATAACACACTGTCTAAATCAGTCTATATAACACACTGTCTATATGACACACTGTCTAAATCAGGCTATATGACACACTGTCTAAATATGGGACTGGGATTGAGCCCTGTGATGAGTCTCTGGCTCCCTAATGAAATCTAGCCCTGTGATGAGTCTCTGGCTCCCTAGTGAAATCTAGCCCTGTGATGAGTCTCTGGCGCCCTAATGAAATCTAGCCCTGTGGTGAGTCTCTGGCTCCATAGTGAAATCTAGCCCTGTGGTGAGTCTCTGGCTCCCTAGTGAAATCTAGCCCTGTGGTGAGTCTCTGGCTCCCTAGTGAAATCTAGCCCTGTGATGAGTCTCTGGCTCCCTAGTGAAATCTAGCCCTGTGATGAGTCTCTGGCTCCCTAGTGAAATCTAGCCCTGTGATGAGTCTCTGGCTCCCTAGTGAAATCTAGCCCTGTGATGAGTCTCTGGCTCTCTAGTGAAATCTAGCCCTGTGATGAGTCTCTGGCTCCCTAGTGAAATCTAGCCCTGTGATGAGTCTCTGGCTCCCTAGTGAAATCTAGCCCTGTGATGAGTCTCTGGCTCCCTAGTGAAATCTAGCCCTGTGATGAGTCTCTGGCTCCCTAGTGAAATCTAGCCCTGTGATGAGTCTCTGGCTCCCTAGTGAAATCTAGCCCTGTGATGAGTCTCTGGCTCCCTAGTGAAATCTAGCCCTGTGATGAGTCTCTGGCTCCCTAGTGAAATCTAGCCCTGTGATGAGTCTCTGGCTCCCTAGTGAAATCTAGCCCTGTGATGAGTCTCTGGCTCCCTAGTGAAATCTAGCCCTGTGATGAGTCTCTGGCTCCCTAGTGAAATCTGGCCCTGTGATGAGTCTCTGGCTCCCTAGTGAAATCTAGCCCTGTGATGAGTCTCTGGCTCCCTAGTGAAATCTAGCCCTGTGATGAGTCTCTGGCTCCCTAGTGAAATCTAGCCCTGTGATGAGTCTCTGGCTCCCTAGTGAAATCTAGCCCTGTGATGAGTCTCTGGCTCCCTAGTGAAATCTGGCCCTGTGATGAGTCTCTGGCTCCCTAGTAAAATCCAGCGGATGCTACATGTTGTTTGAGGAGTATAACCCCACGGAGTCTGTAGACAAGTGGTGGATGTCAAGGCCTGATCATCCAGACCTGTTTTACTGACTTGTCCCCCCCCCTACTGGATGTGACCACTGATTCCCTCTATTCACGCCTGCTTCAGGTCCTTGTCCCCCCCCTCCCCTACTGGATGTGACCACTGATTCCCTCTATTCAAGCCTGCTTCAGGTCCTTGTCCCCCTCCCCTACTGGATGTGACCACTGATTCCCTCTATTCAAGCCTGCTTCAGGTCCTTGTCCCCCCCCCCTACTGGATGTGACCACTGATTCCCTCTATTCAAGCCTGCTTCAGGTCCTTGTCCCCCCCCCCCTCCCCCCCCTACTGGATGTGACCACTGATTCCCTCTATTCAAGCCTGCTTCAGGTCCTTGTCCCCCCCCCCCCCCTCCCCCTCCCCCTCCCCTACTGGATGTGACCACTGAATCCCTCTATTCAAGCCTGCTTCAGGTCATTGTCCCCCCCCCCCCCCCCCCTCCCCTACTGGATGTGACCACTGATTCCCTCTATTCAAGCCTGCTTCAGGTCCTTGTCCCCCCCCCTCCCCTCCCCCCCCCCCTACTGGATGTGACCACTGATTCCCTCTATTCAAGCCTGCTTCAGGTCCTTGTCCCCCCCTACTGGATGTGACCACTGATTCCCTCTATTCAAGCCTGCTTCAGGTCCTTGTCCCCCCCCCCCCCCCCCCCTCCCCTACTGGATGTGACCACTGATTCCCTCTATTCAAGCCTGCTTCAGGTCCTTGTCCCCCCCCCCCCCCTCCCCTACTGGATGTGACCACTGATTCCCTCTATTCAAGCCTGCTTCAGGTCCTTGTCCCCCCCCCTCCCCTACTGGATGTGACCACTGATTCCCTCTATTCAAGCCTGCTTCAGGTCCTGAGATCAGTGTGACAGAGGAGAGGGGCTGATGGTAGAGAGGAGAGGGGCTGATGGTAGAGAGGAGAGGGGCTGATGGTAGAGAGGAGAGGGGCTGATGGTAGAGAGGAGACTCTTGACTGCCCCTCAGGAGACTGTTGGACGTGACCTGGATACTCCAGCCTCTGTTAACGTTGTCCAGCACCAAGAACAACGTGTACTTTTGTTTTGTAAATAAATCTATTATTTATAAACCCGCTTACCCCTTCAAAGTAGGAGTTTGTGTATGCAAATAAAATATGTGGTCAGAATAATCAGATCAGATTGTGATGTCATACTGGGGGGTGAAAAACTTAAAAAAAAACTTTAAAAACTCAATTCCACCTGAACAGGCTGAAATGCAAATAATATATATATATATATATTTATCTTACACTAAAAGGACATTATGATAGTTGAACAATTTTCAGTGTTATTTCAACCTCATGGTATGGAAATATCACATTTCTTTGTCTGCATTGCCTCATTACAACCAAAAAGCATTTATTTTTTAATGATATATTGCCAATTTTGACTTTACCGTCCTGTGGAGATCGCTCAGCTCTGCCTCCAGGACAATAAACATCCACCTGCAAAGTGAGACAGACATCATTAGGGGCTTTGAATAACACTGGCTGGGACAACAAGGCAGGGATATGGCCCAGAAATCTTTCATGCCAGACGGTCATGCCAGACGGTCAACTATCTGTTCTTTGAGTCTGTTTGTTAATCTGCATAATTGTAATTATTTGCCTACCTTCTCATGCCTTTTGCACACAATGTATATAGACTCCCCTTTTTTCTACTGTGTTATTGACTTGTTAATTGTTTACTCCATGTGTAACTCTGTGTTGTCTGTTCACACTGCTATGCCTTATCTTGGCCAGGTCGCAGTTGCAAATGAGAACTTGTTCTCAACTAGCCTACCTGGTTAAATAAAGGTGTTCTCAACTAGCCTACCTGGTTAAATAAAGGTGTTCTCAACTAGCCTACCTGGTTAAATAAAGGTGTTCTCAACTAGCCTACCTGGTTAAATAAAGGTGTTCTCAACTAGCCTACCTGGTTAAATAAAGGTGTTCTCAACTAGCCTACCTGGTTAAATAAAGGTGTTCTCAACTGGCCTACCTGGTTAAATAAAGGTGTTCTCAACTGGCCTACCTGGTTAAATAAAGGTGTTCTCAACTAGCCTACCTGGTTAAATAAAGTTGTTCTCAACTAGCCTACCTGGTTAAATAAAGGTGTTCTCAACTAGCCTACCTGGTTAAATAAAGGTGTTCTCAACTAGCCTACCTGGTTAAATAAAGGTGTTCTCAACTAGCCTACCTGGTTAAATAAAGGTGTTCTCAACTAGCCTACCTGGTTAAATAAAGGTGTTCTCAACTAGCCTACCTGGTTAAATAAAGGTGTTCTCAACTAGCCTACCTGGTTAAATAAAGGTGTTCTCAACTAGCCTACCTGGTTAAATAAAGGTGTTCTCAACTGGCCTACCTGGTTAAATAAAGGTGTTCTCAACTAGCCTACCTGGTTAAATAAAGGTGTTCTCAACTAGCCCTACCTGGTTAAATAAAGGTGTTCTCAACTAGCCTACCTGGTTAAATAAAGGTGAAATAAAAATAAATTAAAAAAAACTCACTTATTGTGTGTGTGTCTGTGTGTCTGTGTGTCTGTGTGTGTGTGTGTCTCTGTCTGTCTGTCTGTCTGTCTGTCTGTCTGTCTGTCTGTCTGTCTGTCTGTCTGTCTGTCTGTCTGTCTCCTCTCTCCAGGTGACGAGGGCAGTGGCAGCAGCAGTGGCTGTACAGAGGGATGTACCACAGAGTTTGTGTTTGTGGGTCCAGAGGCCCCCGTGGTGGGAGCAGACAGGAGTGATGAGCGAGCTTCGGCTGCAGCAGGCAGCGCCCCACATCCCTCCAGACCCTCTCTACCCCTGCTACTGACCCTCTCTCTCACAGCCCTGTCCTGGTCCAGGAGATAATACCAGCTGGCCCGAGAGGACACCAGGACATTACTGCTACTCTGACTCTGGCACCAATCAGACAGCCAGCCAGCCGGTCGTCATACTAACTGTTAGTGTTCTCTAAACGGAACCAGAACAGGACAACCCTTTTGGATCCCCACCATGAAGAGATATGGTGACAGTAGTATACTGTAGTAGACTGAGGAGTGTTGTGAGTGCTGCATCCTGCTTTGTCCCCAAAGATCTCTCTGTTCTAAAATGTTATGTTCTAATCTGTTCTAATCTGTTCTGTTATGCTCTATTCTAATCTGTTCTGCTCTAATCTGTTCTGTTCTGCTCTATTCTAATCTGTTCTGCTCTAATCTGTTCCGTTCTGCTCTATTCTAATCTGTTCTGCTCTAATCTGTTCTGCTCTAATCTGTTCTGTTCTGCTCTATTCTAATCTGTTCTGTTCTGCTCTATTCTAATCTGTTCTGCTCTAATCTGTTCTGCTTTGTTCTAATCTGTTCTGCTCTAATCTGTTATGTCCTGCTCTATTCTAATCTGTTCTGCTCTAATCTGTTCTGTTCTGCTCTATTCTAATCTGTTCTGCTCTAATCTGTTCTGCTTTGTTCTAATCTGTTCTGCTCTGATCTGTTCTGTTCTAATCTGTTCTGCTCTGTTCTGCTCTATTCTAATCTGTTCTGTTCTAATCTGTTCTGTTCTAATCTGCTCTGTTCTGCTCTATTCTAATCTGTTCTGTTCTAATCTGTTCTGTTCTGCTCTATTCTAATCTGTTCTGTTCTGCTCTATTCTAATCTGTTCTGCTCTAATCTGTTCTGCTTTGTTCTAATCTGTTCTGCTCTAATCTGTTCTGTTCTGCTCTATTCTAATCTGTTCTGCTCTAATCTGTTCTGTTCTGCTCTATTCTAATATGTTCTGCTCTAATCTGTTCTGCTTTGTTCTAATCTGTTCTGCTCTGCTCTATTCTAATCTGTTCTGCTCTGTTCTAATCTGTTCTGCTCTGTTCTGCTCTATTCTGTTCTGCTCTGTTCTGCTCTATTCTAATCTGTTCTGTTCTGCTTTGTTCTGCTCTGCTCTGTTCTAATCTGTTTTGCTCTATTCTGCTCTATTCTAATCTGTTTTGCTCTATTCTATTCTAATCTATTCTAATCTGTTCTGCTCTGCTCTATTCTAATCTGTTCTGCTCTAATCTGTTCTGTTCCATTCTAATCTGTTCTGCTCTTCTCTGCTCGGTGACGTCCAGAACAGAACATAGCGTCAGTGGGGCAGCCAAACTTCTCCCCTTTTCTCCAAACCAACCAACTGCTTCTCCCCTTTTCTCCAAACCAACCAACTGCTTCTCTCCTTTTCTCCAAACCAACCAACTGCTTCTCTCCTTAACTCTGATTGAACAACAACATGCTCTGTCTCTCCTGGAGAGACAGAATGAGAACACAATTTAGAGCGATGATGATGATGATGATGATGATGATGATGATGATGATGATGAAGAATTTAAAAATACATGAGATTCTATTTTTCTTTCTTTGTAAAGCAGAATTATGAAACCTTCAAAATGAAATAAATAGAGAACCCTGAGAAGGTTCTGTTAGTTCCTACATCCTCCCACAACAGACAGAGAAGGTTCTGTTAGGACCTACATCCTCCCACAACAGACAGAGAAGGTTCTGTTAGTTCCTACATCCTCCCACAACAGACAGAGAAGGTTCTGTTAGTTCCTACATCCTCCCACAACAGACAGAGAAGGTTCTGTTAGTTCCTACATCCTCCCACAACAGACAGAGAAGGTTCTGTTAGGACCTACATCCTCCCACAACAGACAGAGAAGGTTCTGTTAGGACCTACATCCTCCCACAACAGACAGAGAAGGTTCTGTTAGGACCTACATCCTCCCACAACAGACAGAGAAGGTTCTGTTAGTTCCTACATCCTCCCACAACAGACAGAGAAGGTTCTGTTAGTTCCTACATCCTCCCACAACAGACAGAGAAGGTTCTGTTAGTTCCTACATCCTCCCACAACAGACAGAGAAGGTTCTGTTAGTTCCTACATCCTCACACAACAGACAGAGAAGGTTCTGTTAGGACCTACATCCTCCCACAACAGACAGAGAAGGTTCTGTTAGGACCTACATCCTCCCACAACAGACAGAGAAGGTTCTGTTAGGACCTACATCCTCCCACAACAGACAGAGAAGGTTCTGTTAGTTCCTACATCCTCACACAACAGACAGAGAAGGTTCTGTTAGGACCTACATCCTCCCACAACAGACAGAGAAGGTTCTGTTAGGACCTACATCCTCCCACAACAGACAGAGAAGGTTCTGTTAGTTCCTACATCCTCCCACAACAGACAGAGAAGGTTCTGTTAGGACCTACATCCTCCCACAACAGACAGAGAAGGTTCTGTTAGGACCTACATCCTCCCACAACAGACAGAGAAGGTTATGTTAGGACCTACATCCTCCCACAACAGACAGAGAAGGTTCTGTTAGGACCTACATCCTCCCACAACAGACAGAGGAGGTTCTGTTAGGACCTACATCCTCCCACAACAGACATAGGAGGTTCTGTTAGGACCTACATCCTCCCACAACAGACAGAGGAGGTTCTGTTAGGACCTACATCCTCCCACAACAGACAGAGGAGGTTCTGTTAGGACCTACATCCTCCCACAACAGACAGAGAAGGTTCTGTTAGTTCCTACATCCTCCCACAACAGACAGAGGAGGTTCTGTTAGGACCTACATCCTCCCACAACAGACAGAGGAGGTTCTGTTAGGACCTACATCCTCCCACAACAGACAGAGAAGGTTCTGTTAGGACCTACATCCTCCCACAACAGACAGAGAAGGTTCTGTTAGTTCCTACATCCTCCCACAACAGACAGAGAAGGTTCTGTTAGTTCCTACATCCTCCCACAACAGACAGAGAAGGTTCTGTTAGGACCTACATCCTCCCACAACAGACAGAGAAGGTTCTGTTAGGACCTACATCCTCCCACAACAGACAAAGAAGGTTATGTTAGGACCTACATCCTCCCACAACAGACAGAGAAGGTTCTGTTAGGACCTACATCCTCCCACAACAGACAGAGGAGGTTCTGTTAGGACCTACATCCTCCCACAACAGACATAGGAGGTTCTGTTAGGACCTACATCCTCCCACAACAGACAGAGAAGGTTCTGTTAGGACCTACATCCTCCCACAACAGACAGAGAAGGTTCTGTTAGGACCTACATCCTCCCACAACAGACAGAGGAGGTTCTGTTAGTACCTACATCCTCCCACAACAGACAGAGAAGGTTCTGTTAGGACCTACATCCTCCCACAACAGACAGAGAAGGTTCTGTTAGTTCCTACATCCTCCCACAACAGACAGAGAAGGTTCTGTTAGTTCCTACATCCTCCCCCAACAGAGAGAGAAGGTTCTGTAAGGACCTACATCCTCCCACAACAGACAGAGAAGGTTCTGTTAGTTCCTACATCCTCCCACAACAGACAGAGAAGGTTCTGTTAGTTCCTACATCCTCCCACAACAGACAGAGAAGGTTCTGTTAGGACCTACATCCTCCCACAACAGACAGAGAAGGTTCTGTTAGGACCTACATCCTCCCACAACAGAGAGAGAAGGTTCTGTTAGGACCTACATCCTCCCACAACAGAGAGAGAAGGTTCTGTTAGGACCTACATCCTGCCACAACAGAGAGAGAAGGTTCTGTTAGGACCTACATCCTCCCACAACAGAGAGAGAGAAGGTTCTGTTAGTACCTACATCCTCCCACAACAGACAGAGAAGGTTATGTTGGTGTTACCTACATCCTCCCCCAACAGAGAGAGAAGGTTCTGTAAGGACCTACATCCTCCCACAACAGAGAGAGAAGGTTTTGTTAGGACCTACATCCTCCCACAACAGACAGACAATGTTCTGTAAGGACCTACATCCTCCCACAACAGACAGACAAGGTTCTGTAAGGACCTACATCCTCCCACAACAGACAGAGAAGGTTCTGTAAGGACCTACATCCTCCCACAACAGACAGAGAAGGTTCTGTTAGTTCCTACATCCTCCCACAACAGACAGAGAGAGAGAGAAACAGTAAGAAACATAGAATGAATGTTCCACTGTATCAGAATCATTTGGAGTCAGCATGACAAGGTCAGAGACGCAGAAAGACTGTTGTTTTCTACCCACCAGCTACACAACACATCAGCCAGTCTACCATGTTTTCCTGCTGTGAAGTTCATTGATGTTGTTACTGTTCCAGAACAGCGCAGGTCTACATCCCACAAGACACCCTGTTTTCTACATAGTGCTGCTATGGGGCTCTGGTCTAAAGTAGTGCACTATATAGGGAATAGGGTTATATAGGGCTCTGGTCTAAAGTAGTGCACTATAAATAGGGAATAGGGTTCTATAGGGCCCTGGTCTAAAGTAGTGTACTATAAATAGGGAATAGGGTTCTGTAGGGCCCTGGTCTAAAGTAGTGCACTATATATAGGGAATAGGGCTCTATAGGGCCCTGGTTAACAGTAGTGCACTATATAGGGAATAGGGCTCTATTTGGGACACAGTGCAGCCTCTCCCATGGTCAGTTAATTGCACAATTGCTAAAGTTTAATGAAGTTCCCACATCTTAGGATGAGAAATTAGTTTTTATATTCGCTAGACTCCAGCTTTTGAGAAAAAATGGCAGGAAACATTTGATTTTTTTCATGATAGAGAGAGAGAAGGTCATCTATTCAGGGGGTTAACGTTGGGTTCTTACCAGATCCTGTTCCTTTAACTAAGAGGCTGGGTTCTTACCAGATCCTGTTCCTTTAACTAAGGGCCTGGGTTCCTACCACATCCTGTTCCTTTAACTAAGGGCCTGGGTTCCTACCACATCCTGTTCCTTTAACTAAGAGGCTGGGTTCCTACCACATCCTGTTCCTTTAACTAAGGGCCTGGGTTCCTACCACATCCTGTTCCTTTAACTAAGGGCCTGGGTTCCTACAACATCCTGTTCCTTTAACTAAGGGCCTGGGTTCCTACCACATCCTGTTCCTTTAACTAAGAGGCTGGGTTTCTACCACATCCTGTTCCTTTAACTAAGAGGCTGGGTTTCTACCACATCCTGTTCCTTTAACTAAGAGGCTGGGTTCCTACCACATCCTGTTCCTTTAACTAAGGGCCTGGGTTTCTACCACATCCTGTTCCTTTAACTAAGAGGCTGGGTTCCTACCACATCCTGTTCCTTTAACTAAGAGGCTGGGTTTCTACCACATCCTGTTCCTTTAACTAAGAGGCTGGGTTTCTACCACATCCTGTTCCTTTAACTAAGGGCCTGGGTTCCTACCACATCCTGTTCCTTTAACTAAGGGCCTGGGTTCCTACCACATCCTGTTCCTTTAACTAAGAGGCTGGGTTTCTACCACATCCTGTTCCTTTAACTAAGAGGCTGGGTTCCTACCACATCCTGTTCCTTTAACTAAGAGGCTGGGTTTCTACCACATCCTGTTCCTTTAACTAAGGGCCTGGGTTCCTACCACATCCTGTTCCTTTAACTAAGAGGCTGGGTTTCTACCACATCCTGTTCCTTTAACTAAGAGGCTGGGTTTCTACCACATCCTGTTCCTTTAACTAAGAGGCTGGGTTCCTACCACATCCTGTTCCTTTAACTAAGGGCCTGGGTTTCTACCACATCCTGTTCCTTTAACTAAGAGGCTGGGTTCCTACCACATCCTGTTCCTTTAACTAAGAGGCTGGGTTTCTACCACATCCTGTTCCTTTAACTAAGAGGCTGGGTTTCTACCACATCCTGTTCCTTTAACTAAGGGCCTGGGTTCCTACCACATCCTGTTCCTTTAACTAAGGGCCTGGGTTCCTACCACATCCTGTTCCTTTAACTAAGAGGCTGGGTTTCTACCACATCCTGTTCCTTTAACTAAGAGGCTGGGTTCCTACCACATCCTGTTCCTTTAACTAAGAGGCTGGGTTTCTACCACATCCTGTTCCTTTAACTAAGGGCCTGGGTTCCTACCACATCCTGTTCCTTTAACTAAGGGCCTGGGTTCCTACCACATCCTGTTCCTTTAACTAAGGGCCTGGGTTCCTACCACATCCTGTTCCTTTAACTAAGGGCCTGGGTTTCTACCACATCCTGTTCCTTTAACTAAGGGCCTGGGTTTCTACCACATCCTGTTCCTTTAACTAAGGGCCTGGGTTTCTACCACATCCTGTTCCTTTAACTAAGGGCCTGGGTTTCTACCACATCCTGTTCCTTTAACTAAGGGCATGGGTTCCTACCACATCCTGTTCCTTTAACTAAGAGGCTGGGTTCCTACCACATCCTGTTCCTTTAACTAAGAGGCTGGGTTTCTACCACATCCTGTTCCTTTAACTAAGGGCCTGGGTTCCTACCACATCCTGTCACTATGGAGGAGCTCTCAGATAGCAACCAGGCACATGTCCCAAATGACACCCCATTAGAGCACTAAACAGGGAACCAGAGTTCAACACCCCATTAGAGCACTAAACAGGAAACCAGAGTTCAACACCCCATTAGAGCACTAACCAGGGAGCCAGAGTTCAGCTCCCCATTAGAGCACTAAACAGGGAACCAGAGTTCAGCTCCCCATTAGAACACTAAACAGGAAACCAGAGTTCAACACCCCATTAGAGCACTAACCAGGGAACCAGAGTTCAGCTCCCCATTTGAACACTAAACAGGGAGCCAGAGTTCAGCTCCTCATTAAAGCACTAAACAGGGAGCCAGAGTTCAAATGTGAAACCAGTCATATGGCAACATTTTGAAGCATATCAACACAGCACCTTTTCCACAATAAAGGTTATAAAATGCTAGTTTTGCTAGTTTCCTTATAACTTACCGGGATGACATTTGGAGACCCAAGCGAGAGGCTTCTGTAGCCATGGTCAAATGACAGGGAGGCGCCAAACCTACCGAGATCATTTATGATTTCTAGGAGGTTTTAATGCCCAGGCGTTTCAGACTGTATTTTTTTAACCATTTGTATCGTGTTAAAGATTATCCACAGACACTGTCACTTATACCAACATGCATTTATAACTGTCTCTTTAGTGTTAGTTTCCTCACATTTATATCTTTAGTGTTAGTTTCCTCACATTTATATCTTTAGTGTTAGTTTCCTCACATTTATATCTTTAGTGTTAGTTTCCTCACATTTATATCTTTAGTGTTAGTTTCCTCACATTTATATATTTAGTGTTAGTTTCCTCACATTTATATCTTTAGTGCTAGTTTCCTCACATTTATATCTTTAGTGTTAGTTTCCTCACATTTATATCTTTAGTGCTAGTTTCCTTACATTTTCTGTCTGAATCGGGCCCACAGGGAATAGAGTGTAATTTGGGACTCAGCCCTAGTGACCGGGAGGCTTGTGGGTCCTCAGTCCTTTCCTCTCTGTCCCATAGTAAAGGTGTGTGTCTGAATCGGGCCCACAGTGAATAGAGTGTAATTTGGGACTCAGCCCTAGTGACCAGGAGGCTTGTGGGTCCTCAGTCCTTTCCTCTCTGTCCCATAGTAAAGGTGTGTGTCTGAATCGGGCCCACAGTGAATAGAGTGTAATTTGGGACTCAGCCCTAGTGACCAGGAGGCTTGTGGGTCCTCAGTCCTTTCCTCTCTGTCCCATAGAAAAGGTGTGTGTCTGAATCGGGCCCACAGTGAATAGAGTGTTATTTGGGACTCAGCCCTAGAGACCGGGAGGCCTGTTGTTGTGGTCAGAAATATTATTATCATCCTTCTACTACACACATTTATGTTGTTCATTTATTTGGGGAAGATTTAGCCTTTCTGATAGTGTATCAATAAACATTTAAACTCTGTCCTCCCCACAGACAGAAAGGTTTAGTTGCTTCGGGGCAACGCTGTGCCATAAGGGTACTAAAACACCACAGAAAATGTGTTTTTTTCTGAACATTTATTCATAGAATTTTTTTGTTTTGTAGAAACAAGCACTCTTTTCATTAAAAAGAATGACAAGTTGGTCATAAACGAGTATTTTAAACCTGATTCTGCGATCCATTGTTCCTCTCTGTCACTATGAGAGGGGGACGATCCTACCTGGACAACGAGGCTCCTTTCACCCATAGAGTGGCTCGGAGTCCATTGTCTGTTATTGTCAGTGGATGTGTTGGCAAAAACACATTGACCAAGGCCATCATTTTACATCAAATCATCTTTCTTTCAGCATGAGATTTCCCTGCACAACGTTTCCCTGAGGCAACAACAAAAAAGTACACAATATTTATTAAAAAAAAATATATATATATATGTTCGAAACCAATCAAATATGATTCTTTAGAGGTTCCTACACAAGTACATATTTTTTTTTATTGTCAAGTTATTTCTATTTAAACATGCAGCATAATGAGATGTATCTTATGTCTTCGCTCAAACCACGCACTCGCGATATTCTGCCTCCTGAAATAATGTCCCTGCCCCAGTTCATACATCATACCAACTTCTGCCTCCTGAAATAATGTCCCTCCCCCCAGTTCATACATCATACCAACTTCTGCCTCCTGAAATAATGTCCCTGCCCCCAGTTCATACATCATACCAACTTCTGCCTCCTGAAATAATGTCCCTCCCCCCAGTTCATACATCATACCAACTTCTGCCTCCTGAAATAATGTCCCTGCCCCAGTTCATACATCATACCAACTTCTGCCTCCTGAAATAATGTCCCTCCCCCCAGTTCATACATCATACCAACTTCTGCCTCCTGAAATAATGTCCCTCCCCCCAGTTCATACATCATACCAACTTCTGCCTCCTGAAATAATGTCCCTCCCCCAGTTCATACATCATACCAACTTCTGCCTCCTGAAATAATGTCCCTCCCCCCAGTTCATACATCATACCAACTTCTGCCTCCTGAAATAATGTCCCTCCCCCAGTTCATACATCATACCAACTTCTGCCTCCTGAAATAATGTCCCTCCCCCAGTTCATACATCATACCAACTTCTGCCTCCTGAAATAATGTCCCTCCCCCAGTTCATACATCATACCAACTTCTGCCTCCTGAAATAATGTCCCTCCCCCAGTTCATACATCATACCAACTTCTGCCTCCTGAAATAATGTCCCTCCCCCAGTTCATACATCATACCAACTTCTGCCTCCTGAAATAATGTCCCTCCCCCAGTTCATACATCATACCAACTTCTGCCTCCTGAAATAATGTCCCTCCCCCAGTTCATACATCATACCAACTTCTGCTTCCTGAAATAATGTCCCTCCCCCAGTTCATACATCATACCAACTTCTGCACCTCACTGGGATGGTTTACAGACGTCATCACATATTGTCCTGTGTAGAAATGGGAAAACATTCATATGGGACTGTGTCTGAAGGGCAAAACAGATTTTTGTTTTTTGTTTTATTCAGTTGTAAAGCAGAGAGATATTACCGTCTGAAATGTTGGGTCTGACCTCTTCTCTCCTTGGGCTTACTGTCTGAAATGTTGGGTCTGACCTCTTCTCTCCTTGGGCTTACCGTCTGAAATGTTGGGTCTCTGACCTCTTCTCTCCTTGGGCTTACTGTCTGAAATGTTGGGTCTGACCTCTTCTCTCCTTGGGCTTACTGTCTGAAATGTTGGGTCTGACCTCTTCAGTTTATCTGTCATCAGATTCAAAACCTCAAAGTTTTAAATGTGTCTTGGCTGGATGGCAGAGTATCAATGTTTGGCTTTTTAAATAACTATCCCGAAAGAGATCTACCATCATGGTTATTGGTTTTATCTATTTGAGTTCACTTTTAATACTGTTTATGTTCCACGAAATGATGTGCCGTCTTGTCCGACTGAAAGACGAGGTACTACGTTTTAATTTAGCACTTAAAGTTCTATGAGGAGGAGCACATTTTAATAGCTTCAAGTTATTCCCACAGTGCACTGCTGCTGCATTACACTAGTCGGGGTGGATCGAGACGTTATTCCCACAGCGCACTGCTGCTGCATTACACTAGTCGGGGTGGATCGAGACGTTATTCCCACAGCGCACTGCTGCTGCATTACACTAGTCGGGGTGGATCGAGACGTTATTCCCACAGCGCATTGCTGCATTACACTAGTCGGGGTGGATCGAGACGTTATTCCCACAGTGCACTGCTGCAGCATTAGACTAGTCGGGGTGGATCGAGACGTTATTCCCACAGCGCACTGCTGCAGCATTACACTAGTCGGGGTGGATCGAGACGTTATTCCCACAGCGCATTGCTGCATTACACTAGTCGGGGTGGATCGAGACGTTATTCCCACAGTGCACTGCTGCAGCATTACACTAGTCGGGGTGGATCGAGACGTTATTCCCACAGTGCACTGCTGCAGCATTACACTAGTCGGGGTGGATCGAGACGTTATTCCCACAGCGCATTGCTGCATTACACTAGTCGGGGTGGATCGAGACGTTATTCCCACAGCGCATTGCTGCATTACACTAGTCGGGGTGGATCGAGACGTTATTCCCACAGTGCACTGCTGCAGCATTACACTAGTCGGGGTGGATCGAGACGTTATTCCCACAGTGCACTGCTGCAGCATTACACTAGTCGGGGTGGATCGAGACGTTATTCCCACAGCGCATTGCTGCATTACACTAGTCGGGGTGGATCGAGACGTTATTCCCACAGCGCATTGCTGCATTACACTAGTCGGGGTGGATCGAGACGTTATTCCCACAGTGCACTGCTGCAGCATTACACTAGTCGGGGTGGATCGAGACGTTATTCCCACAGTGCACTGCTGCAGCATTACACTAGTCGGGGTGGATCGAGACGTTATTCCCACAGCGCATTGCTGCATTACACTAGTCGGGGTGGATCGAGACGTTATTCCCACAGCGCACTGCTGCAGCATTACACTAGTCGGGGTGGATCGAGATGTCCGTTGTACGAGCAGACAGGCCTTACCATTGTCTTTAAAGAAAAGGTAAATGGATTGCTTGTTTGGGATTTTCTTACACGTTCTTGTATACAGAATAATTATGAATGAGTACAAATAAACATTTTATTAAAAAAATAAACTGTCTCTTGATGACTTACAGTTTCAATACAATGTATCACTCTGATGAATGACTACATCACTGCCCTTTACATGAACATGACAGAGATGTCCCCTTCTATAGGTTCACCATCACTGAGACATGTCAGAGATGTCCCCTTCTATAGGTCCACCATCACTGAGACATGTCAGAGATGTCCCCTTCTATAGGTCCACCATCACTGAGACATGTCAGAGATGTCCCCTGCTATAGGTCCACCATCACTGAGACATGTCAGAGATGTCTCCTTCTATAGGTCCACCATCACTGAGACATGTCAGAGATGTCCCCTTCTATAGGTCCACCATCACTGAGACAAAGACATGTCAGAGATGTCCCCTGCTATAGGTCCACCATCACTGAGACAAAGACATGTCAGAGATGTCCCCTGCTATAGGTCCACCATCACTGAGACCTGTCTGAGATGTCCCCTTCTATATGTCCACCATCACTGAGACATGTCAGAGATGTCCCCTACTATAGGTCCACCATCACTGAGACATGTCAGAGATGTCCCCTGCTATAGGTCCACCATCACTGAGACCTGTCAGAGATGTCCCCTGCTATAGGTCCACCATCACTGAGACAAAGACATGTCAGAGATGTCCCCTGCTATAGGTCCACCATCACTGAGACAAAGACCTGTCAGAGATGTCCCCTTCTATAGGTCCACCATCACTGAGACATGTCAGAGATGTCCCCTGCTATAGGTCCACCATCACTGAGACAAAGACATGTCAGAGATGTCCCCTGCTATAGGTCCACCATCACTGAGACCTGTCAGAGATGTCCCCTTCTATAGGTCCACCATCACTGAGACAAAGACCTGTCAGAGATGTCCCCTTCTATAGGTCCACCATCACTGAGACATGTCAGAGATGTCCCCTGCTATATGTCCACCATCACTGAGACCTGTTAGAGATGTCCCCTTCTATAGGTCCACCATCACTGAGACATGTCAGAGATTTCCCCTTCTATAGGTCCACCATCACTGAGACATGTCAGAGATGTCCCCTTCTATAGGTCCACCATCACTGAGACAAAGACCTGTCAGAGATGTCCCTTTCTATAGGTCCACCATCACTGAGACATGTCAGAGATGTCCCCTTCTATAGATCCACCATCACTGAGACAAAGACATGTCAGAGATGTCCCCTTCTATAGGTCCACCATCACTGAGACATGTTAGAGATGTCCCCTTCTATTGTTCCACCATCACTGAGACATGTTAGAGATGTCCCCTTCTATAGGTCCACCATCACTGAGACATGTCAGAGATGTCCCCTTCTATAGGTCCACCATCACTGAGACATGTTAGAGATGTCCCCTTCTATAGGTTCACCATCACTGAGACATGTCAGAGATGTCCCCTGCTATAGGTCCACCATCCACTGAGACATGTCAGAGATGTCCCCTTCTATAGGTCCACCATCACTGAGACAAAGACCTGTCAGAGATGTCGCTTTCTATAGGTCCACCATCACTGAGACAAAGACCTGTCAGAGATTTCCCCTTCTATAGGTCCACCATCACTGAGACAAAGACCTGTCAGAGATGTCCCCTTCTATAGGTCCACCATCACTGAGACATGTCAGAGATGTCCCCTTCTATAGGTCCACCATCACTGAGACCTGTCAGAGATGTCCCCTTCTATAGGTCCACCATCAATGAGACAAAGACATGTCAGAGATGTCCCCTTCTATAGGTCCACCATCACTGAGACATGTTAGAGATGTCCCCTTCTATAGGTCCACCATCACTGAGACATGTCAGAGATGTCCCCTGCTATAGGTCCACCATCACTGAGACATGTCAGAGATATCCCCTTCTATAGGTCCACCATCACTGAGACATGTCAGAGATGTCCCCTTCTATAGGTCCACCATCACTGAGACATGTCAGAGATGTCCCCTGCTATAGGTCCACCATCACTGAGACCTGTCTGAGATGTCCCCTTCTATATGTCCACCATCACTGAGACATGTCAGAGATGTCCCCTGCTATAGGTCCACCATCACTGAGACATGTCAGAGATGTCCCCTGCTATAGGTCCACCATCACTGAGACATGTCAGAGATGTCCCCTTCTATAGGTCCACCATCACTGAGACAAAGACATGTCAGAGATGTCCCCTGCTATAGGTCCACCATCACTGAGACAAAGACATGTCAGAGATGTCCCCTGCTATAGGTCCACCATCACTGAGACATGTCAGAGATGTCCCCTTCTATAGGTCCACCATCACTGAGACAAAGACCTGTCAGAGATGTCCCCTTCTATAGGTCCACCATCACTGAGACATGTCAGAGATGTCCCCTTCTATAGGTCCACCATCACTGAGACAAAGACCTGTCAGAGATGTCCCTTTCTATAGGTCCACCATCACTGAGACAAGTCAGAGATGTCCCCTTCTATAGATCCACCATCACTGAGACAAAGACATGTTAGAGATATCCCCTGCTATAGGTCCACCATCACTGAGACATGTCAGAGATGTCCCCTTCTATAGGTCCACCATCACTGAGACCTGTCAGAGATGTCCCCTTCTATAGGTCCACCATCACTGAGACCTGTCAGAGATGTCCCCTTCTATAGGTCCACCATCACTGAGACATGTCAGAGATGTCCCCTGCTATAGGTCCACCATCACTAAGACATGTCAGAGATGTCCCCTTCTATAGGTCCACCATCACTGAGACAAAGACATGTCAGAGATGTCCCCTGCTATAGGTCCACCATCACTGAGACAAAGACATGTCAGAGATGTCCCCTGCTATAGGTCCACCATCACTGAGACAAAGACATGTCAGAGATGTCCCCTGCTATAGGTCCACCATCACTGAGACAAAGACATGTCAGAGATGTCCCCTTCTATAGGTCCACCATCACTGAGACATGTCAGAGATGTCCCCTTCTATAGGTCCACCATCACTGAGACAAAGACATGTCAGAGATGTCTCCTGCTATAGGTCCACCATCACTGAGACCTGTCAGAGATGTCCCCTTCTATAGGTCCACCATCACTGAGACAAAGACCTCTCAGAGATGTCCCCTTCTATAGGTCCACCATCACTGAGACATGTCAGAGATGTCTCCTGCTATAGGTCCACCATCACTGAGACATGTCAGATATGTCCCCTTCCATAGGCCCACCATCACTGAGACATGTCAGAGATGTCCCCTTCTATAGGTCCACCATCACTGAGACATGTCAGAGATGTCCCCTTCTATAGGTCCACCATCACTGAGACAAAGACCTGTCAGAGATGTCCCTTTCTATAGGTCCACCATCACTGAGACAAGTCAGAGATGTCCCCTTCTATAGATCCACCATCACTGAGACAAAGACATGTTAGAGATATCCCCTGCTATAGGTCCACCATCACTGAGACATGTCAGAGATGTCCCCTTCTATAGGTCCACCATCACTGAGACCTGTCAGAGATGTCCCCTTCTATAGGTCCACCATCACTGAGACCTGTCAGAGATGTCCCCTTTTATAGGTCCACCATCACTGAGACATGTCAGAGATGTCCCCTGCTATAGGTCCACCATCACTGAGACATGTCAGAGATGTCCCCTTCTATAGGTCCACCATCACTGAGACAAAGACATGTCAGAGATGTCCCCTGCTCTAGGTCCACCATCACTGAGACAAAGACATGTCAGAGATGTCCCCTGCTATAGGTCCACCATCACTGAGACAAAGACATGTCAGAGATGTCCCCTGCTATAGGTCCACCATCACTGAGACAAAGACATGTCAGAGATGTCCCCTTCTATAGGTCCACCATCACTGAGACATGTCAGAGATGTCCCCTTCTATAGGTCCACCATCACTGAGACAAAGACATGTCAGAGATGTCTCCTGCTATAGGTCCACCATCACTGAGACCTGTCAGAGATGTCCCCTTCTATAGGTCCACCATCACTGAGACAAAGACCTCTCAGAGATGTCCCCTTCTATAGGTCCACCATCACTGAGACATGTCAGAGATGTCTCCTGCTATAGGTCCACCATCACTGAGACATGTCAGATATGTCCCCTTCCATAGGCCCACCATCACTGAGACATGTCAGAGATGTCCCCTTCTATAGGTCCACCATCACTGAGACATGTCAGAGATGTCCCCTTCTATAGGTCCACCATCACTGAGACAAAGACCTGTCAGAGATGTCCCTTTCTATAGGTCCACCATCACTGAGACAAGTCAGAGATGTCCCCTTCTATAGATCCACCATCACTGAGACAAAGACATGTTAGAGATATCCCCTGCTATAGGTCCACCATCACTGAGACATGTCAGAGATGTCCCCTTCTATAGGTCCACCATCACTGAGACCTGTCAGAGATGTCCCCTTCTATAGGTCCACCATCACTGAGACCTGTCAGAGATGTCCCCTTCTATAGGTCCACCATCACTGAGACATGTCAGAGATGTCCCCTGCTATAGGTCCACCATCACTGAGACATGTCAGAGATGTCCCCTTCTATAGGTCCACCATCACTGAGACAAAGACATGTCAGAGATGTCCCCTGCTATAGGTCCACCATCACTGAGACAAAGACATGTCAGAGATGTCCCCTGCTATAGGTCCACCATCACTGAGACAAAGACATGTCAGAGATGTCCCCTGCTATAGGTCCACCATCACTGAGACAAAGACATGTCAGAGATGTCCCCTTCTATAGGTCCACCATCACTGAGACATGTCAGAGATGTCCCCTTCTATAGGTCCACCATCACTGAGACAAAGACATGTCAGAGATGTCTCCTGCTATAGGTCCACCATCACTGAGACCTGTCAGAGATGTCCCCTTCTATAGGTCCACCATCACTGAGACAAAGACCTCTCAGAGATGTCCCCTTCTATAGGTCCACCATCACTGAGACATGTCAGAGATGTCTCCTGCTATAGGTCCACCATCACTGAGACATGTCAGATATGTCCCCTTCCATAGGCCCACCATCACTGAGACATGTCAGAGATGTCCCCTACTATAGGTCCACCATCACTGAGACATGTCAGAGATGTCCCCTTCTATATGTCCACCATCACTGAGACATGTCAGAGATGTCCCCTACTATAGGTCCACCATCACTGAGACATGTCAGAGATGTCCCCTACTATAGGTCCACCATCACTGAGACATGTCAGAGATGTCCCCTTCTATATGTCCACCATCACTGAGACATGTCAGAGATGTCCCCTGCTATAGGTCCAATATCACTGCCCTTTACATGAACATGTCAGAGATGTCCCCTGCTATAGGTCCACCATCACTGAGACCTGTCTGAGATGTCCCCTTCTATAGGTCCACCATCACTGAGACATGTCAGAGATGTCCCCTACTATAGGTCCACCATCACTGAGACATGTCAGAGATGTCCCCTGCTATAGGTCCACCATCACTGAGAACTGTCTGAGATGTCCCCTTCTATAGGTCCACCATCACTGAGACATGTCAGAGATGTCCCCTTCTATAGGTCCACCATCACTGAGACAAAGACATGTCAGAGATGTCCCCTGCTATAGGTCCACCATCACTGAGACAAAGACATGTCAGAGATGTCCCCTTCTATAGGTCCACCATCACTGAGACAAAGACCTGTCAGAGATGTCCCCTTCTATAGGTCCACCATCACTGAGACATGTTAGAGATGTCCCCTGCTATAGGTCCACCATCACTGAGACAAAGACCTGTCAGAGATGTCCCCTGCTATAGGTCCACCATCACTGAGACCTGTCAGAGATGTCCCCTGCTATAGGTCCACCATCACTGAGACATGTCAGAGATGTCCCCTTCTATAGGTCCACCATCACTGAGACAAAGACCTGTCAGAGATGTCCCCTTCTATAGGTCCACCATCACTGAGACATGTCAGAGATGTCCCCTTCTATAGGTCCACCATCACTGAGACAAAGACCTGTCAGAGATGTCCCTTTCTATAGGTCCACCATCACTGAGACAAGTCAGAGATGTCCCCTTCTATAGATCCACCATCACTGAGACAAAGACATGTCAGAGATGTCCCCATCTATAGGTCCACCATCACTGAGACATGTTAGAGATGTCCCCTTCTATTGTTCCACCATCACTGAGACATGTTAGAGATGTCCCCTTCTACAGGTCCACCATCACTGAGACAAAGACCTGTCAGAGATGTCCCCTTCTATAGGTCCACCATCACTGAGACAAAGACATGTCAGAGATGTCCCCATCTATAGGTCCACCATCACTGAGACATGTCAGATATGTCCCCTTCCATAGGCCCACCATCACTGAGACATGTCAGAGATGTCCCCTACTATAGGTCCACCATCACTGAGACATGTCAGAGATGTCCCCTTCTATATGTCCACCATCACTGAGACATGTCAGAGATGTCCCCTACTATAGGTCCACCATCACTGAGACATGTCAGAGATGTCCCCTACTATAGGTCCACCATCACTGAGACATGTCAGAGATGTCCCCTTCTATATGTCCACCATCACTGAGACATGTCAGAGATGTCCCCTGCTATAGGTCCAATATCACTGCCCTTTACATGAACATGTCAGAGATGTCCCCTGCTATAGGTCCACCATCACTGAGACCTGTCTGAGATGTCCCCTTCTATAGGTCCACCATCACTGAGACATGTCAGAGATGTCCCCTACTATAGGTCCACCATCACTGAGACATGTCAGAGATGTCCCCTGCTATAGGTCCACCATCACTGAGAACTGTCTGAGATGTCCCCTTCTATAGGTCCACCATCACTGAGACATGTCAGAGATGTCCCCTTCTATAGGTCCACCATCACTGAGACAAAGACATGTCAGAGATGTCCCCTGCTATAGGTCCACCATCACTGAGACAAAGACATGTCAGAGATGTCCCCTTCTATAGGTCCACCATCACTGAGACAAAGACCTGTCAGAGATGTCCCCTTCTATAGGTCCACCATCACTGAGACATGTTAGAGATGTCCCCTGCTATAGGTCCACCATCACTGAGACAAAGACCTGTCAGAGATGTCCCCTGCTATAGGTCCACCATCACTGAGACCTGTCAGAGATGTCCCCTGCTATAGGTCCAACATCACTGAGACATGTCAGAGATGTCCCCTTCTACAGGTCCACCATCACTGAGACAAAGACCTGTCAGAGATGTCCCCTTCTATAGGTCCACCATCACTGAGACATGTCAGAGATGTCCCCTTCTATAGGTCCACCATCACTGAGACAAAGACCTGTCAGAGATGTCCCTTTCTATAGGTCCACCATCACTGAGACAAGTCAGAGATGTCCCCTTCTATAGATCCACCATCACTGAGACAAAGACATGTTAGAGATATCCCCTGCTATAGGTCCACCATCACTGAGACATGTCAGAGATGTCCCCTTCTATAGGTCCACCATCACTGAGACAAAGACCTGTCAGAGATGTCCCCTTCTATAGGTCCACCATCACTGAGACAAAGACATGTCAGAGATGTCCCCATCTATAGGTCCACCATCACTGAGACATGTCAGATATGTCCCCTTCCATAGGCCCACCATCACTGAGACATGTCAGAGATGTCCCCTACTATAGGTCCACCATCACTGAGACATGTCAGAGATGTCCCCTTCTATATGTCCACCATCACTGAGACATGTCAGAGATGTCCCCTACTATAGGTCCACCATCACTGAGACATGTCAGAGATGTCCCCTACTATAGGTCCACCATCACTGAGACATGTCAGAGATGTCCCCTTCTATATGTCCACCATCACTGAGACATGTCAGAGATGTCCCCTGCTATAGGTCCAATATCACTGCCCTTTACATGAACATGTCAGAGATGTCCCCTGCTATAGGTCCACCATCACTGAGACCTGTCTGAGATGTCCCCTTCTATAGGTCCACCATCACTGAGACATGTCAGAGATGTCCCCTACTATAGGTCCACCATCACTGAGACATGTCAGAGATGTCCCCTGCTATAGGTCCACCATCACTGAGAACTGTCTGAGATGTCCCCTTCTATAGGTCCACCATCACTGAGACATGTCAGAGATGTCCCCTTCTATAGGTCCACCATCACTGAGACAACGACATGTCAGAGATGTCCCCTGCTATAGGTCCACCATCACTGAGACAAAGACATGTCAGAGATGTCCCCTTCTATAGGTCCACCATCACTGAGACAAAGACCTGTCAGAGATGTCCCCTTCTATAGGTCCACCATCACTGAGACATGTTAGAGATGTCCCCTGCTATAGGTCCACCATCACTGAGACAAAGACCTGTCAGAGATGTCCCCTGCTATAGGTCCACCATCACTGAGACCTGTCAGAGATGTCCCCTGCTATAGGTCCAACATCACTGAGACATGTCAGAGATGTCCCCTTCTACAGGTCCACCATCACTGAGACAAAGACCTGTCAGAGATGTCCCCTTCTATAGGTCCACCATCACTGAGACATGTCAGAGATGTCCCCTTCTATAGGTCCACCATCACTGAGACAAAGACCTGTCAGAGATGTCCCTTTCTATAGGTCCACCATCACTGAGACAAGTCAGAGATGTCCCCTTCTATAGATCCACCATCACTGAGACAAAGACATGTCAGAGTTGTCCCCATCTATAGGTCCACCATCACTGAGACATGTTAGAGATGTCCCCTTCTATTGTTCCACCATCACTGAGACATGTTAGAGATGTCCCCTTCTATAGGTCCACCGTCACTGAGACAAAGACCTGTCAGAGATGTCCCCTTCTATAGGTCCACCATCACTGAGACATGTCAGAGATGTCCCCTTCTATAGGTCCACCATCACTGAGACATGTTAGAGATGTCCCCTGCTATAGGTCCACCATCACTGAGACATGTTAGAGATGTCCCCTTCTATAGGCCCACCATCACTGAGACATGTCAGAGATGTCCCCTGCTATAGGTCCACCATCACTGAGACATGTTAGAGATGTCCCCTTCTATAGGTCCACCATCACTGAGACAAAGACCTGTCAGAGATGTCCCTTTCTATAGGTCCACCATCACTGAGACATGTTAGAGATGTCCCCTTCTATAGGTCCACCATCACTGAGACAAAGACATGTCAGAGATGTCCCCTTCTATAGGTCCACCATCACTGAGACATGTCAGAGATGTCCCCATCTATAGGTCCACCATCACTGAGACCTGTCAGAGATGTCCCCTTCTATAGATCCACCATCACTGAGACAAAGACATGTCAGAGATGTCCCCATCTATAGGTCCACCATCACTGAGACATGTTAGAGATGTCCCCTTCTATTGTTCCACCATCACTGAGACATGTTAGAGATGTCCCCTTCTACAGGTCCACCATCACTGAGACAAAGACCTGTCAGAGATGTCCCCTTCTATAGGTCCACCATCACTGAGACAAAGACATGTCAGAGATGTCCCCATCTATAGGTCCACCATCACTGAGACATGTCAGATATGTCCCTTTCCATAGGCCCACCATCACTGAGACATGTCAGAGATGTCCCCTACTATAGGTCCACCATCACTGAGACATGTCAGAGATGTCCCCTTCTATATGTCCACCATCACTGAGACATGTCAGAGATGTCCCCTGCTATAGGTCCAATATCACTGCCCTTTACATGAACATGTCAGAGATGTCCCCTGCTATAGGTCCACCATCACTGAGACCTGTCTGAGATGTCCCCTTCTATAGGTCCACCATCACTGAGACATGTCAGAGATGTCCCCTACTATAGGTCCACCATCACTGAGACATGTCAGAGATGTCCCCTGCTATAGGTCCACCATCACTGAGAACTGTCTGAGATGTCCCCTTCTATAGGTCCACCATCACTGAGACATGTCAGAGATGTCCCCTTCTATAGGTCCACCATCACTGAGACAAAGACATGTCAGAGATGTCCCCTGCTATAGGTCCACCATCACTGAGACAAAGACATGTCAGAGATGTCCCCTTCTATAGGTCCACCATCACTGAGACAAAGACCTGTCAGAGATGTCCCCTTCTATAGGTCCACCATCACTGAGACATGTTAGAGATGTCCCCTGCTATAGGTCCACCATCACTGAGACAAAGACCTGTCAGAGATGTCCCCTGCTATAGGTCCACCATCACTGAGACCTGTCAGAGATGTCCCCTGCTATAGGTCCAACATCACTGAGACATGTCAGAGATGTCCCCTTCTATAGGTCCACCATCACTGAGACAAAGACCTGTCAGAGATGTCCCCTTCTATAGGTCCACCATCACTGAGACATGTCAGAGATGTCCCCTTCTATAGGTCCACCATCACTGAGACAAAGACCTGTCAGAGATGTCCCTTTCTATAGGTCCACCATCACTGAGACAAGTCAGAGATGTCCCCTTCTATAGATCCACCATCACTGAGACAAAGACATGTCAGAGTTGTCCCCATCTATAGGTCCACCATCACTGAGACATGTTAGAGATGTCCCCTTCTATTGTTCCACCATCACTGAGACATGTTAGAGATGTCCCCTTCTATAGGTCCACCGTCACTGAGACAAAGACCTGTCAGAGATGTCCCCTTCTATAGGTCCACCATCACTGAGACATGTCAGAGATGTCCCCTTCTATAGGTCCACCATCACTGAGACATGTTAGAGATGTCCCCTGCTATAGGTCCACCATCACTGAGACATGTTAGAGATGTCCCCTTCTATAGGCCCACCATCACTGAGACATGTCAGAGATGTCCCCTGCTATAGGTCCACCATCACTGAGACATGTTAGAGATGTCCCCTTCTATAGGTCCACCATCACTGAGACAAAGACCTGTCAGAGATGTCCCTTTCTATAGGTCCACCATCACTGAGACATGTTAGAGATGTCCCCTTCTATAGGTCCACCATCACTGAGACAAAGACATGTCAGAGATGTCCCCTTCTATAGGTCCACCATCACTGAGACATGTCAGAGATGTCCCCATCTATAGGTCCACCATCACTGAGACCTGTCAGAGATGTCCCCTTCTATAGATCCACCATCACTGAGACAAAGACATGTCAGAGATGTCCCCATCTATAGGTCCACCATCACTGAGACATGTTAGAGATGTCCCCTTCTATTGTTCCACCATCACTGAGACATGTTAGAGATGTCCCCTTCTACAGGTCCACCATCACTGAGACAAAGACCTGTCAGAGATGTCCCCTTCTATAGGTCCACCATCACTGAGACAAAGACATGTCAGAGATGTCCCCATCTATAGGTCCACCATCACTGAGACATGTCAGATATGTCCCCTTCCATAGGCCCACCATCACTGAGACATGTCAGAGATGTCCCCTACTATAGGTCCACCATCACTGAGACATGTCAGAGATGTCCCCTTCTATATGTCCACCATCACTGAGACATGTCAGAGATGTCCCCTACTATAGGTCCACCATCACTGAGACATGTCAGAGATGTCCCCTACTATAGGTCCACCATCACTGAGACATGTCAGAGATGTCCCCTTCTATATGTCCACCATCACTGAGACATGTCAGAGATGTCCCCTGCTATAGGTCCAATATCACTGCCCTTTACATGAACATGTCAGAGATGTCCCCTGCTATAGGTCCACCATCACTGAGACCTGTCTGAGATGTCCCCTTCTATAGGTCCACCATCACTGAGACATGTCAGAGATGTCCCCTACTATAGGTCCACCATCACTGAGACATGTCAGAGATGTCCCCTGCTATAGGTCCACCATCACTGAGAACTGTCTGAGATGTCCCCTTCTATAGGTCCACCATCACTGAGACATGTCAGAGATGTCCCCTTCTATAGGTCCACCATCACTGAGACAAAGACATGTCAGAGATGTCCCCTGCTATAGGTCCACCATCACTGAGACAAAGACATGTCAGAGATGTCCCCTTCTATAGGTCCACCATCACTGAGACAAAGACCTGTCAGAGATGTCCCCTTCTATAGGTCCACCATCACTGAGACATGTTAGAGATTTCCCCTGCTATAGGTCCACCATCACTGAGACAAAGACCTGTCAGAGATGTCCCCTGCTATAGGTCCACCATCACTGAGACCTGTCAGAGATGTCCCCTGCTATAGGTCCAACATCACTGAGACATGTCAGAGATGTCCCCTTCTATAGGTCCACCATCACTGAGACAAAGACCTGTCAGAGATGTCCCCTTCTATAGGTCCACCATCACTGAGACATGTCAGAGATGTCCCCTTCTATAGGTCCACCATCACTGAGACAAAGACCTGTCAGAGATGTCCCTTTCTATAGGTCCACCATCACTGAGACAAGTCAGAGATGTCCCCTTCTATAGATCCACCATCACTGAGACAAAGACATGTCAGAGTTGTCCCCATCTATAGGTCCACCATCACTGAGACATGTTAGAGATGTCCCCTTCTATTGTTCCACCATCACTGAGACATGTTAGAGATGTCCCCTTCTATAGGTCCACCGTCACTGAGACAAAGACCTGTCAGAGATGTCCCCTTCTATAGGTCCACCATCACTGAGACATGTCAGAGATGTCCCCTTCTATAGGTCCACCATCACTGAGACATGTTAGAGATGTCCCCTGTTATAGGTCCACCATCACTGAGACATGTTAGAGATGTCCCCTTCTATAGGCCCACCATCACTGAGACATGTCAGAGATGTCCCCTGCTATAGGTCCACCATCACTGAGACATGTTAGAGATGTCCCCTTCTATAGGTCCACCATCACTGAGACAAAGACCTGTCAGAGATGTCCCTTTCTATAGGTCCACCATCACTGAGACATGTTAGAGATGTCCCCTTCTATAGGTCCACCATCACTGAGACAAAGACATGTCAGAGATGTCCCCTTCTATAGGTCCACCATCACTGAGACATGTCAGAGATGTCCCCATCTATAGGTCCACCATCACTGAGACCTGTCAGAAATGTCCCCTTCTATAGGTCCACCATCACTGAGACAAATACCTGTCAGAGATATCCCCTTCTATAGGTCCACCATCACTGAGACATGTCAGAGATGTCCCCTGCTATAGGTCCACCATCACTGAGACATGTCAGAGATGTCCCCTGCTATAGGTCCACCATCACTGAGACATGTCAGAGATGTCCCCTTCTATAGGTCCACCATCACTGAGAAATGTCAGAGATGTCCCCTGCTATAGGTCCACCATCACTGAGACATGTCAGAGATGTCCCCTGCTATAGGTCCACCATCACTGAGACATGTCAGAGATGTCCCCTGCTATAGGTCCACCATCACTGAGACATGTCAGAGATGTCCCCTGGTATAGGTCCACCATCAATGAGACATGTCAGAGATGTCCCCTGCTATAGGTCCACCATCACTGAGACATGTCAGAGATGTCCCCTGGTATAGGTCCACCATCACTGAGACCTGTCTGAGATGTCCCCTGCTATAGGTCCACCATCACTGAGACCTGTCTGAGATGTCCCCTTCTATAGGTCCACCATCACTGAGACATGTCAGAGATGTCCCCTTCTATAGGTCCACCATCACTGAGACAAAGACATGTCAGAGATGTCCCCTGCTATAGGTCCACCATCACTGAGACAAAGACATGTCAGAGATGTCCCCTGCTATAGGTCCACCATCACTGAGACCTGTCAGAGATGTCCCCTTCTATAGGTCCACCATCACTGAGACAAAGACCTGTCAGAGATGTCCCCTTCTATAGGTCCACCATCACTGAGACATGTCAGAGATGTCCCCTGCTATAGGTCCACCATCACTGAGTCCTGTCATAGATGTCCCCTGCTATAGGTCCACCATCACTGAGACATGTCAGAGATGTCCCCTTCTATAGGTTCGCCATCACTGAGACAAAGACCAGTCAGAGATGTCCCCTTCTATAGGTCCACCATCACTGAGACATGTCAGAGATGTCCCCTTCTATAGGTCCACCATCACTGAGACAAAGACCTGTCAGAGATGTCCCTTTCTATAGGTCCACCATCACTGAGACATGTTAGAGATGTCCCCTTCTATTGTTCCACCATCACTGAGACATGTTAGAGATGTCCCCTTCTATAGGTCCACCATCACTGAGACAAAGACCTGTCAGAGATGTCCCCTTCTATAGGTCCACCATCACTGAGACATGTTAGAGATGTCCCCTTCTATTGTTCCACCATCACTGAGACATGTTAGAGATGTCCCCTTCTATAGGTCCACCATCACTGAGACAAAGACCTGTCAGAGATGTCCCCTTCTATAGGTCCACCATCACTGAGACATGTCAGAGATGTCCCCTTCTATAGGTCCACCATCACTGAGACATGTTAGAGATGTCCCCTGCTATAGGTCCACCATCACTGAGACATGTCAGAGATGTCCCCTGCTATAGGTCCACCATCACTGAGACATGTTAGAGATGTCCCCTTCTATAGGTCCACCATCACTGAGACAAAGACCTGTCAGAGATGTCCCTTTCTATAGGTCCACCATTACTGAGACATGCTAGAGATGTCCCCTTCTATAGGTCCACCATCACTGAGACAAATACCTGTCAGAGATGTCCCCTGCTATAGGTCCACCATCACTATGACATGTCAGAGATATCCCCTTCTATAGGTCCACCATCACTGAGACAAAGACATGTCAGAGATGTCCCCTTCTATAGGTCCACCATCACTGAGACAAAGACCTGTCAGAGATGTCCCTTTCTATAGGTCCACCATCACTGAGACATGTTAGAGATGTCCCCTGCTATAGGTCCACCATCACTGAGACATGTCAGAGATGTCCCCTTCTATAGGTCCACCATCACTGAGACAAAGACCTGTCAGAGATGTCCCTTTCTATAGGTCCACCATCACTGAGACATGTCAGAGATGTCCCCTGCTATAGGTCCACCATCACTGAGACATGTCAGAGATGTCCCCTTCTATAGGTCCACCATCACTGAGACATGTCTGAGATGTCCCCTGCTATAGGTCCACCATCACTGAGACATGTCAGAGATGTCCCCTGCTATAGGTCCACCATCACTGAGACATGTCAGAGATGTCCCCTTCTATAGGTCCGCCATCACTGAGACATGTCAGAGATGTCCCCTTCTATAGGTTCACCATCACTGAGACATGTCAGAGATGTCCCCTGCTATAGGTCCACCATCACTGAGACATGTCAGAGATGTCCCCTTCTATAGGTCTACCATCACTGAGACATGTCAGAGATGTCCCCTTCTATAGGTCCACCATCACTGAGACATGTCAGAGATGTCCCCTTCTATAGGTCCACCATCACTGAGACAAAGACCTGTCAGAGATGTCCCCTTCTATAGGTCCACCATCACTGAGACATGTTAGAGATGTCCCCTGCTATAGGTCCACCATCACTGAGACCTGTCAGAGATGTCCCCTGCTATAGGTCCACCATCACTGAGACATGTCAGAGATGTCCCCTTCTATAGGTCCACCATCACTGAGACAAAGACCTGTCAGAGATGTCCCCTTCTATAGGTCCACCATCACTGAGACATGTCAGAGATGTCCCCTTCTATAGGTCCACCATCACTGAGACAAAGACCTGTCAGAGATGTCCCTTTCTATAGGTCCACCATCACTGAGACAAGTCAGAGATGTCCCCTTCTATAGATCCACCATCACTGAGACAAAGACATGTCAGAGATGTCCCCATCTATAGGTCCACCAAAACTGAGACATGTTAGAGATGTCCCCTTCTATAGGTCCACCATCACTGAGACAAAGACCTGTCAGAGATGTCCCCTTCTATAGGTCCACCACCACTGAGACATGTCAGAGATGTCCCCTTCTATAGGTCCACCATCACTGAGACATGTTAGAGATGTCCCCTGCTATAGTTCCACCATCACTGAGACATGTTAGAGATGTCCCCTTCTATAGGCCCACCATCACTGAGACATGTCAGAGATGTCCCCTGCTATAGGCCCACCATCACTGAGACATGTTAGAGATGTCCCCTTCTATAGGTCCACCATCACTGAGACAAAGACCTGTCAGAGATGTCCCCTGCTATAGGTCCACCATCACTGAGACATGTCAGAGATGTCCCCTTCTATAGGTCCACCATCACTGAGACAAAGACATGTCAGAGATGTCCCCTTCTATAGGTCCACCATCACTGAGACATGTCAGAGATGTCCCCTTCTATAGGTCCACCATCACTGAGACCTGTCAGAGATGTCCCCTTCTATAGTTCCAAAATCACTGAGACATGTCAGAGATGTCCCCTGCTATAGGTCCACCATTACTGAGACCTGTCAGAGATTTCCCCTTCTATAGGTCCACCATCACTGAGACAAAGACCTGTCAGAGATGTCCCTTTCTATAGGTCCACCATCACTGAGACATGTTAGAGATGTCCCCTTCTATAGGTCCACCATCACTGAGACAAAGACATGTCAGAGATGTCCCTTTCTATAGGTCCACCATCACTGAGACATGTTAGAGATGTCCCCTTCTATAGGTCCACCATCACTGAGACAAAGACCTGTCAGAGATGTCCCCTGCTATAGGTCCACCATCACTGAGACATGTCAGAGATATCCCCTTCTATAGGTCCACCATCACTGAGACAAAGACATGTCAGAGATGTCCCCTTCTATAGGTCCACCATCACTGAGACATGTCAGAGATGTCCCCATCTATAGGTCCACCATCACTGAGACCTGTCAGAGATGTCCCTTCTATAGGTCCACCATCACTGAGACAAATACCTGTCAGAGATATCCCCTTCTATAGGTCCACCATCACTGAGACATGTCAGAGATGTCCCCTGCTATAGGTCCACCATCACTGAGACATGTCAGAGATGTCCCCTGCTATAGGTCCACCATCACTGAGACATGTCAGAGATGTCCCCTTCTATAGGTCCACCATCACTGAGAAATGTCAGAGATGTCCCCTGCTATAGGTCCACCATCACTGAGACATGTCAGAGATGTCCCCTGCTATAGGTCCACCATCACTGAGACATGTCAGAGATGTCCCCTGCTATAGGTCCACCATCACTGAGACATGTCAGAGATGTCGCCTGGTATAGGTCCACCATCAATGAGACATGTCAGAGATGTCCCCTGCTATAGGTCCACAATCACTGAGACATGTCAGAGATGTCCCCTGGTATAGGTCCACCATCACTGAGACCTGTCTGAGATGTCCCCTTCTATATGTCCACCATCACTGAGACATGTCAGAGATGTCCCCTGCTATAGGTCCACCATCACTGAGACATGTCAGAGATGTCCCCTGCTATAGGTCCACCATCACTGAGACCTGTCTGAGATGTCCCCTTCTATAGGTCCACCATCACTGAGACATGTCAGAGATGTCCCCTTCTATAGGTCCACCATCACTGAGACAAAGACCTGTCAGAGATGTCCCTTTCTATAGGTCCACCATCACTGAGACATGTCAGAGATGTCCCCTTCTATAGATCCACCATCACTGAGACAAAGACATGTCAGAGATGTCCCCTTCTATAGGTCCACCATCACTGAGACATGTTAGAGATGTCCCCTTCTATTGTTCCACCATCACTGAGACATGTTAGAGATGTCCCCTTCTATAGGTCCACCATCACTGAGACAAAGACCTGTCAGAGATGTCCCCTTCTATAGGTCCACCATCACTGAGACATGTCAGAGATGTCCCCTTCTATAGGTCCACCATCACTGAGACATGTTAGAGATGTCCCCTGCTATAGGTCCACCATCACTGAGACATGTCAGAGATGTCCCCTGCTATAGGTCCACCATCACTGAGACATGTTAGAGATGTCCCCTTCTATAGGTCCACCATCACTGAGACAAAGACCTGTCAGAGATGTCCCTTTCTATAGGTCCACCATTACTGAGACATGCTAGAGATGTCCCCTTCTATAGGTCCACCATCACTGAGACAAATACCTGTCAGAGATGTCCCCTGCTATAGGTCCACCATCACTATGACATGTCAGAGATATCCCCTTCTATAGGTCCACCATCACTGAGACAAAGACATGTCAGAGATGTCCCCTTCTATAGGTCCACCATCACTGAGACAAAGACCTGTCAGAGATGTCCCTTTCTATAGGTCCACCATCACTGAGACATGTTAGAGATGTCCCCTGCTATAGGTCCACCATCACTGAGACATGTCAGAGATGTCCCCTTCTATAGGTCCACCATCACTGAGACAAAGACCTGTCAGAGATGTCCCCTTCTATAGGTCCACCATCACTGAGACATGTCAGAGATGTCCCCTGCTATAGGTCCACCATCACTGAGACATGTCAGAGATGTCCCCTTCTATAGGTCCACCATCACTGAGACATGTCTGAGATGTCCCCTGCTATAGGTCCACCATCACTGAGACATGTCAGAGATGTCCCCTGCTATAGGTCCACCATCACTGAGACATGTCAGAGATGTCCCCTTCTATAGGTCCGCCATCACTGAGACATGTCAGAGATGTCCCCTTCTATAGGTTCACCATCACTGAGACATGTCAGAGATGTCCCCTGCTATAGGTCCACCATCACTGAGACATGTCAGAGATGTCCCCTTCTATAGGTCTACCATCACTGAGACATGTCAGAGATGTCCCCTTCTATAGGTCCACCATCACTGAGACATGTCAGAGATGTCCCCTTCTATAGGTCCACCATCACTGAGACAAAGACCTGTCAGAGATGTCCCCTTCTATAGGTCCACCATCACTGAGACATGTTAGAGATGTCCCCTGCTATAGGTCCACCATCACTGAGACCTGTCAGAGATGTCCCCTGCTATAGGTCCACCATCACTGAGACATGTCAGAGATGTCCCCTTCTATAGGTCCACCATCACTGAGACAAAGACCTGTCAGAGATGTCCCCTTCTATAGGTCCACCATCACTGAGACATGTCAGAGATGTCCCCTTCTATAGGTCCACCATCACTGAGACAAAGACCTGTCAGAGATGTCCCTTTCTATAGGCCCACCATCACTGAGACAAGTCAGAGATGTCCCCTTCTATAGATCCACCATCACTGAGACAAAGACATGTCAGAGATGTCCCCATCTATAGGTCCACCAAAACTGAGACATGTTAGAGATGTCCCCTTCTATAGGTCCACCATCACTGAGACAAAGACCTGTCAGAGATGTCCCCTTCTATAGGTCCACCATCACTGAGACATGTCAGAGATGTCCCCTTCTATAGGTCCACCATCACTGAGACATGTTAGAGATGTCCCCTGCTATAGTTCCACCATCACTGAGACATGTTAGAGATGTCCCCTTCTATAGGCCCACCATCACTGAGACATGTCAGAGATGTCCCCTGCTATAGGCCCACCATCACTGAGACATGTTAGAGATGTCCCCTTCTATAGGTCCACCATCACTGAGACAAAGACCTGTCAGAGATGTCCCTTTCTATAGGTCCACCATCACTGAGACATGTTAGAGATGTCCCCTTCTATAGGTCCACCATCACTGAGACAAAGACCTGTCAGAGATGTCCCCTGCTATAGGTCCACCATCACTGAGACATGTCAGAGATGTCCCCTTCTATAGGTCCACCATCACTGAGACAAAGACATGTCAGAGATGTCCCCTTCTATAGGTCCACCATCACTGAGACATGTCAGAGATGTCCCCTTCTATAGGTCCACCATCACTGAGACCTGTCAGAGATGTCCCCTTCTATAGTTCCAAAATCACTGAGACATGTCAGAGATGTCCCCTGCTATAGGTCCACCATTACTGAGACCTGTCAGAGATTTCCCCTTCTATAGGTCCACCATCACTGAGACAAAGACCTGTCAGAGATGTCCCTTTCTATAGGTCCACCATCACTGAGACATGTTAGAGATGTCCCCTTCTATAGGTCCACCATCACTGAGACAAAGACATGTCAGAGATGTCCCTTTCTATAGGTCCACCATCACTGAGACATGTTAGAGATGTCCCCTTCTATAGGTCCACCATCACTGAGACAAAGACCTGTCAGAGATGTCCCCTGCTATAGGTCCACCATCACTGAGACATGTCAGAGATATCCCCTTCTATAGGTCCACCATCACTGAGACAAAGACATGTCAGAGATGTCCCCTTCTATAGGTCCACCATCACTGAGACATGTCAGAGATGTCCCCATCTATAGGTCCACCATCACTGAGACCTGTCAGAGATGTCCCTTCTATAGGTCCACCATCACTGAGACAAATACCTGTCAGAGATATCCCCTTCTATAGGTCCACCATCACTGAGACATGTCAGAGATGTCCCCTGCTATAGGTCCACCATCACTGAGACATGTCAGAGATGTCCCCTGCTATAGGTCCACCATCACTGAGACATGTCAGAGATGTCCCCTTCTATAGGTCCACCATCACTGAGAAATGTCAGAGATGTCCCCTGCTATAGGTCCACCATCACTGAGACATGTCAGAGATGTCCCCTGCTATAGGTCCACCATCACTGAGACATGTCAGAGATGTCCCCTGCTATAGGTCCACCATCACTGAGACATGTCAGAGATGTCGCCTGGTATAGGTCCACCATCAATGAGACATGTCAGAGATGTCCCCTGCTATAGGTCCACAATCACTGAGACATGTCAGAGATGTCCCCTGGTATAGGTCCACCATCACTGAGACCTGTCTGAGATGTCCCCTTCTATATGTCCACCATCACTGAGACATGTCAGAGATGTCCCCTGCTATAGGTCCACCATCACTGAGACATGTCAGAGATGTCCCCTGCTATAGGTCCACCATCACTGAGACCTGTCTGAGATGTCCCCTTCTATAGGACCACCATCACTGAGACATGTCAGAGATGTCCCCTTCTATAGGTCCACCATCACTGAGACAAAGACATGTCAGAGATGTCCCCTGCTATAGGTCCACCATCACTGAGACAAAGACATGTCAGAGATGTCCCCTGCTATAGGTCCACCATCACTGAGACCTGTCAGAGATGTCCCCTTCTATAGGTCCACCATCACTGAGACATGTCAGAGATGTCCCCTGCTATAGGTCCACCATCACTGAGACCTGTTAGAGATGTCCCCTGCTATAGGTCCACCATCACTGAGACAAAGACCTGTCAGAGATGTCCCCTTCTATAGGTCCACCATCACTGAGACATGTCAGAGATGTCCCCTTCTATAGGTCCACCATCACTGAGACAAAGACCTGTCAGAGATGTCCCTTTCTATAGGTCCACCATCACTGAGACATGTCAGAGATGTCCCCTTCTATAGATCCACCATCACTGAGACAAAGACATGTCAGAGATGTCCCCTTCTATAGGTCCACCATCACTGAGACATGTTAGAGATGTCCCCTTCTATTGTTCCACCATCACTGAGACATGTTAGAGATGTCCCCTTCTATAGGTCCACCATCACTGAGACAAAGACCTGTCAGAGATGTCCCCTTCTATAGGTCCACCATCACTGAGACATGTCAGAGATGTCCCCTTCTATAGGTCCACCATCACTGAGACATGTTAGAGATGTCCCCTGCTATAGGTCCACCATCACTGAGACATGTTAGAGATGTCCCCTTCCATAGGCCCACCATCACTGAGACATGTCAGAGATGTCCCCTGCTATAGGTCCACCATCACTGAGACATGTTAGAGATGTCCCCTTCTATAGGTCCACCATCACTGAGACAAAGACCTGTCAGAGATGTCCCTTTCTATAGGTCCACCATCACTGAGACATGTTAGAGATGTCCCCTTCTATAGGTCCACCATCACTGAGACAAAGACATGTCAGAGATGTCCCCTTCTATAGGTCCACCATCACTGAGACAAAGACCTGTCAGAGATGTCCCTTTCTATAGGTCCACCATCACTGAGACATGTCAGAGATGTCCCCTGCTATAGGTCCACCATCACTGAGACAAAGACCTGTCAGAGATGTCCCCTTCTATAGGTCCACCATCACTGAGACAAAGACCTGTCAGAGATGTCCCCTTCTATAGGTCCACCATCACTGAGACATGTCAGAGATGTCCCCTTCTATAGGTCCACCATCACTGAGACAAAGACCTGTCAGAGATGTCCCTTTCTATAGGTCCACCATCACTGAGACATGTCAGAGATGTCCCCTGCTATAGGTCCACCATCACTGAGACATGTCAGAGATGTCCCCTTCTATAGGTCTACCATCACTGAGACATGTCAGAGATGTCCCCTGCTATAGGTCCACCATCACTGAGACATGTCAGAGATGTCGCCTGGTATAGGTCCACCATCAATGAGACATGTCAGAGATGTCCCCTGCTATAGGTCCACAATCACTGAGACATGTCAGAGATGTCCCCTGGTATAGGTCCACCATCACTGAGACCTGTCTGAGATGTCCCCTTCTATATGTCCACCATCACTGAGACATGTCAGAGATGTCCCCTGCTATAGGTCCACCATCACTGAGACATGTCAGAGATGTCCCCTGCTATAGGTCCACCATCACTGAGACCTGTCTGAGATGTCCCCTTCTATAGGTCCACCATCACTGAGACATGTCAGAGATGTCCCCTTCTATAGGTCCACCATCACTGAGACAAAGACATGTCAGAGATGTCCCCTGCTATAGGTCCACCATCACTGAGACAAAGACATGTCAGAGATGTCCCCTGCTATAGGTCCACCATCACTGAGACCTGTCAGAGATGTCCCCTTCTATAGGTCCACCATCACTGAGACATGTCAGAGATGTCCCCTGCTATAGGTCCACCATCACTGAGACCTGTTAGAGATGTCCCCTGCTATAGGTCCACCATCACTGAGACAAAGACCTGTCAGAGATGTCCCCTTCTATAGGTCCACCATCACTGAGACATGTCAGAGATGTCCCCTTCTATAGGTCCACCATCACTGAGACAAAGACCTGTCAGAGATGTCCCTTTCTATAGGTCCACCATCACTGAGACATGTCAGAGATGTCCCCTTCTATAGATCCACCATCACTGAGACAAAGACATGTCAGAGATGTCCCCTTCTATAGGTCCACCATCACTGAGACATGTTAGAGATGTCCCCTTCTATTGTTCCACCATCACTGAGACATGTTAGAGATGTCCCCTTCTATAGGTCCACCATCACTGAGACAAAGACCTGTCAGAGATGTCCCCTTCTATAGGTCCACCATCACTGAGACATGTCAGAGATGTCCCCTTCTATAGGTCCACCATCACTGAGACATGTTAGAGATGTCCCCTGCTATAGGTCCACCATCACTGAGACATGTTAGAGATGTCCCCTTCCATAGGCCCACCATCACTGAGACATGTCAGAGATGTCCCCTGCTATAGGTCCACCATCACTGAGACATGTTAGAGATGTCCCCTTCTATAGGTCCACCATCACTGAGACAAAGACCTGTCAGAGATGTCCCTTTCTATAGGTCCACCATCACTGAGACATGTTAGAGATGTCCCCTTCTATAGGTCCACCATCACTGAGACAAAGACATGTCAGAGATGTCCCCTTCTATAGGTCCACCATCACTGAGACAAAGACCTGTCAGAGATGTCCCTTTCTATAGGTCCACCATCACTGAGACATGTCAGAGATGTCCCCTGCTATAGGTCCACCATCACTGAGACAAAGACCTGTCAGAGATGTCCCCTTCTATAGGTCCACCATCACTGAGACAAAGACCTGTCAGAGATGTCCCCTTCTATAGGTCCACCATCACTGAGACATGTCAGAGATGTCCCCTTCTATAGGTCCACCATCACTGAGACAAAGACCTGTCAGAGATGTCCCTTTCTATAGGTCCACCATCACTGAGACATGTCAGAGATGTCCCCTGCTATAGGTCCACCATCACTGAGACATGTCAGAGATGTCCCCTTCTATAGGTCTACCATCACTGAGACATGTCAGAGATGTCCCCTTCTATAGGTCCACCATCACTGAGACAAAGGCAAAGAAAATGGTCATTAGTTTTATGAAACTCGGTCAGTTATATCTGAGCATATTTTTAAAACAATACTTTATTTCAAATGTAGGTGTTCTTTAAATTATGAGGAAATGCAGATTGAGCTCATAAATTATGTAGGTGATTCGTTTTAGGGTGTGTCCCTAAATTCCATGTATAGTGCACTACTGACCAGAAGAGTACGACAGTTAACCCATTGGCCCTGGACAAAGTAGTGCACTAAACAGGGTGCCGATTGGGACGCAGACGTAGCGGGGTAAAGAGAAAGTGATGATGACAGTTAATGATGACCTTGGGCCTAGCTAACAGGAATATACATGATTATAGGAGGACCAGCAGAGTGCTGCTCTACTGCTGATATACAGCTATTCTAATGTGTTAGTCACACGGTCTCCCTGTGTATCACCGTGTTGCCATGTCCTAGTAAAACCTTTACTTTGACCTTAAATAACCTCTGTTACTTCCAGAACACTTCATTTACTGTGCTTCTGTTGGACTACAGTGGTTCTGTACTGGTTCTGTTGGACTACAGTGGTTCTGTTGGACTACAGTGGTTCTGTACTGGTTCTGTTAGCCTACAGTGGTTCTGTACTGGTTCTGTTAGCCTACAGTGGTTCTGTACTGGTTCTGTTGGACTATAGTGGTTCTGTTAGACTACGGCTATGGAACCCTGACCTATTCACCGGACGTGCTACCTGTCCCAGACCTGCTGTTTTAAACTCTCTCTCTCTACCGCACCTGCTGTCTCTAACTCTGAATGATCATCACTCGGAAACTGACATTTACTCCTGAGGTGCTGACTTGCTGCACCCTCGACAACTACTGTGATTATTATTATTTGGCCCTGCTGGTTATTAATGAACTTTTGAACATCTTGGCCATGTTCTGTTATAATCTCCACCCGGCACAGCCAGAAGAGGACTGGCCACCCCACATAGCCTGGTTCCTCTCTAGGTTTATAATCTCCACCCGGCACAGCCAGAAGAGGACTGGTCACCCCTTAGAGCCTGGTTCCTCTCTACCCAGTACAGCCAGTAGAGGACTGGTCAGCCCTCAGAGCCTGGTTCCTCTCTACCCAGTACAGCCAGTAGAGGACTGGTCACCCCTCAGAGCCTGGTTCCTCTCTACCCAGTACAGCCAGTAGAGGACTGGTCACCCCTCAGAGCCTGGTTCCTCTCTACCCAGTACAGCCAGTAGAGGACTGGTCACCCCTCAGAGCCTGGTTCCTCTCTACCCAGTACAGCCAGTAGAGGACTGGTCACCCCTCAGAACCTGGTTCCTCTCTACCCAGTACAGCCAGTAGAGGACTGGTCACCCCTCAGAGCCTGGTTCCTCTGGTCTACCCAGTACAGCTAGTAGAGGACTGGTCACCCCTCAGAGCCTGGTTCCTCTGGTCTACCCAGTACAGCCAGTAGAGGACTGGTCACCCCTCAGAGCCTGGTTCCTCTCTACCCAGTACAGCCAGTAGAGGACTGGTCACCCCTCAGAGCCTGGTTCCTCTGGTCTACCCAGTACAGCCAGTAGAGGACTGGTCACCCCTCAGAGCCTGGTTCCTCTGGTCTACCCAGTACAGCCAGTAGAGGACTGGTCACCCCTCAGAGCCTGGTTCCTCTCTACCCAGTACAGCCAGTAGAGGACTGGTCACCCCTCAGAGCCTGGTTCCTCTCTACCCAGTACAGCCAGTAGAGGACTGGTCACCCCTCAGAGCCTGGTTCCTCTCTACCCAGTACAGCCAGTAGAGGACTGGTCACCCCTCAGAACCTGGTTCCTCTCTACCCAGTACTGCCAGTAGAGGACTGACCACCTCTCAGAGCCTGGTTCCTCTCTACCCAGTACAGTCAGTAGAGGACTGGTCACCCCTCAGAGCCTGGTTCCTCTGGTCTACCCAGTACAGCCAGTAGAGGATTGGTCACCCCTCAGAGCCTGGTTCCTCTCTACCCAGTACAGCCAATAGAGGACTGGTCACCCCTCACAGCCTGGTTCCTCTCTAGGTTTCTTCCTAGTGTACAAGGGCACAAGGCGAGACCCAGATGCAGACACAGGAGGCAGATGGTTGGAGTCCAAGATGTTTATTAACAATCCAAAAGGGGTAGGCAAGAGAATGGTCGTGGACAGGTAAAAGGTCGAGGTTAGGGCAGGCAGACTGGTCAGGCAGGTAGAATGGTCAGGCAGGCTCGAGGTCAGGGCAGGCAGAATGGTCAGGCAGGCTCGAGGTCAGGGCAGGCAGAATGGTCAGGCAGGCTCGAGGTCAGGGCAGGCAGAATGGTCAGGCAAGCTCGAGGTCAGCGCAGGCAGAATGGTCAGGCAGGTAGAATGGTCAGCGCAGGCAGAATGGTCAGGCAGGTAGAATGGTCAGGCAGGCAGAATGGTCAGGCAGGCTCGAGATCAGGGCAGGCAGAATGGTCAGGCAGGCTCGAGGTCAGGGCAGGCAGAATGTTCAGGCAGGCTCGAGGTCAGGGCAGGCAGAATGGTCAGGCAGGCTCGAGGTCAGGGCAGGCAGAATGGTCAGGCAGGCTCGAGGTCAGGGCAGGCAGAATGGTCAGGCAAGCTCGAGGTCAGCGCAGGCAGAATGGTCAGGCAGGTAGAATGGTCAGTGCAGGCAGAATGGTCAGGCAGGAAGAATGGTCAGGCAGGCAGAATGGTCAGGCAGGCTCGAGATCAGGGCAGGCAGAATGGTCAGGCAGGCTCGAAGTCAGGGCAGGCAGAATGTTCAGGCAGGCTCGAGGTCAGGGCAAGCAGGATGGTCAGGCAGGCTCGAGGTCAGGGCAGGCAGAATGGTCAGGCAGGCTCGAGGTCAGGGCAGGTAGAATGGTCATGCAGGCTCGAGGTCAGGCAGGTAGAATGGTCAGGCAGGCAGAATGGTCCGGCAGGCTCGAGGTCAGGGCAGGCAGAATGGTCAGGCAGGCTCGAGGTTAGGGCAGGTAGAATGGTCAGGCAAGCTCGAGGTCAGCGCAGGCAGAATGGTCAGGCAGGTAGAATGGTCAACGCAGGCAGAATGGTCAGGCAGATAGAATGGTCAGGCAGGCAGAATGGTCAGGCAGGCTCGAGATCAGCGCAGGCAGAATGGTCAGGCAGGCTCGAGGTCAGGGCAGGCAGAATGTTCAGGCAGGCTCGAGGTCAGGGCAAGCAGGATGGTCAGTCAGGCTCGAGGTCAGGGCAGGCAGAATGGTCAGGCAGGCTCGAGGTCAGGGCAGGTAGAATGGTCAGGCAGGCTCGAGGTCAGCGCAGGCAGAATGGTCAGGCAGGCAGAATGGTCAGGCAGGTAGAATGGTCAGGCAGGCAGAATGGTCCGGCAGGCTCGAGGTCAGGGAAGGCAGAATGGTCAGGTAGGCTCGAGGTCAGGGCAGGCAGAATGGCCAGGCAGGCTCGAGGTTAGTGCAGGCAGAATGGCCAGGCAGGCAGACTGGTCAGGCAGGCTCGAGGGCAGGGCAGGCAGAATGTCCAGGCAGGCAGACTGGTCAGGCAGGCTCGAGGTCAGGGCAGGCAGACTGGTCAGGCAGGCTCGAGGTTAGTGCAGGCAGACTGGTAAGGCAGGCTCGAGGATAGTGCAGGCAGAATGGTCAGGCAGGCAGAATGGTCAGGCCGGCTCCTGGTTAGTGCAGGCAGAATGGTCAGACAGGCAGAATGGTCAGGCAGGCTCGAGGTTAGTGCAGGCAGACTGGTCAGGCAGGCTCAAGGGTTGGTGCAGAAAGACTGGTCAGGCAGGATCGAGGTTAATGCAGGCAGACTGGTCAGGCAGGCAGACTGGTCAGGCAGGCTCGAGGTCAGTGCAGGCAGACTGGTCAGGCAGGCAGACTGGTCAGGCAGGCTCGAGGTCAGTGCAGGCAGACTGGTCAGGCAGCCTCGAGGTTAGTGCAGGCAGACTGGTCAGGCAGGCTCGAGGTTAGTGCAGGCAGAATGGTCAGGCAGGCAGAATGGTAAGGCCGGCTCCTGGTTAGTGCAGGCAGAATGGTCAGACAGGCAGAATGGTCAGGCAGGCTCGAGATTAGTGCAGGCAGACTGGTCAGGCAGGCTCGAGGTTAGTGCAGGCAGACTGGTCAGGCAGGCTCGAGGTTAGTGCAGGCAGAATGGTCAGGCAGGCAGAATGGTCAGGCAGGCTCGAGGTTTGTGCATGCATACTGGTCAGGCAGGCTCAATGGTTGGTGCAGGAAGACTGGTCAGGCAGGCAGAATGGTCAGGCAGCCTCGAGGTTAGTGCAGGCAGACTGGTCATGCAGGCTCGAGGTTTTTGTAGGCAGAATGGTCAGGCAGGCTCAAGGGTTGTGCAGGCAGACTGGTCAGGCAGGCAGACTGGTCAGGCATGATTGAGGTTAGTGCAGGCAGACTGGTCAGGCAGGCTCGAGGTTAGTGCAGGCAGAATGGTCAGGTAGGCAGAATGGTCAGGCCGGCTCCTGGTTAGTGCAGGCAGAATGGTCAGACAGGCAGAATGGTCAGGCAGGCTCGAGATTAGTGCAGGCAGAATGGTCAGGCAGGCTCAAGGTTAGTGCATGCAGAATGGTCATGCAGGCTCGAGGTTAGTGCAGGCAGACTGGTCAGGCAGGCTCGAGGTTAGTGCAGACAGACTGGTCAGGCAGGCTTGAGGTTAGTGCAGGCAGAATGGTCAGACAGGCAGAACGGTCAGGCAGGCTCGAGGTTAGTGCAGGCAGAATGTTCAGGCAGGCTCGAGGTTAGTGCAGGGAGACTTGTCAAGAAGGCTTGAGGTTAGTGCAGGCAGACTGGTCAGGCAGGCTCGAGGTTAGTGCAGGCAGACTGGTCAGGCAGGCTCGAGTTTAGTGCAGGCAGACTGGTCAGGCAGGCTCGAGGTTAGTGCAGGCAAACTGGTCAGACAGGCAGAATGGTCAGACAGGCTCGAGGTTAGTGCAGTCAGACTGGTCAGACAGGCTCGAAACATAGGGATAAATGCACTGGTACAGAGAGACAGGAAACACAGGGATAAATACACTGGTACAGAGAGACAGGAAACACAGGGATAAATACACTGGTACAAAGATACAGGAAACACAAGGATAAATACACTGGCACAGAGAGACAGGAAACCCAGGGATAAATACACTGACACAGAGAGACAGGAAACACAGGGATAAATACACTGGCACAGAGAGACAGGAAACAGAGGGATAAATACACTGACACAGAGAGACAGGAAACACAGGGATAAATACACTGGCACAGAGAGACAGGAAACACAGGGATAAATACACTGACACAGAGAGACAGGAAACACAGGGATAAATACACTGGTACAGAGAGACAGGAAACACAGGGATAAATACACTGGTACAGAGAGACAGGAAACACAGGGATACATACTCTGGCACAGAGAGACAGGAAACAGAGGGATCAATACACTGACACAGAGAGACAGGAAACACAGGGATAAATACACTGGCACAGAGAGACAGGAAACAGAGGGATAAATACACTGCCACAGAGAGACAGGAAACACAGGGATAAATACACTGGCACAGAGAGACAGGAAACACAGGGATAAATACACTGACACAGAGAGACAGGAAACACAGGGATAAATACACTGGTACAGAGAGACAGGAAACAAAGGGATAAATACACTGGTACAGAGAGACAGGAAACACAGGGATAAATACACTGACACAGAGAGACAGGAAACACAGGGATAAATACACTGACACAGAGAGACAGAAAACACAGGGATAAATACACTGACACAGAGAGACAGGAAACACAGGGATAAATACACTGGTACAGAGAGACAGGAAACACAGGGATAAATACACTGGTACAGAGAGACAGGAAACAGAGGGATCAATACACTGACACAGAGAGACAGGAAACACAGGGATCAATACACTGGTACAGAGAGACAGGAAACACAGGGATAAATACACTGGTACAGAGAGACAGGAAACACAGGGATAAATACACTGGGGAAAATACGTCACACCTGGAGGAGGTGAAGACAATCACAAGGACAGTTGAAACAGATCAAGGGTGTGACACCTATGTTCCTTCCTAGGTTCCTTCCTAGGTTCCTTCCTAGGTTCCTTCCTATGTTCCTTCCTATGTTCCTTCCTATGTTCCTTCCTAGGTTCATTCCTATGTTCCTTCCTATGTTCCTTCCTATGTTCCTTCCTATGTTCCTTCCTATGTTCCTTCCTAGGTTCCTGCCTTTCTAGTGAGTTTTTCCTAGCCACCGTGCTTCTACACCTGCATTGCTTGCTGTTTGGGGTTTTAGGCTGGGTTTCTGTACAGCACTTTGAGATATCAGCTGATGTACGAAGGGCTATATAAATAAATTTGATTGGTTGATTTGGTTCATTCTTGTATGTTAAAGTTGTAAAGATACCCGTTATGAGATAGACATTGTTAGAATGAAAGGAAAACTAACATAACAGTCAGTAAATATCGGAGACACTCATTTTGACATCTGTCTTTCGCCTAGTGCCCTTCATCATCATCGATAAAACAGAGCTCCAACTCTGTAAATGACTCAAATTAAATCACATTTTATTGGTCACTGACACGTTGTTTAGCAGATGTTATTGGCGGTGTAGTGAAATGCGTGTGTGTCTCAACTCCGACAGCGCAGTAATATCTAACAAATTACACAACATATATCCAATACACACACATCTAAGTAAAGGAATTAAGAATATATAAATATATGGACGAGCAATGTCATAGCATGAGATGAGAAATGCTAGACTAAGATACAGTAGAATAGAATACAGTATATACATAGACTAAGATACAGTAGAATAGAATACAGTATATACATATGAGATGAGTAATGCATAGACTAAGATACAGTAGAATAGTATAGAATACAGTATATACATATGAGATGAGTAATACATAGACTAAGATACTGTAGAATAGTATAGAATACAGTATATACATAGACTAAGATACAGTAGAATAGAATACAGTATATATATAGACTAAGATACAGTAGAATAGAATACAGTATATATATAGACTAAGATACAGTAGAATAGAATACAGTATATACATAGACTAAGATACAGTAGAATAGTATAGAATACAGTAATACATATGAGATGAGTAATGCATAGACTAAGATACAGTAGAATAGAATACAGTATATACATAGACTAAGATACAGTAGAATAGAATACAGTATATATATAGACTAAGATACAGTAGAATAGAATACAGTATATATATAGACTAAGATACAGTAGAATAGAATACAGTATATACATAGACTAAGATACAGTAGAATAGAATACAGTATATACATAGACTAAGATACAGTAGAATAGTGTAGAATACAGTAATACATATGAGATGAGTAATACATAGACTGATACAGTAGAATAGTATAGAATACAGTATATACATAGACTAAGATACAGTAGAATAGAATACAGTATATATATAGACTAAGATACAGTAGAATAGAATACAGTATATACATAGACTAAGATACAGTAGAATAGAATACAGTATATACATAGACTAAGATACAGTAGAATAGAATACAGTATATACATAGACTAAGATACAGTAGAATAGTGTAGAATACAGTATATACATATTAGATGAGTAATACATAGAATACAGTATATACATAGACTAAGATACAGTAGAATAGAATACAGTATATATATAGACTAAGATACAGTAGAATAGAATACAGTATATATATAGACTAAGATACAGTAGAATAGAATACAGTATATATATAGACTAAGATACAGTAGAATAGAATACAGTATATATATAGACTAAGATACAGTAGAATAGAATACAGTATATATATAGACTAAGATACAGTAGAATAGAATACAGTATATATATAGACTAAGATACAGTAGAATAGTATAGAATACAGTATATATATAGACTAAGATACAGTAGAATAGAATACAGTATATACATAGACTAAGATACAGTAGAATAGAATACAGTATATATATAGACTAAGATACAGTAGAATAGTATAGAATACAGTATATACATATGAGATGAGTAATACATAGACTGATACAGTAGAATACAGTACATACATATGAGATGAGTAATACATAGACTAAGACACAGTAGAATAGTATAGAATACAGTATATACATATGAGATGAGTAATACATAGACTAAGATACAGTAGAATAGTATAGAATACAGTATATACATATGAGATGAGTAATACATAGACTTAGACACAGTACAATAGGATTGAATACAGTATATACATACATGAGTAATGTCAGATGTGTAAACATTATTAAAGTGACCAGTGATTTAGTCTATGTATACAGGGCAGTAGCTACTAAATGTTAGTGGTGGCTGTTTACAGTCTGATGGCCTTGAGATAGAAGCTGTTTTTTAGTCTCTCGGTCCCAGCTTTGATGCACCTGTACTGACCTCGCCTTCTGGATGATAGCGGGGTGAACAGGTAGTGGCTCGGGTGGTTGATGTCCTTGATGATCTTTTTGGATCCCTATAGCGTATCATGTAAAATACTATACTAAAATACTACAAGGTATAATACTATAAGGTATAATACTATAAGGTATAATATAAAATACTATACTAAAATACTATAATGTATAATAATACAAGGTATAATACTATAAGGTATAATACTATAAGGTATAATATAAAATACTATACTAAAATACTATAATGTATAATAATACAAGGTATAATACTATAAGGTATAATACTATAAGGTATAATATAAAATACTATACTAAAATACTATAATGTATAATACTATAATGTATAATACTATAAGGTATAATACTATAAGGTATAATACTCTAAGGTGTAATATAAAATACTATACTAAAATACTATAATGTATAATACTATAAGGTTTAATACTATAAGGTATAATGTAAAATACTATAAGGTATAATACTATAATGTATAATACTATAATGTATAATACTATAATGTAAAATACTATACAAAAATACTATCAGGTATAATACTATAATGTAAAATACTATACTAAAATACTATAATGTATAATACTATAATGTATAATACTATAATGTAAAATACCATACTAAAATACTATAATGTATAATACTATAATGTATAATACTATAAGGTATAATGTAAAATACTATACTAAAATACTATAATGTATAATACTATAATGTATAATACTATAATGTAAAATACTATAATGTATAATTCTATAATGTATAATACTATAATGTATAATACTATAAGGTATAATGTAAAATACTATACTAAAATACTATAATGTAAAATACTATACTAAAATACTATAATGTATAATACTATAATGTAAAATAGTTGAACAGGATAGTGTAAATATGAAGGTCACTCTCTGACGACACGTTTCATTTAAACCCTAATGGTAAAAGCTTGATGGTTATAACTAATAGCATGAGGGCATTGGAGACAGAGATACTCCCTGGAAAATAGGGAACTGAATACAAAATTAAATCTAACTTTTCAATTTACGTCTCCCAGCAGAGTTTACCAACTAAATGGGCTCAGAACACTCCACTGCCTAATGAGAGAATAAATAATATGATAATGGGATTTAGAGGAAGTCGTTCTCCACTGGGAGAAAATGTTCCATATAGAACCGACCTTATTAATTATCAGATACAAAGTGTTAAAAAAACAAAGAAGCACAAAGACTTTTCCGTATTTATCAGTCTGATTAACCTTACTTTAAGAGCAGCCATTTTAAAAACTAGGTTGAAGAGAAACCACTGTGAGGGAGAGGCCAGTGTTCTCAGTCTGATTAACCTTACTTTACGAGCAGCCATTTTAAAAACTAGGCTGAAGAGAAACCACTGTGAGGGAGAGGCCAGTGTTCTCAGTCTGATTAACCTTACTTTACGAGCAGCCATTTTAAAAACTAGGCTGAAGAGAAACCACTGTGAGGGAGAGGCCAGTGTTCTCAGTCTGATTAACCTTACTTTACGAGCAGCCATTTTAAAAACTAGGCTGAAGAGAAACCACTGTGAGGGAGAGGCCAGTGTTCTCAGTCTGATTAACCTTACTTTAAGAGCAGCCATTTTAAAAACTAGGCTGAAGAGAAACCACTGTGAGGGAGAGGCCAGTGTTCTCAGTCTGATTAACCTTACTTTAAGAGCAGCCATTTTAAAAACTAGGCTGAAGAGAAACCACTGTGAGGGAGAGGCCAGTATTCTTAGTCTGTCTGTGATTGAGAGGCCAGTATTCTCAGTCTGTCTGTGAGTGAGAGGCCAGTATTCTCAGTCTGTCTGTGAGTGAGAGGCCAGTATTCTCAGTCTGTCTGTGAGTGAGAGGCCAGTATTCTCAGTCTGTCTGTGAGGCAGAGGCCAGTATTCTCAGTCTGTCTGTGAGTGAGAGGCCAGTATTCTCAGTATGTCTGTGTGAGAGGCCAGTATTCTCAGTCTGTCTGTGAGTGAACTCTTCAAGGACAATGACAGCAGTGGAGGCTGGTGAGAGGAGCTATAGGAGGACCAGCTCATTCTATTGGCTGGAATGGGAATGAGAGGAATTGAGTCAATCATGTGGTTTCCATGTGTTTGATGTGTCTTATACCGTTCCGTTGATTCCATTCCAGCCATTACAATGAACCTATCCTCCTATAGCTCCTCCCACCAGCCACCACTGACTGACAGGTAAACCTGGACTGAGCCAACAGTGAATTGATTGAATGAAGTGTAGTCACTTTCAGTATCAATGTCGTCCCTTAAGTTTGCTTGCTGAAACATCGGGGCCAATTCTCCTGCTGAAGACTCTCTATCCTCTCTGTCCCTTTCTCTCTATCATCCCTGTCCCTTTCTCTCTATCCTCTCTGTCCCTTTCTCTCTATCCTCTCTGTCCCTCTCTGTCCCTCTCTGTCCCTTTCTCTCTATCCTCTCTGTCCCTTTCTCTCTATCCTCTCTGTCCCTTTCTCTCTATCCTCTCTGTCACTTTCTCTCTATCCCTTTCTCTCTATCCTCTCTGTCCCTCTCCCTCTCTGTCCGTTTCTCTCTATCCTCTCTGTCCCTTTCTCTCTATCCTCTCTGTCCCTCTCCCTCTCTGTCCGTTTCTCTCTATCCTCTCTGTCCCTCTCCCTCTCTGTCCCCTTCTCTCTATCCTCTCTGTCCCTTTCTCTCTATCCTCTCTGTCCCTTTCTCTCTATCCTCTCTGTCCCTCTCCCTCTCTGTCCCTTTCTCTCTATCCTCTCTGTCCCTCTCCCTCTCTTTCCCTCTCTATCCCTTTCTCTCTATCCTCTCTGTCCCTCTCCCTCTCTGTCCCCTTCTCTCTATCCTCTATGTCCCTTTCTCTCTATCCTCTCTGTCCCTTTCTCTCTATCCTCTCTGTCACTTTCTCTCTATCTTCTCTGTCACTTTCTCTCTATCCTCTCTGTCCCTTTCTCTCTATCCTCTGTCCCTTTCTCTCTATCCTCTCTGTCCCTTTCTCTCTATCCCTTTCTCTCTATCCTCTCTGTCCCTCTCCCTCTCTGTCCGTTTCTCTCTATCCTCTCTGTCCCTCTCCCTCTCTGTCCCCTTCTCTCTATCCTCTCTGTCCCTTTCTCTCTATCCTCTGTCCGTTTCTCTCTATCCTCTCTGTCCCTCTCTCTCTCTGTCCCTTTCTCTCTATCCTCTCTGTCCCTTTCTCTCTATACTCTCTCTCTATCCTCTATGTCCCTTTCTCTCTATCCTCTCTGCCCCTTTCTCTCTATCCTCTCTGTCCCTTTCTCTCTATCCTCTCTGTCCGTTTCTCTATCCTCTATGTCCCTTTCTCTCTATTCAGTTGAACTGTGAAAGTGTTAAGTCTATTCTCCCTGGCCTGCTCACATGACAGGGCTTTGACACCTTCTCCGTCAGAATAAAGAAGGGAATTACACAGAAGATCAGTCCTGGATACAGAGAGATTTAACTCCTTGATTTTTCTAAAGACAGGAAGACTCTGGTGCCTATCCCTCCCTCAGGGGGAACCAGGAGAATACTGAGACCCTACTGATCAGGGAGGAGGGAGGAGGAGGGTAGGGAAGGGGGGGAGAGAGAGAGGAGGAGGGTAGGGAAGGGGGGAGAGAGAGAGGAGGAGGGTAGGGAAGGGGGAGAAAGAGAGGAGGATGGTAGGGAAGGGGGAGGAGAGGGTGAGGAGGGTAGGGAAGGGGGGAGAGAGAGAGGAGGAGGGGAGGGAAGGGGGGAGAGAGGAGGAGGGGAGGGAAGGGGGGAGAGAGGAGGAGGGTAGGGAAGGGGGGAGAGAGGAGGAGGGTAGGGAAGGGGGGAGAGAGGAGGGTAGGGAAGGGGGGAGAGAGAGAGGAGGAGGGTAGGGAAGGGGGAGAGAGGAGGAGGAGGGTAGGGAAGGGGGAGAGAGGAGGAGGAGGGTAGGGAAGGGAAGGGGGGAGAGAGAGAGAGGAGGAGGGTAGGGAAGGGGGAGAGAGGAGGAGGAGGGTAGGGAAGGGAAGGGGGGAGAGAGAGAGAGGAGGAGGGTAGGGAAGGGGGAGAGAGGAGGAGGAGGGTAGGGAAGGGAAGGGGGGAGAGAGAGAGAGGAGGAGGGTAGGGAAGGGGGAGAGAGGAGGAGGAGGGTAGGGAAGGGGGGAGAGAGAGAGAGGAGGAGGGTAGGGAAGGGAAGGGGGAGAGAGGAGGAGGAGGGTAGGGAAGGGAAGGGGGGAGAGAGAGAGAGGAGGAGGGTAAGGAATTATTATTATAGAATATAATAGACAGTGTTCTCTTAGAAAAGTAGTTATTAATGAATAGAAAAATTCTCTTTCTGATGTTCATAAATACTGCCCTTTAACTAGTGGTCTGGACCAGGTTAACGGTGCTGGGTTGGTTCATAAATACTGCCCTTTAACTAGTGGTCTGGACCAGGTTAACGGTGCTGGGTTGGTTCATAAATACTGCCCTTTAACTAGTGGTCTGGACCAGGTTAACGGTGCTGGGTTGGTTCATAAATACTGCCCTTTAACTAGTGGTCTGGACCAGGTTAACGGTGCTGGGTTGGTTCATAAATACTGCCCTTTAACTAGTGGTCTGGACAAGGTTAACGGTGCTGGGTTGGTTCATAAATACTGCCCTTTAACTAGTGGTCTGGACCAGGTTAACGGTGCTGGGTTGGTTCATAAATACTGCCCTTTAACTAGTGGTCTGGACCAGGTTAACGGTGCTGGGTTGGTTCATAAATACTGCCCTTTAACTAGTGGTCTGGACCAGGTTAACGGTGCTGGGTTGGTTCATATATACTGCCCTTTAACTAGTGGTCTGGACCAGGTTAACGGTGCTGGGTTGGTTCATAAATACTGCCCTTTAACTAGTGGTCTGGACCAGGTTAACGGTGCTGGGTTGGTTCATAAATACTGCCCTTTAACTAGTGGTCTGGACCAGGTTAACGGTGCTGGGTTGGTTCATAAATACTGCCCTTTAACTAGTGGTCTGGACCAGGTTAACGGTGCTGGGTTGGTTCATAAATACTGCCCTTTAACTAGTGGTCTGGACCAGGTTAACGGTGATGGGTTGGTTCATAAATACTGCCCTTTAACTAGTGGTCTGGACCAGGTTAACGGTGCTGGGTTGGTTCATAAATACTGCCCTTTAACTAGTGGTCTGGACAAGGTTAACGGTGCTGGGTTGGTTCATAAATACTGCCCTTTAACTAGTGGTCTGGACCAGGTTAACGGTGCTGGGTTGGTTCATATATACTGCCCTTTAACTAGTGGTCTGGACCAGGTTAACGGTGCTGGGTTGGTTCATAAATACTGCCCTTTAACTAGTGGTCTGGACCAGGTTAACGGTGCTGGGTTGGTTCATAAATACTGCCCTTTAACTAGTGGTCTGGACCAGGTTAACGGTGCTGGGTTGGTTCATAAATACTGCCCTTTAACTAGTGGTCTGGACCAGGTTAACGGTGCTGGGTTGGTTCATAAATACTGCCCTTTAACTAGTGGTCTGGACCAGGTTAACGGTGCTGGGTTGGTTCATAAATACTGCCCTTTAACTAGTGGTCTGGACCAGGTTAACGGTGCTGGGTTGGTTCATAAATACTGCCCTTTAACTAGTGGTCTGGACAAGGTTAACGGTGCTGGGTTGGTTCATAAATACTGCCCTTTAACTAGTGGTCTGGACCAGGTTAACGGTGCTGGGTTGGTTCATATATACTGCCCTTTAACTAGTGGTCTGGACCAGGTTAACGGTGCTGGGTTGGTTCATAAATACTGCCCTTTAACTAGTGGTCTGGACCAGGTTAACGGTGCTGGGTTGGTTCATAAATACTGCCCTTTAACTAGTGGTCTGGACCAGGTTAACGGTGCTGGGTTGGTTCATAAATACTGCCCTTTAACTAGTGGTCTGGACCAGGTTAACGGTGCTGGGTTGGTTCATAAATACTGCCCTTTAACTAGTGGTCTGGACCAGGTTAACGGTGCTGGGTTGGTTCATAAATACTGCCCTTTAACTAGTGGTCTGGACCAGGTTAACGGTGCTGGGTTGGTTCATAAATACTGCCCTTTAACTAGTGGTCTGGACCAGGTTAACGGTGCTGGGTTGGTTCATAAATACTGCCCTTTAACTAGTGGTCTGGACCAGGTTAACGGTGCTGGGTTGGTTCATTTCTGTTGTTCATTTGACGAATGTGAGAGTAACTCGCAGCATCAGAACAGAGGATATCGATGGCTGTTGTTGAACTCCCGAGGACAGACGTTCCCAATAGTTCTGCTGCCTTCTTACATGGGCTGACATTGATTAGTCGAGGAAATCAACCTGAAGAGTAATATAATCTAGTGCAACATGTACTGCACACTTGGTCTCCTCCATACGACGAACGTGACACATTATACAATACGATCTGTTGATTCCTGCCTGTTATTATACAATACAATCTGTTGATTCCTGCCTGTCATTATACAATACAATCTGTTGATTCCTGCCTGTTATTATACAATACGATCTGTTGATTCCTGCCTGTCATTATACAATCTGTTGATTCCTGCCTCTCATTATACAATCTGCTGATTCCTGCCTGTCATTATACAATACAATCTGTTGATTCCTGCCTGTCATTATACAATACAATCTGTTGATTCCTGCCTGTCATTATACAATACAATCTGTTGATTCCTGCCTGTCATTATACAATACAATCTGTTGATTCCTGCCTGTCATTATACAATCTGTTGATTCCTGCCTGTCATTATACAATCTGCTGATTCCTGCCTGTCATTATACAATCTGCTGATTCCTGCCTGTTATTATACAATACAATCTGTTGATTCCTGCCTGTCATTATACAATCTGCTGATTCCTGCCTGTCATTATACAATCTGTTGATTCCTGCCTGTTATTATACAATACAATCTGTTGATTCCTGCCTGTCATTATACAATACACGCTGTTGATTCCTGCCTGTTATTATACAATCTGTTGATTCCTGCCTGTCATTATACAATACAATCTGTTGATTCCTGCCTGTTATTATACAATCTGTTGATTCCTGCCTGTCATTATACAATACAATCTGTTGATTACTGCCTGTCATTATACAATCTGCTGATTCCTGCCTGTCATGATACAATACAATCTGTTGATTCCTGCCTGTCATTATACAATCTGCTGATTCCTGCCTGTCATTATACAATACAATCTGATTCCTGCCTGTCATGATACAATCTGTTGATTCCTGCCTGTTATTATACAATCTGTTGATTCCTGCCTGTCATTATACAATCTGTTGATTCCTGCCTGTCATTATACAATACAATCTGTTGATTCCTGCCTGTCATTATACATTACAATCTATTGATTCCTGCCTGTCATTATACAATCTGCTGATTCCTGCCTGTCATTATACAATCTGCTGATTCCTGCCTGTCATTATACAATACAATCTGTTGAATCCTGCCTGTCATTATACAATCTGTTGAATCCTGCCTGTCATTATACAATACAATCTGTTGATTCCTGCCTGTCATTATACAATAAAATCTGTTGATTCCTGCCTGTCATTATACAATACAATCTGTTGATTCCTGCCTGTCATTATACAATCTGTTGATTCCTGCCTGTCATTATACAATCTGCTGATTCCTGCCTGTCATTATACAATACAATCTGTTGAATCCTGCCTGTCATTATACAATCTGTTGAATCCTGCCTGTCATTATACAATACACGCTGTTGATTCCTGCCTGTCATTATACAATCTGCTGATTCCTGCCTGTCATTATACAATCTGCTGATTCCTGCCTGTCATTATACAATACAATCTGTTGAATCCTGCCTGTCATTATACAATCTGTTGAATCCTGCCTGTCATTATACAATACAATCTGTTGATTCCTGCCTGTCATTATACAATAAAATCTGTTGATTCCTGCCTGTCATTATACAATACAATCTGTTGATTCCTGCCTGTCATTATACAATCTGTTGATTCCTGCCTGTCATTATACAATCTGCTGATTCCTGCCTGTCATTATACAATACAATCTGTTGAATCCTGCCTGTCATTATACAATCTGTTGAATCCTGCCTGTCATTATACAATACACGCTGTTGATTCCTGCCTGTCATTATACAATCTGCTGATTCCTGCCTGTCATTATACAATACAATCTGTTGATTCCTGCCTGTCATTATACAATCTGCTGATTCCTGCCTGTCATTATACAATCTGCTGATTCCTGCCTGTCATTATACAATACAATCTGTTGATTCCTGCCTGTCATTATACAATCTGCTGATTCCTGCCTGTCATTATACAATCTGCTGATTCCTGCCTGTCATTATACAATCTGCTGATTCCTGCCTGTCATTATACATTACAATCTGTTGATTCCTGCCTGTCATTATACAATCTGCTGATTCCTGCCTGTCATTATACAATCTGCTGATTCCTGCCTGTCATTATACAATACAATCTGTTGATTCCTGCCTGTCATTATACAATACAATCTGTTGATTCCTGCCTGTCATTATACAATCTGTTGATTCCTGCCTGTCATTATACAATCTGCTGATTCCTGCCTGTCATTATACAATACAATCTGTTGAATCCTGCCTGTCATTATACAATACAATCTGTTGATTCCTGCCTGTTATTATACAATCTGCTGATTCTTGCCTGTCATTATACAATCCAATCTGTTGAATCCTGCCTGTCATTATACAATACAATCTGTTGATTCCTGCCTGTTATTATACAATACAATCTGTTGATTCCTGCCTGTCATTATACAATCTGTTGAATCCTGCCTGTCATTATACAATACAATCTGTTGAATCCTGCCTGTCATTATACAATCTGTTGAATCCTGCCTGTCATTATACAATCTGTTGAATCCTGCCTGTCATTATACAATCTGTTGAATCCTGCCTGTCATTATACAATCTGTTGAATCCTGCCTGTCATTATACAATCTGTTGAATCCTGCCTGTCATTATACAATACAATCTGTTGAATCCTGCCTGTCATTATACAATCTGTTGATTCCTGCCTGTCATTATACAATCTGCTGATTCCTGCCTGTCATTATACAATACAATCTGTTGAATCCTGCCTGTCATTATACAATCTGTTGAATCCTGCCTGTCATTATACAATACAATCTGTTGAATCCTGCCTGTCATTATACAATCTGTTGAATCCTGCCTGTCATTATACACGCTGTTGATTCCTGCCTGTCATTATACAATCTGTTGAATCCTGCCTGTCATTATACAATCTGTTGAATCCTGCCTGTCATTATACAATACAATCTGTTGAATCCTGCCTGTCATTATACAATCTGTTGATTCCTGCCTGTTATTATACAATCTGCTGATTCCTGCCTGTCATTATACAATACAATCTGTTGAATCCTGCCTGTCATTATACAATACAATCTGTTGATTCCTGCCTGTTATTATACAATACAATCTGTTGATTCCTGCCTGTCATTATACAATCTGTTGAACCCTGCCTGTCATTATACAATACAATCTGTTGAATCCTGCCTGTCATTATACAATCTGTTGAATCCTGCCTGTCATTATACAATCTGTTGAATCCTGCCTGTCATTATACAATCTGTTGAATCCTGCCTGTCATTATACAATCTGTTGAATCCTGCCTGTCATTATACAATCTGTTGAATCCTGCCTGTCATTATACAATACAATCTGTTGAATCCTGCCTGTCATTATACAATCTGTTGATTCCTGCCTGTCATTATACAATCTGCTGATTCCTGCCTGTCATTATACAATACAATCTGTTGAATCCTGCCTGTCATTATACAATCTGTTGAATCCTGCCTGTCATTATACAATACAATCTGTTGAATCCTGCCTGTCATTATACAATCTGTTGAATCCTGCCTGTTATTATACAATCTGTTGATTCCTGCCTGTCATTATACAATACAATCTGTTGAATCCTGCCTGTCATTATACAATCTGTTGAATCCTGCCTGTCATTATACAATACAATCTGTTGAATCCTGCCTGTCATTATACAATCTGTTGAATCCTGCCTGTTATTATACAATCTGTTGATTCCTGCCTGTCATTATACAATACAATCTGTTGAATCCTGCCTGTCATTATACAATCTGTTGAATCCTGCCTGTCATTATACAATCTGTTGAATCCTGCCTGTCATTATACAATCTGTTGAATCCTGCCTGTCATTATACAATCTGTTGAATCCTGCCTGTCATTATACAATCTGTTGAATCCTGCCTGTCATTATACAATCTGTTGAATCCTGCCTGTCATTATACAATCTGTTGAATCCTGCCTGTCATTATACAATCTGTTGAATCCTGCCTGTCATTATACAATCTGTTGAATCCTGCCTGTCATTATACAATCTGTTGAATCCTGCCTGTCATTATACAATCTGTTGAATCCTGCCTGTTATTATACAATTCAAACTGCTGACTCATTCGTGAAAGCCATAATGTAGCTATTAGATACTTCTCCCTTTTTAGCTGAAATCGTATCTTTTTCAAAGCCATTTTAGCTGTGGCACTTTGCTGTTTGGTCTGAACAGATTCACAAATCATGGGAAATTGTTGTGCCACGACGTGTTGCTAGGCAGGCCCCGGCTAAAGCCGGTGTGATTCACTTGCTAACAAGCGTTTGTGCTGTGAAGCTAACTAACTGCTTTCACTCTGACGCACCAAACTTCCTTCTAGATTCATGATAATGTTGCTACACAAAGTGAGGAAACGTCAAAATGAGATGTAGTTTTATTGGGACTTGCAGCTGTTGGTGAGTATTGAATCTGCTTCTGAAGTGGCTGACTTCAGATGACATTCCTCATTATCTGCCTCTGTGGGTTAGAATGGATTGATCCATCAGAACACCCTCCTGTGGGTTAGAATGGATTGATCCATCAGAACACCCTCCTGTGGGTTAGAATGGATTGATCCATCAGAACACCCTCCTGTGGGTTAGAATGGATTGATCCATCAGAACACCCTCCTGTGGGTTAGAATGGATTGATCCAGCAGAACACCCTCCTGTGGGTTAGAATGGATTGATCCATCAGAACACCCTCCTGTGGGTTAGAATGGATTGATCCATCAGAACACCCTCCCGTGGGTTAGAATGGATTGATCCATCAGAACACCCTCCTGTGGGTTAGAATGGATTGATCCATCAGAACACCCCCATGTGGGTTAGAATGGATTGATCCATCAGAACACCCTCCCGTGGGTTAGAATGGATTGATCCATCAGAACACCCTCCTGTGGGTTAGAATGGATTGATCCATCAGAACACCCTCCTGTGGGTTAGAATGGATTGATCCATCAGAACACCCTCCTGTGGGTTAGAATGGATTGATCCAACATCAGAACACCCTCCCGTGGGTTAGAATGGATTGATCCATCAGAACACCCTCCTGTGGGTTAGAATGGATTGATCCATCAGAACACCCTCCTGTGTAGTCCCCCCCCCCCCCCCCCCGCACCTCTCTGACTCAGAGGGGTTGGGTTAAAATACAGAAGACACATCTCAGTTGAAGGCATTCAGTTGTTCAACTGACTAGGTATCCTCCTTTCCATTTTATCTCTACCAGGCAGGGCTGTACTGAAGAAAGGCTTGTGTCATCGGTCCATATGTATCACAGCACATTATAATGGACTGGTTTGTCTGGTCTACAGGTGGTTCAGGTCCATATGTATCACAGAACACTGTGCTGGACTGGTTTGTCTGGTCTACAGGTGGTTCAGGTCCATATGTATCACAGAACACTGTGCTGGACTGGTTTGTCTGGTCTACAGGTGGTCCAGGTCCATATGTATCACAGCACATTATGCTGGACTGGTTTGTCTGGTCTACAGGTGGTTCAGGTCCATATGTATCACAGAACACTGTGCTGGACTGGTTTGTCTGGTCTACAGGTGGTTCAGGTCCATATCTGCTGCAGAACGTCTCATCCAGGGTTTCTGAACCACGAACTACAGCTTAGGGAGGATAGACTGGTTTTGTGATGGTGAGCTTTGTGGATCTGATCTGTGACACGTCGTAAACTTCTCTCTCTCTCTGTCAGTAGATTCAAACCTATGTATTTGTGTCTGCATTAGGGAATGTCCATCTATCTTCCATAAAATAAACTGCAGACAGATGTACCCTACTGTTCACTCCTACATCACAGCACTGCTGAGAAAGAGAGAGAACGAGAACGAGAGAGAGAGAGAGAGACAGAGAACGAGAGAGAGAGAGACTGAGAACGAGAGAGAGAGAGACAGCGAGAGAGAGAGACAGCGAGAGAGAGACAGCGAGAGAAAGAGAGAGAGATCGTGATTAAGAGAGAATCAGTCAGAGAGAGAGAGACAGCGAGAGAGAGAGAGACAGAGAACGAGAGAGACAGCGAGAGAGAGAGAGACAGTGAGAGAGAGAGAGAGAGACAGCGAGAGAGAGACAGCGAGAGAGAGAGAGACAGCGAGAGAGACAGCGGGAGAGAGAGAGACAGCGAGAGAAAGAGAGAGAGAGATCGTTATTAAGAGAATCAGTCAGAGAGAGAGAGAGCAAAAGAGAGAGAGAGGAGAAATCGTGACACAGAGCGAGAGAGAGTTTATTGTGAAAGCTGGTCCCAGCACCAACCACTGTGTGATAGGTGGAAGCAGAAGTGGGGGTGAATTGAGGCACTTATCTCAGTGGGAGGAGAGACAGCAGGAAAACCCAATATTGATGGGACTGTTTTCTCCTTCCTCACACATCAGAAAAAACCACACAGCTGGAGTCCTGAGGGGGAGGACACGATAAACAAGAGGATTGGAGATGTTGTTTTAGTTTGAGCTAATATTTCCTCCGTCCCTGCCATTATACAGAAAACAGAGATAGTGATGTACAGGACATTACACTAACCTCTCTAACAACAGAGGTGGTGATGTACAGGACATTACACTAACCTCTCTAAAAACAGCAGGGTCCACATAAAGCTTCCTGAAGGGTCATTCTTGTAATTTCAAATGAGACGATATAATAACAATGTATTCATTTTGGAGAGTCAAAACTCCAATGCCTCTCTACTGTCTTCTGACTGGCTGAGCCCCAGCTCTCATGTTGGCCAATCCCCAGCCCATAAACATTGCTGAGGGACTTAACTTTGGATCTCTATTGGTTGACAGACAGACTGGCTAAACACCAATAAACCTCTTGCCTGTGTTAGCAAACAGATTAAAACTCTTTATCACTTTCAACACCCAAATCATCCCTCTCAGTTCAACACCCCCGAAATAACACCCAGATCATCCCTCTCAGTTCAACACCCCCGAAATAACACCCAGATCATCCCTCTCAGTTCAACACCCCTGAAATAACACCGGTATCATCCCTCTCAGTTCAACACCCCCAAAATAACACCCAGATCATCCCTCTCAGTTCAACACCCCCCAAAATAACACCCAAATCATCCCTCTCAGTTCAACACCCCCCAAAATAACACCCAGATCATACCTCTCAGTTCAACACCCCCAAAATAACACCCAGATCATACCTCTCAGTTCAACACCCCCAAAATAACACCCAGATCATCCCTCTCAGTTCAACACCCCCAAAATAACACCCAGATCATCCCTCTCAGTTTAACACCCCCCAAAATAACACCCAGATCATCCCTCTCAGTTCAACACCCCCAAAATAACACCCAGATCATCCCTCTCAGTTCAACACCCCCAAAATAACACCGGTATCATCCCTCTCAGTTCAACACCCCCAAAATAACACCCAGATCATCCCTCTCAGTTCAACACCCCCAAAATAACACCCAGATCATCCCTCTCAGTTCAACACCCCCAAAATAACACCGGTATCATCCCTCTCAGTTCAAGACCCCCAAAATAACACCCAGATCATCCCTCTCAGTTCAACACCCCCAAAATAACACCGGTATCATCCCTCTCAGTTCAACACCCCCAAAATAACACCCAGATCATCCCTCTCAGTTCAACACCCCCAAAATAACACCGGTATCATCTCTCTCAGTTCAACACCCCCAAAATAACACCGGTATCATCCCTCTCAGTTCAACACCCCCAAAATAACACCGGTATCATCCCTAACTATATATCCCTGTCAGTTATACTGTTATATAAATATTCCAGCTCCAGGAACCAGCATTTAGACAATAAGAGGATCCTGACCTGCCACTCTGCTGCCCAGACACCAGGGCTGTGTGTCTCCATCCACTAACATGGAGACAGGTTATAACTACAGGCTGTGTGTCTCCATCCACTAACATGGCGACAGGTTATAACTACAGGCTGTGTGTCTCCATCCACTAACATGGAGACAGGTTATAACTACAGGCTGTGTGTCTCCATCCACTAACATGGAGACAGGTTATAACTACAGGCTGTGTGTCTCCATCCACTAACATGGAGACAGGTTATAACTACAGGCTGTGTGTCTCCATCCACTAACATGGCGACAGGTTATAACTACAGGCTGTGTCTCCATCCACTAACATGGAGACAGGTTATAACTACAGGCTGTGTGTCTCCATCCACTAATGTGGAGACAGGTTATAACTACAGGCTGTGTGTCTCCATCCACTAACATGGAGACAGGTTATAACTACAGGCTGTGTGTCTCCATCCACTAACATGGAGACAGGTTATAACTACAGGTTGTGTGTCTCCATCCACTAACATGGAGACAGGTTATAACTACAGGCTGTGTGTCTCCATCCACTAACATGGAGACAGGTTATAACTACAGGCTATGTCGTACCACGTGGGCGCAGTGGGCTTTGTTTGAATCCAGGTCTATGTTCCAGACAGAAGCCTTGTTTCCATGGCACCTAGCATGGGCGTTCTGTTATCATTATTGCAGTGATAAACATGAAAATATTTGACATTTTAGTGTTGTGACTCTGACAATATTATCTGCCAGGCTTAGGCTGTTGTGCCTCAGTAAAACACACAGAAATACACATTTCTCTGATCTGAAAATGACAAAGTATTCGTCTGGTTTATTCTTCCTTGTAGATGTTGTTGGAGGTTTGGTGAGTATTCATGGGGAGGGCAGAGCCACTAGGTTTTTCAGGTGATTCAAATTCATTCATGTATTCAGACTCCTCAGCCCTTATTGAGCTCCTCACTATTCATCTTTACACAACCCCCCTGGGGGCCTGCTGGCTCATAGACCCCCCCCCCCGGGGGGGCCTGCTGGTTCATAGAAACCCCCTTCCCCCTGGGGGCCTGCTGGCTCATAGAACCCCCCCACACACACATATTTTTGGAGTAAACTAATGGACAACAACACTTAGGCTTCTACTTCCAGTTTCAACATACTCTATACATTTTAACAGACGCAGTATATTTGAGTTGGTTGTCATTTTGAAAAGAGCAGACATTTCCATTTGTTTTTGTGAGCTACATGTGACATAACTCCACCAGTCCTATTTATGATATAATTTACAAAGATTATACCATTGGGCCACAAATATTATTATTATATATTGTTTAAATGTATTTATTTTTTTTAATCAAATTAGTATATTTGAGTTTAAATATGATAGTTGTTGAATTATTTGTTCTGATTAAACTGAAATTGAAACCAACTTTGGCTTGTTCTAAAAACAGTGATATTTTGTAGAGGATTTCATTGTCAAATAACCAAATGAAGGGAGAGGTTGTAATCTGAGTAAAGGGAGAGGTTGTAATCTGAATAAAGGGAGAGGTTGTAATCTGAATACAGGGAGAGGTTGTAATCTGAATACAGGGAGAGGTTGTAATCTGAATAAAAGGAGAGGTTGTAATCTGAATACAGGGAGAGGTTGTAATCTGAGTAAAGGGAGAGGTTGTAATCTGAATAAAGGGAGAGGTTGTAATCTGAATACAGGGAGAGGTTGTAATCTGAATAAAGGGAGAGGTTGTAATCTGAATAAAGGGAGAGGTTGTAATCTGAATACAGGGAGAGGTTGTAATCTGAGTAAAGGGAGAGGTTGTAATCTGAATAAAGGGAGAGGTTGTAACCTGAATACAGGGAGAGGTTGTAATCTGAATACAGGGAGAGGTTGTAATCTGAATACAGGGAGCGGTTGTAATCTGAATAAAGGGAGAGGTTGTAATCTGAATAAAGGGAGAGGTTGTAATCTGAATGAAGGGAGAGGTTGTAATCTGAATAAAGGGAGAGGTTGTAATCTGAATAAAGGGAGAGGTTGTAATCTGAATAAAGGGAGAGGTTGTAACCTGAATAAAGGGAGAGGTTGTAATCTGAATAAAGGGAGAGGTTGTAATCTGAATAAAAGGAGAGGTTGTAATCTGAATAAAGGGAGAGGTTGTAATCTGAATAAAGGAGAGGTTGTAATCTGAATAAAGGGAGAGGTTGTAATCTGAATAAAGGGAGAGGTTGTAACCTGAATAAAGGGAGAGGTGTAATCTGAATAAAGGAGAGGTTGTAATCTGAATAAAAGGAGAGGTTGTAATCTGAATAAAGGAGAGGTTGTAATCTGAATAAAAGGAGAGGTTGTAACCTGAATAAAGGGAGAGGTTGTAACCTGAATAAAGGGAGAGGTGTAATCTGAATAAAGGAGAGGTGTAATCTGAATAAAAGGAGAGGTTGTAACCTGAATAAAGGGAGAGGTGTAATCTGAATAAAGGAGAGGTTGTAATCTGAATAAAAGGTAGAGGTTGTATCCTGAATAAAGGGAGAGGTTGTAACCTGAATAAAGGGAGAGGTTGTAATCTGAATAAAGGAGAGGTTGTAATCTGAATAAAGGGAGAGGTTGTAATCTGAATAAAGGGAGAGGTTGTAACCTGAATAAAGGGAGAGGTGTAATCTGAATAAAGGAGAGGTTGTAATCTGAATAAAAGGAGAGGTTGTAATCTGAATAAAGGAGAGGTTGTAATCTGAATAAAAGGAGAGGTTGTAACCTGAATAAAGGGAGAGGTTGTAACCTGAATAAAGGGAGAGGTGTAATCTGAATAAAGGAGAGGTGTAATCTGAATAAAAGGAGAGGTTGTAACCTGAATAAAGGGAGAGGTGTAATCTGAATAAAGGAGAGGTTGTAATCTGAATAAAAGGTAGAGGTTGTATCCTGAATAAAGGGAGAGGTTGTAACCTGAAAAAAGGGAGAGGTGTAATCTGAATAAAGGAGAGGTTGTAATCTGAATAAAAGGAGAGGTTGTATTCTGAATAAAGGTAGAGGTTGTAACCTGAATAAAGGGAGAGGTTGTAATCTGAATGAAGGAGAGATTGTAATCTGAATAAAGGGAGAGGTTGTGATCTGAATAAAAGGAGAGGTTGTAATCTGAATAAAGGGAGAGGTTGTAATCTGAATAAAGGGAGAGGTGTAATCTGAATAAAGGGAGAGGTGTAATCTGAATAAAGGGAGAGGTTGTAATCTGAATGAAGGGAGAGGTTGTAATCTGAATAACGGGAGAGGTTGTAATCTGAATAAAGGGAGAGGTTGTAATCTGAATAAAGAGGGAGGTTGAAATCTGAATAAAGGGAGAGGTTGTAATCTGAATAAAGGGAGAGGTGTAATCTGAATAAAGGGAGAGGTTGTAATCTGAATAAAGGGAGAGGTTGTAATCTGAATAAAGGGAGAGGTTGTAATCTGAATAAAGGGAGAGGTTGTAATCTGAGTAAAGGGAGAGGTTGTAATCTGAATGAAGGGAGAGGTTGTAATCTGAATAAAGGAGAGGTTGTAATCTGAACAAAAGGAGAGGTTGTAATCTGAATAAAGGGAGAGGTGTAATCTGAATAAAGGGAGAGGTGTAATCTGAATAAAGGGAGAGGTTGTAATCTGAATAAAGGGAGAGGTTGTAATCTGAATAAAGGGAGAGGTTGTAATCTGAATGAAGGGAGAGGTTGTAATCTGAATAACGGGAGAGGTTGTAATCTGAATAAAGGGAGAGGTTGTAATCTGAATAAAGGGAGAGGTGTAATCTGAATGAAGGGAGAGGTTGTAATCTGAATAACGGGAGAGGTTGTAATCTGAATAAAGGGAGAGGTGTAATCTGAATAAAGGGAGAGGTTGTAATCTGAATGAAGGGAGAGGTTGTAATCTGAATAACGGGAGAGGTTGTAATCTGAATAACGGGAGAGGTTGTAATCTGAATAAAGGGAGAGGTGTAATCTGAATAAAGGGAGAGGTGTAATCTGAATAAAGGGAGAGGTTGTAATCTGAATAACGGGAGAGGTTGTAATCTGAATACAGTGAGAGGTTGTAATCTGAATAAAGGGAGAGGTTGTAATCTGAATAAAGGGAGAGGTGTAATCTGAATAAAGGGAGAGGTTGTAATCTGAACAAAGGGAGAGGTTGTAATCTGAATAAAGGGAGAGGTTGTAATCTGAATACAGGGAGAGGTTGTAACCTGAATAAAAGGAGAGGTTGTAATCTGAATAAAGGGAGAGGTTGTAATCTGAATACAGTGAGAGGTTGTAATCTGAATAAAGGGAGAGGTTGTAATCTGAATAAAGGTAGAGGTTGTAACCTGAATAAAGGGAGAGGTTGTAATCTGAATAAAGAGAGAGGTTGTAATCTGAATAAAGGGAGAGGTTGTAATCTGAATAAAGGGAGAGGTTGTAATCTGAATAAAGGGAGAGGTTGTATTCTGAATAAAGGTAGAGGTTGTAACCTGAATAAAGGGAGAGGTTGTAATCTGAATGAAGGGAGAGGTTGTAATCTGAACAAAAGGAGAGGTTGTAATCTGAACAAAGGGAGAGGTTGTAAGGGTATCTCTCCAGGGTTGGAGAGCCCTGTTCTAGTGAGACTTACAAAGAAAATTCTAATTAAAGGAACACCGAATTAAAAGGGATGGTTTTAAATAAATGTAGTAAAAACCCTATTGAATGAAAACTTTATGAGAAGATCTGTTGGCCAGCAAGAGGGAGGGTTTTCAGCGATCGATTTACATTTCTTCCTGTAGGAAAGGAAGATAGGAAAGGTCTGTAGGAAAGGAAGATAGGAAAGGTCTGTAGGAAAGGTCTGTAGAAAAGGTCTGTAGGAAAGGTCTGTAGGAAAGGAAGATAGGGAAGGTCTGTAGGAAAGGTCTGTAGGAAAGGTCTGTAGGAAAGGAAGATAGGAAAGGTCTGTAGGAAAGGAAGATAGGAAAGGTCTGTAGGAAAGGTCTGTAGGAAAGGAAGATAGGAAAGGTCTGTAGGAAAGGAAGATAGGAAAGGTCTGTAGGAAAGGAAGATAGGAAAGGAAGGTAGGAAAGGCCTGTAGGAAAGGCCTGTAGGAAAGGAAGGTAGGAAAGGTCTGTAGGAAAGGCCTGTAGGAAAGGAAGGTAGGAATGGCCTGTAGGAAAGGAAGATAGGAAAGGTCTGTAGGAAAAGCCTGTAGGAAAGGAAGGTAGGAAAGGTCTGTAGGAAAGGAAGGTAGGAAAGGTCTGTAGGAAAGGCCTGTAGGAAAGGAAGGTAGGAAAGGTCTGTAGGAAAAGCCTGTAGGAAAGGCCTGTAGGAAAGGAAGGTAGGAAAGGTCTGTAGGAAAGGAAGGTAGGAAAGGTCTGTAGGAAAGGCCTGTAGGAAAGGAAGGTAGGAATGGCCTGTAGGAAAGGAAGATAGGAAAGGTCTGTAGGAAAGGCCTGTAGGAAAGGCCTGTAGGAAAGGAAGGTAGGAATGGTCTGTAGGAAAGGCCTGTAGGAAAGGAAGGTAGGAATGGCCTATAGGAAAGGAAGATAGGAAAGGTCTGTAGGAAAAGCCTGTAGGAAAGGAAGGTAGGAAAGGTCTGTAGGAAAGGAAGGTAGGAAAGGTCTGTAGGAAAGGCCTGTAGGAAAGGAAGGTAGGAATGGCCTGTAGGAAAGGAAGATAGGAAAGGTCTGTAGGAATGGCCTGTAGGAAAGGAAGGTAGGAAAGGTCTGTAGGAAAGGAAGGTAGGAAAGGTCTGTAGGAAAGGCTTGTAGGAAAGGAAGGTAGGAATGGCCTGTAGGAAAGGAAGATAGGAAAGGTCTGTAGGAAAGGCCTGTAGGAAAGGAAGGTAGGAAAGGTCTGTAGGAAAGGAAGGTAGGAATGACCTGTAGGAAAGGAAGATAGGAAAGGTCTGTAGGAAAGGTCTGTAGGAAAGGAAGATAGGAAAGGTCTGTAGGAAAGGAAGGTAGGAAAGGCCTGTAGGAAAGGAAGGTAGGAAAGGCCTGTAGGAAAGGAAGGTAGGAAAGGCCTGTAGGAAAGGCCTGTAGGAAAGGAAGGTAGGAAAGGCCTGTAGGAAAGGAAGGTAGGAAAGGCCTGTAGGAAAGGCCTACATGTCCTATGTCTGAATCGGGCCCATAGGGATGTTAGGGCTGATCCTCATCCCAGAAGTAGAGGAAGATCTGTGTTCTAGCTTGATTGAGAATTAAAGGCAATGTTCCCGCGTTGGTGGAGACTGCATTCACTGTAAACGTGTATATGATGGCTCAACCAGAAATGACCTTTACATTGTAAAGCAGATCTTCCGCAATACGGATTGAATTAAACCCTTAGTCTGGGAAGAGAGAAGAGACTTCCATCACACCTGACTCCTCTGGACTCTGCATTAGAGAAGTCCAATCACACAGCACCACACACACACAGTCTTGTACAGCTAACACACACACATCTACACATCCTCACAGCACCCTGTGAAGTGGAAGAGAGAAGTAGAGGAGGAGTGATGGATTGAGTTAGAAAGGAGATAATGGACTCCTGGGGAAACTAATCTGTTTCTGGGGATGGAAGGGAGAGACTGAATTCACTGACCCATTCACTCTCTCTCCCTTCTACCCCTCCTCCCCCTCTCCACCCCTCCTCTACCTCCTCCTTTCTCCCTCCTGCCACCTCACCTCTCTTCCCTCCGCTCTCCTCCTCCTCCCCTCCTCTCTCCCTTCTCTCCCTCTCCCTTCTACCCCTCCTCCTCCACCCCTCCTCTACCACCTCCTCTCTCCCTCCTGCCACCTCATCTCTCTTCCCTCCTCTCCCTCCTCCACTCCCTTCCTCCTCTCTACCCCTCCTCCTCACCCTTCCTCCTCTCTACCCCTCCTTCTCCCCTCCTCCTCTCTACCCCTCCTCCTCTCTACCTCTCCTTCTCCCCTCCTCTATACCCCTCCTTCTCCCCTCCTCCTCTCTACTCTCTCTACCACTTCACCTTCTTTATGTTGTTCATCGTCATCCTTCTGAGACCCAGCAGTTCATTGTTGTCCTGTCTAGTGGTCATCAGTTCATCAGGTCTGTATCTCTGAGGCCATACAGGCCACTGTATTAAGTCCTGTTGTGCCTTTGAGAGGCCATTCTGGGATGTTCAATGATTTCATGGGGGTGTGGCTTTGACAACTTAATCTTCCTGGTTCTTAAAAAAAAAAAAGTATTTATTAATGATAATAATTTCTGTGAGTTTGATATTCAAATGGTTTCTAGGGTGCTAGGTGTCTGTAATGAGAATCTCAGGGTTCTAGGTGTCTGTAATGAGAATCTCAGGGTTCTAGGTGTCTGTAATGGGAATCCCACAACATGATGGAGGAACTATATTTAAAGAGAGAGGGAGACAGGGTACATGGTACATGATACATGATGAAGGCCGGCATCCCGGAGTCGCCTCTTCACTGTTGACGTTGAGGTTGGTGTTTTGTGGGTACTATTTAATGAAGCTGCCAGTTGAGGACTTGCCTCTTCACTGTTGACGTTGAGACTGGTGTTTTATGGGTAATATTCAATGAAGCTGCCAGTTGAGGACTTGTGAGGCATCTGTTTCTCAAACTAGACACTAATGTACTTGTCCTCTGGCTCAGTTGTGCACCGGGGCCTCCCACTCCTCTTTCTATTCTGGTTAGAGCCAGTTTGCGCTGTTCTGTGAAGGGAGTAGTACACAGCGTTGTAGGAGATCTTCAGTCTCTTGGCAATTTATCGCATGAAATAGCTTTAATTTCTCAGAACAAGAATAGACTGACGAGTTTCAGAAGAAAGTTATTTGTTTCTGGCCATTTTGAGCCTGTAATCGAATCCACAAATGCTGATGCTCCAGATACTCAACTAGTCTAAAGAAGGACAGTTTTATTGATTATTTTATCAGAACAGCAGATTTCAGCTGTGCTAACATATTTGCAAAAGGGTTTTCTAATGATCAACTTGGATTAGCTAACACAACGTGTCACTGGAACACAGGAGTGATGGTTGCTAATAATGGGCCTCTGTACGCCTATGTAGATATTCCATAAATTCCATATATTCCAGATATTCCTGTTTCCAGCTACAATAGTCATTTACAACATTTACAGTCATTTACAACATGTCTACACAGTATTTCTGATCAATTTGATATTATTTTAATGGACACATTTTTTTTTGCTTTTCTTTCAAAAACAAGGACATTTCTTTGAAAGGTAGTATATATTATCAATGAAATACAATAATAAAAATGTTCACTTTTTCACATGATACAAAAACATTTCAAGAGGAGGGGAGTATTTCAGGGCAGAGACAGTAGCCTTGTTGAATTCCTCAGTATTGGGTTGTTAGTGAAACTGTCGGGTATAGTCAGGTAGATACAGTGGGGAGAACAAGGATTTGATACACTGCCGATTTTGCAGGTTTTCCTACTTACAAAGCATGTAGAGGTCTGTAATTTATCATAGTGTCTTTTATACAGGTAACGAGTTCAAACAGGTGCAGTTAATACAGGTAATGAGTGGAGAACAGGAGGGCTTCTTAAAGAAAAACTAACAGGTCTGTGAGAGCCGGAATTCTTACTGGTTGGTAAGTGATCAAATACTTATGTCATGCAATAAAATGCAAATTAATTACTTAAAAATCATACAATGTGATTTTCTGGATTTTTGTTTTAGATTTAGATAGTGTACCTATGATAAAAATTACAGACCTCTACATGCTTTGTAAGTAGGAAAACCTGCAAAATCGGCAGTGTATCAAATACTTGTTCTCCCTACTGGAAATATATGATTGTCTCCATACTAGAAACACAGTGTTATAATGTGTACTTCTTTATCCTCACAGGTCAGTGGGTTTCTGTTTCCATTGATATCCTCTTCCTGTCTGACATCATCCCCTGTCTCCTTCTAGAACTCAGACACAGTTCAAGTTCTAGAACGTCTAGAGGTTCTGTTTACCCTCTCTCACTTCAGACGGTTCCTCTTCATTTCCTTTCCTCAGATAACAGGGAAATGAAAGTGTTGGAGGGGTCACAGCAGAGGGCTGATGGTGTCACAGCTAGGTACATGTCGTGTCGTCAGTAGTGAAGTCAACACCAAGGCCAGTAGTAGTGTGGCTGCTTGTGATCGGAGGGCCTGTGAGCTGGATCTGTCCCCCGTTTCAGAGTCCTCTCCCTGGGGGTGATGACGGTGGTCACTCCCTGGAGCCACTGAGAGAGAGAAGAGACAAAGAGAAGACTACAGTCAGAACAACATAGGCGTATTTTTCCTGTCTGTGAACTCAAGACAGTTGGCTTAGGGTGACTAAGAGAGGCACAGAGACAATAGATATAAATACTTTAGTAGTTCAACTGTTGCTCAGCATTGCTGCAACTGCTCAACCCTAATACTGTATCCCACGGTTACCATGAGCCCTAATACTGTAACCCACGGTTACCATCAACCCTAATACTGTATCCCACGGTTACCATCAGCCCTAATACTGTAAAACACGGTTACCATGAGCCCTAATACTGTAACCCACGGTTACCATCAGCCCTAATACTGTATCCCACGGTTACCATGAGCCCTAATACTGTAACCCACGGTTACCATCAGCCCTAATACTGTATCCCACGGTTACCATGAGCCCTAATACTGTAACCCACGGTTACCATCAGCCCTAATACTGTAACCCACGGTTACCATCAGCCCTAATACTGTATCCCACGGTTACCATCAGCCCTAATACTGTAACCCACGTATACCATCAACCCTAATACTGTAACCCACGGTTACCATCAGCCCTAATACTGTAACCCACGTATACCATCAACCCTAATACTGTAACCCACGATTACCATCAGCCCTAATACTGTAACCCACGGTTACCATCAGCCCTAATACTGTAACTCACGTATACCATCAACCCTAATACTGTAACCCACGGTTACCATCAGCCCTAATACTGTAACTCACGTATACCATCAGCCCTAATACTGTAACCCACGTATACCATCAGCCCTAATACTGTAACCCACTGTTACCATGAGCCCTAATACTGTAACCCATGGTTACCATCAGCCCTAATACTGTAACCCACTGTTACCATCAGCCCTAATACTGTATCCCACTGTTACCATCAGCCCTAATACTGTTCCCCACGGTTACCATCAGCCCTAATACTGTAACCCACGGTTACCATCAGCCCTAATACTGTATCCCACTGTTACCATCAGCCCTAATACTGTATCCCACTGTTACCATCAGCCCTAATACTGTATCCCACTGTTACCATCAGCCCTAATACTGTTCCCCATGGTTACCATCAGCCCTAATACTATAACCCACGGTCACCATCAGCCCTAATACTGTATCCCACTGTTACCATCAGCCCTAATACTGTATCCCACTGTTACCATCAGCCCTAATACTATAACCCTCTGTTACCATCAGCCCTAATACTGTAACCCTCTGTTACCATCAGCCCTAATACTGTAACCCATGGTTACCATCAGCCCTAATACTGTAACCCACGGTTGCCATCAGCCCTAATACTGTAACCCACGGTTACCATCAGCCCTAATACTGTAACCCACGGTCACCATCAGCCCTAATACTGTAACCTCTGTTACCATCAGCCCTAATACTGTAACCCACGGTTACCATCAGCCCTAATACTATAACCCACGGTCACCATCAGCCCTAATACTATAACCCACGGTCACCATCAGCCCAAATACTGTAACCCTCTGTTACCATCAGCCCTAATACTATAACCCACTGTCACCATCAGCCCTAATACAGTAACCCTCTGGTACCATCAGCCCTAATACTATAACACCATACACACCATCCTATACACACCATCCTATATAACTACTGTCTATACACACCATCCTTTATAACTACTGTCTATACACACCATCCTATATAACTACTGTCTATACACACCATCCTATATAACTACTGTCTATACACACCATCCTATATAACTACTGCCTATACACACCATCCTATATAACTACTGTCTATACTGTCTATACACACCATCCTATATTACTACTGTCTATACTGTCTATACACACCATCCTATATAACTACTGTCTATACACACCTTCCTATATAACTACTGTCTATACTGTCTATACACACCATCCTATATAACTACTGTCTATACACACCATCCTATATAACTACTGTCTATACACACCATCCTATATAACTACTGTCAATACACACCATCCTATAGAACTACTGTCTATACTGTCTATACACACCATCCTATATAACTACTGTCTATACTGTCTATACACACCATCCTATATAACTACTGTCTATACACACCATCCTATATAACTACTGTCTATACACACCATCCTATATAACTACTGTCTATACTGTCTATACACACCATCCTATATAACTACTGTCTATACACACCATCCTATATAACTACTGTCTATACTGTCTATACACACCATCCTATATAACTACTGTCTATACACACCATCCTATATAACTACTGTCTATACACACCATCCTTTATAACTACTGTCTATACACACCATCCTATATAACTACTGTCTATACACACCATCCTATATAACTACTGTCTATACACACCATCCTATATAACTACTGTCTATACTGTCTATACACACCATCCTATATAACTACTGTCCATACACACCATCCTATATAACTACTGTCTATACTGTCTATACACACCATCCTATATAACTACTGTCTATACACACCATCCTATATAACTACTGTCTATACACACCATCCTATATAACTACTGTCTATACACACCATCCTATATAACTACTGTCTATATACACCATCCTATATAACTACTGTCTATACACACCATCCTATATAACTACTGTCTATACACACCATCCTATATAACTACTGTCTATACACACCATCCTATATAACTACTGTCTATACACACCATCCTATATAACTACTGTCTATACTGTCTATACACACCATCCTATATAACTCAAATCAAAATCAAAAAATCAAAAAAAAAATTTATATAGCCCTTCGTACATCAGCTGATATCTCAAAGTGCTGTACAGAAACCCAGCCTAAAACCCCAAACAGCAAGCAATGCAGGTGTAGAAGCACGGTGGCTAGGAAAAACTCCCTAGAAAGGCCAAAACCTAGGAAGAAACCTAGAGAGGAACCAGGCTATGTGGGGTGGCCAGTCCTCTTCTGGCTGTGCCGGGTGGAGATTATAACAAAACATGGTCAAGATGTTCAAATGTTCATAAATGACCAGCATGGTCGAATTATAATAAGGCAGAATAGTTGAAACTGGAGCAGCAGCACAGTCAGGTGGACTGGGGACAGCAAGGAGTCATCATGTCAGGTATTCCTGGGGCATGGTCCTATGGCTCAGGTCAGTTGAAACTGGAGCAGCAGCACAGCCAGGTGGACTGGGGACAGCAAGGAGTCATCATGTCAGGTAGTCCTGGGGCATGGTCCTAGGGCTCAGGTCCTCCGAGAGAGAGAAAGAGAGAAGGAGAGAATTAGAGAACGCACACTTAGATTCACACAGGACACCGAATAGGACAGGAGAAGTACTCCAGATATAACAAACTGACCCTAGCCCCCCGACACATAAACTACTGCAGCATAAATACTGGAGGCTACTAACTACTGTCTATACACACCATCCTATATAACTACTGTCTATACACACCATCCTTTATAACTACTGTCTATACACACCATCCTATTATAACTACTGTATATACACACCATCCTATATAACTACTGTCTATACACACCATCCTATATAACTACTGTCTATACACACCATCCTATATAACTACTGTCTATACTGTCTATACACACCATCCTATATAACTACTGTCTATACACACCATCCTATATAACTACTGTCTATACACACCATCCTATATAACTGCTGTCTATACACACCATCCTATATAACTACTGTCTATACTGTCTATACACACCATCCTATATAACTACTGTCTACACACCATCCTATATAACTACTGTCTATACACACCATCCTATATAACTACTGTCTATACTGTCTATACACACCATCCTATATAACTACTGTCTATACTGACTATACACACCATCCTATATAACTACTGCCTATACACACCATCCTATATAACTACTGTCTATACACACCATCCTATATAACTACTGTCTATACTGTCTATACACACCATCCTATTATAACTACTGTCTATACACACCATCCTATATAACTACTGTCTATACACACCATCCTATATAACTACTGTCTATACACACCATCCTATATAACTACTGTCTATACTGTCTATACACACCATCCTATATAACTACTGTCTATACTGACTATACACACCATCCTATATAACTACTGCCTATACACACCATCCTATATAACTACTGTCTATACACACCATCCTATATAACTACTGTCTATACACACCATCCTATATAACTACTGTCTATACTGTCTATACACACCATCCTATTATAACTACTGTCTATACACACCATCCTATATAACTACTGTCTATACACACCATCCTATATAACTACTGTCTATACACACCATCCTATATAACTACTGTCTATACTGTCTATACACACCATCCTATATAACTACTGTCTATACTGACTATACACACCATCCTATATAACTACTGCCTATACACACCATCCTATATAACTACTGTCTATACACACCATCCTATATAACTACTGTCTATACTGTCTATACACACCATCCTATATAACTACTGTATATACACACCATCCTATATAACTACTGTCTATACACACCATCCTATATAACTACTGTCTATACTGTCTATACACACCATCCTATATAACTACTGTCTATACTGTCTATACACACCATCCTATATAACTACTGTCTATACTGTCTATACACACCATCCTATATAACTGCTGTCTATACACACCATCCTATATAACTACTGTCTATACACACCGTCCTATATAACTACTGCCTATACTGTCTATACACACCATCCTATATAACTACTGTCTATACTGTCTATACACACCATCCTATATAACTACTGTCTATACTGTCTATACACACCATCCTATATAACTACTGTCTATACTGTCTATACACACCATCCTATATAACTGCTGTCTATACACACCATCCTATATAACTACTGTCTATACACACCATCCTGTATAACTACTGTCTATACACACCATCCTATATAACTACTGCCTATACACACCATCCTATATAACTACTGTCTATACACACCATCCTATATAACTACTGTCTATACTGTCTATACACACCATCCTATATAACTACTGTCTATACACACCATCCTATATAACTACTGCCTATACTGTCTATACACACCATCCTATATAACTACTGTCTATACACACCATCCTATATAACTACTGTCTATACTGTCTATACACACCATCCTATATAACTACTGTCTATACACACCATCCTATATAACTACTGTCTATACACACCATCCTATATAACTACTGTCTATACTGTCTATACACACCATCCTATATAACTACTGTCTATACTGACTATACACACCATCCTATATAACTACTGCCTATACACACCATCCTATATAACTACTGTCTATACACACCATCCTATATAACTACTGTCTATACTGTCTATACACACCATCCTATATAACTACTGTATATACACACCATCCTATATAACTACTGTCTATACACACCATCCTATATAACTACTGTCTATACTGTCTATACACACCATCCTATATAACTACTGTCTATACTGTCTATACACACCATCCTATATAACTACTGTCTATACTGTCTATACACACCATCCTATATAACTGCTGTCTATACACACCATCCTATATAACTACTGTCTATACACACCGTCCTATATAACTACTGCCTATACTGTCTATACACACCATCCTATATAACTACTGTCTATACTGTCTATACACACCATCCTATATAACTACTGTCTATACTGTCTATACACACCATCCTATATAACTACTGTCTATACTGTCTATACACACCATCCTATATAACTGCTGTCTATACACACCATCCTATATAACTACTGTCTATACACACCATCCTGTATAACTACTGTCTATACACACCATCCTATATAACTACTGCCTATACACACCATCCTATATAACTACTGTCTATACACACCATCCTATATAACTACTGTCTATACTGTCTATACACACCATCCTATATAACTACTGTCTATACACACCATCCTATATAACTACTGCCTATACTGTCTATACACACCATCCTATATAACTACTGTCTATACACACCATCCTATATAACTACTGTCTATACTGTCTATACACACCATCCTATATAACTACTGTCTATACACACCATCCTATATAACTACTGTCTATACTGTCTATACACATCATCCTATATAACTGCTGTCTATACACACCATCCTATATAACTACTGTCTATACTGTCTATACACACCATCCTATATAACTACTGCCTATACACACCATCCTATATAACTACTGTCTATACACACCATCCTATATAACTACTGTCTATACTGTCTATACACACCATCCTATATAACTGCTGTCTATACACACCATCCTATATAACTACTGTCTATACACACCATCCTATATAACTACTGTCTATACACACCATCCTATATAACTACTGTCTATACACACCATCCTATATAACTACTGTCTATACTCACCATCCTATATAACTACTGTCTATACACACCGTCCTATATAACTACTGTCTATACACACCATCCTATATAACTACTGTCTATACACACCATCCTATATAACTACTGTCTATACTGTCTATACACACCATCCTATATAACTACTGTCTATACACACCATCCTATATAACTACTGTCTATACACACCGTCCTATATAACTACTGTCTATACACACCATCCTATATAACTACTGTCTATACTGTCTATACACACCGTCCTATATAACTACTGTCTATACTGTCTATACACACCATCCTATATAACTACTGTCTATACTGTCTATACACACCGTCCTATATAACTACTGTCTATACACACCATCCTATATAACTACTGTCTATACTCACCATCCTATATAACTACTGTCTATACACACCATCCTATATAACTACTGTCTATACTCACCATCCTATATAACTACTGTCTATACACACCGTCCTATATAACTACTGTCTATACACACCATCCTATATAACTACTGTCTATACACACCATCCTATATAACTACTGTCTATACTGTCTATACACACCATCCTATATAACTACTGTCTATACACACCATCCTATATAACTACTGTCTATACACACCATCCTATATAACTACTGTCTATACTGTCTATACACACCATCCTATATAACTACTGTCTATACTCACCATCCTATATAACTACTGTCTATACACACCGTCCTATATAACTACTGTCTATACACACCATCCTATATAACTACTGTCTATACACACCATCCTATATAACTACTGTCTATACTGTCTATACACACCATCCTATATAACTACTGTCTATACTGTCTATACACACCATCCTATATAACTACTGTCTATACACACCATCCTATATAACTACTGTCTATACTGTCTATACACACCATCCTATATAACTACTGTCTATACTGTCTATACACACCATCCTATATAACTACTGTCTATACTGTCTATACACACCATCCTATATAACTACTGTCTATACACACCATCCTATATAACTACTGTCTATACACACCATCCTATATAACTACTGGCTATACTGTAAATACACACCATCCTATATAACTACTGTCTATACACACCACCCTATATAACTACTGTCTATACTGTCTATACACACCATCCTATTAGAGGTGACTCCATCCCTCTATACCAGTAGAGGTGACTCCATCCCTCTATACCAGTAGAGGTGACTCCATCCCTCTATACCAGTAGAGGGGACTCCATCCCTCTAGACCAGTAGAGGGGACTCCATCCCTCTATACCAGTGACAGTAGAGGTGACTCCATCCCTCTATACCAGTAGAGGTGACTCCATCCCTCTATACCAGTAGAGGTGACTCCATCCCTCTATACCAGTAGAGGGGACTCCATCCCTCTATACCAGTAGAGGGGACTCCATCCCTCTATACCAGTAGAGGGGATTCCATCCCTCTATACCAGTGACAGTAGAGGTGACTCCATCCCTCTATACCAGTGACAGTAGAGGTGACTCCATCCCTCTATACCAGTAGAGGTGACTCCATCCCTCTATACCAGTAGAGGTGACTCCATCCCTCTATACCAGTAGAGGTGACTCCATCCCTCTATACCAGTAGAGGTGACTCCATCCCTCTATACCAGTAGAGGGGACTCCATCCCTCTATACCAGTAGAGGTGACTTCATCCCTCTATACCAGTTACAGTAGAGGGGACTCCATCCCTCTATACCAGTAGAGGGGACTCCATCCCTCTATACCAGTAGAGGGGACTCCATCCCTCTATACCAGTAGAGGGGACTCCATCCCTCTATACCAGTAGAGGGGACTCCATCCCTCTATACCTTTTACAGTAGAGGGGACTCCATCCCTCTGTACCAGTGACAGTAGAGGTGGTCATTAAGTGTTTTACAGTACAGTGGTTACCAGGCTGCTCCATCCCTCTAGGGAGGTCTGTCAGATAGTATTAGAGGAGGAGAGGACTGAAGGACTGTCTCCTCTCACCATCCCTCTAAGGAGGTCTGTCAGATAGTATTAGAGGAGGAGAGGACTGAAGGACTGTCTCCTCTCACCATCCCTCTAAGGAGGTCTGTCAGATAGTATTAGATGAGGAGAGGACTGAAGGACTGTCTCCTCTCACCATCCCTCTCTCTCTTATTCTCTCCCTGTCTCAGTCCTCTCCCTCTCCTCATCTCTCTCTCTCTCCTACCGACTGTAGTGATCTGTAAACACGGCTAATGTCTTCAGCAGCCTTTACGTCTATAATAAAGGCATGACATGGTAAGGAGGAACAGCCTTTACGTCTATAATAAAGGCATGACATGGTAAGGAGGAGGAACAGCCTTTACGTCTATAATAAAGACATGACATGGTAAGGAGGAGGAACAGCCTTTACGTCTATAATAAAGGCATGACATGGTAAGGAGGAGGAACAGCCTTTACGTCTATAATAAAGGCATGACATGGTAAGGAGGAGGAACAGCCTTTACCTCTATAATAAAGACATGACATGGTAAGGAGGAGGAACAGCCTTTACGTCTATAATAAAGGCATGACGTGGTAAGGAGGAGGAACAGCCTTTACGTCTATAATAAAGGCATGACATGGTAAGGAGGAGGAACAGCCTTTACGTCTATAATAAAGGCATGACATGGTAAGGAGGAGGAACAGCCTTTACGTCTATAATAAAGGCATGGCATGGTAAGGAGGAGGAACAGCCTTTACGTCTATAATAAAGACATGACATGGTAAGGAGGAGGAACAGCCTTTACGTCTATAATAAAGGCATGACATGGTAAGGAGGGGGAACAGCCTTTACGTCTATAATAAAGGCATGACATGGTAAGGAGGAGGAACAGCCTTTACGTCTATAATAAAGGCATGACATGGTAAGGAGGAGGAACAGCCTTTACGTCTATAATAAAGGCATGGCATGGTAAGGAGGAGGAACAGCCTTTACGTCTATAATAAAGACATGACATGGTAAGGAGGAGGAACAGCCTTTACGTCTATAATAAAGGCATGACATGGTAAGGAGGAGGAACAGCCTTTAGGTCTATAATAAAGGCATGACATGGTAAGGAGGAGGAACAGCCTTTAGGTCTATAATAAAGGCATGACGTGGTAAGGAGGAGGAACAGCCTTTACGTCTATAATAAAGGCATGACATGGTAAGGAGGAACTGCCTTTATGTCTATAATAAAGGCATGACATGGTAAGGAGGAGGAACAGCCTTTACGTCTATAATAAAGGCATGACATGGTAAGGAGGAGGAACAGCCTTTACGTCTATAATAAAGGCATGACATGGTAAGGAGGAGGAACAGCCTTTTGGTCTATAAGGAGGAACAGCCTTTACGTCTATAATAAAGACATGACATGGTAAGGAGGAGGAACAGCCTTTACCTCTATAATAAAGGCATGACATGGTAAGGAGGAGGAACAGCCTTTTGGTCTATAAGGAGGAACAGCCTTTACGTCTATAATAAAGGCATGACATGGTAAGGAGGAGGAACAGCCTTTACCTCTATAATAAAGACATGACATGGTAAGGAGGAGGAACAGCCTTTTGGTCTATAAGGAGGAACAGCCTTTACGTCTATAATAAAGGCATGACATGGTAAGGAGGAGGAACAGCCTTTACATCTATAATAAAGGCATGACATGGTAAGGAGGAGGAACAGCCTTTACGTCTATAATAAAGGCATGACATGGTAAGGAGGAGGAACAGCCTTTTGGTCTATAAGGAGGAACAGCCTTTACGTCTATAATAAAGGCATGACGTGGTAAGGAGGAGGAACAGCCTTTACGTCTATAATAAAGGCATGACATGGTAAGGAGGAGGAACAGCCTTTACGTCTATAATAAAGGCATGACGTGGTAAGGAGGAGGAACAGCCTTTACGTCTATAATAAAGGCATGACATGGTAAGGAGGAGGAACAGCCTTTACGTCTATAATAAAGGCATGACATGGTAAGGAGGAACAGCCTTTACGTCTATAATAAAGACATGACATGGTAAGGAGGAGGAACAGCCTTTACGTCTATAATAAAGGCATGACATGGTAAGGAGGAGGAACAGCCTTTACGTCTATAATAAAGGCATGACATGGTAAGGAGGAGGAACAGCCTTTACGTCTATAATAAAGGCATGACATGGTAAGGAGGAGGAACAGCCTTTACGTCTATAATAAAGGCATGACATGGTAAGGAGGAACAGCCTTTACCTCTATAATAAAGGCATGACATGGTAAGGAGGAGGAACAGCCTTTACGTCTATAATAAAGGCATGACATGGTAAGGATCAGCCTTTACGTCTATAATAAAGGCATGACATGGTAAGGAGGAGGAACAGCCTTTACGTCTATAATAAAGGCATGACATGGTAAGGAGGAGGAACAGCCTTTACGTCTATAATAAAGGCATGACATGGTAAGGAGGAGGAACAGCCTTTACGTCTATAATAAAGGCATGACATGGTAAGGAGGAGGAACAGCCTTTACGTCTATAATAAAGGCATGACATGGTAAGGAGGAGGAACAGTGTTCTCTTCCAACAGCTGGTGAAAAAGCCACACATTATTCTCTCTTATTCAACCAAAATTATCTCTCTTGGAGACCACTGGTGTTGCCATGGCAGCTGAGTGCCGGAAATGAGTAACGTAATTTCCAGGTAACCTGGTCTTCGACGCAGACTATTTATAAAGGTAATGGTTTTAGGACACATAACGACGACAACAACAAGCCGTTTTCAGAGGTCAGAAAATGAGTGAAACAGTCTGACAACAGAGCCACTAGATGAAATGAGTGAAACAGTCAGACAACAGAGCCACTAGATGAAATGAGTGAAACAGTCAGACAACAGAGCCACTAGATGAAATGAGTGAAACAGTCAGACAACAGAGCCACTAGATGAAATGAGTGAAACAGTCAGACAACAGAGCCACTAGATGAAATGAGTGAAACAGTCTGACAACAGAGCCACTAGATGAAATGAGTGAAACAGTCTGACAACAGAGCCACTAGATGAAATGAGTGAAACAGTCTGACAACAGAGCCACTAGATGAAATGAGTGAAACAGTCTGACAACAGAGCCACTAGAAGAGTGAAACAGTCAGACAACAGAGCCACTAGATGAAATGAGTGAAACAGTCTGACAACAGAGCCACTAGATGAAATGAGTGAAACAGTCTGACAACAGAGCCACTAGAAGAGTGAAACAGTCAGACAACAGAGCCACTAGATGAAATGAGTGAAACAGTCTGACAACAGAGCCACTAGATGAAATGAGTGAAACAGTCAGACAACAGAGCCACTAGATGAAATGAGTGAAACAGTCAGACAACAGAGCCACTAGATGAAATGAGTGAAACAGTCTGACAACAGAGCCACTAGATGAAATGAGTGAAACAGTCTGACAACAGAGCCACTAGATGAAATGAGTGAAACAGTCTGACAACAGAGCCACTAGATGAAATGAGTGAAACAGTCTGACAACAGAGCCACTAGAAGAGTGAAACAGTCAGACAACAGAGCCACTAGATGAAATGAGTGAAACAGTCTGACAACAGAGCCACTAGATGAAATGAGTGAAACAGTCTGACAACAGAGCCACTAGAAGAGTGAAACAGTCAGACAACAGAGCCACTAGATGAAATGAGTGAAACAGTCTGACAACAGAGCCACTAGATGAAATGAGTGAAACAGTCAGACAACAGAGCCACTAGATGAAATGAGTGAAACTGTCTGACAACAGAGCCACTAGAAGAGTGAAACAGTCAGACAACAGAGCCACTAGATGAAATTAGTGAAACAGTCTGACAACAGAGCCACTAGATGAAATGAGTGAAACAGTCTGACAACAGAGCCACTAGATGAAATGAGCGAAACAGTCTGACAACAGAGCCACTAGATGAAATGAGTGAAACAGCCTGACAACAGAGCCACTAGATGAAATGAGTGAAACAGTCTGACAACAGAGCCACTAGATGAAATGAGTGAAACAGCCTGACAACAGAGCCACTAGATGAAATGAGTGAAACAGTCTGACAACAGAGCCACTAGATGAAATGAGTGAAACAGTCTGACAACAGAGCCACTAGATGAAATGAGTGAAACAGTCTGACAACAGAGCCACTAGATGAAATGAGTGAAACAGTCTGACAACAGAGCCACTAGATGAAATGAGTGAAACAGTCAGACAACAGAGCCACTAGATGAAATGAGTGAAACAGTCAGACAACAGAGCCACTAGATGAAATGAGTGAAACAGTCTGACAACAGAGCCACTAGATGAGAGGTCTGAAGATGACGGTCTTAATTAATAGTCGTTGGATCAGGAGGACCTGAGTGGAACCATGATCAATACCCCAGCGTGAAGCAGGACAATCACGTCAACAACTAGAGGGAAGGGAGACACTGGGAATGCATCCCAAATGGCACCCTATGCCCTAAATAGTGCACTACTTTTGACCAGAGCCCTATATAGTGCACTACTTTAGACCAGAGCCCTATATAGTACACTACCTTAGATCAGAGCCCTATATAGTACACTACCTTAGACCAGAGCCCTATAGAGTGCACTACTTTAGACCAGAGCCCTATATAGTACACTACCTTAGACCAGAGCCCTATATAGGGAACAAGGAGCCATTTGGGACATAGAGTGTGTCAATAAACGTTCAAGGAAACTAGGTATTGGTAGTGACATCACGACAAACACAACCGCCGAACCAAATAAGACAGTTAGGATTGAAGACATGGGGGGGTTTTTTTACACAAAGCCACTCAATCATCCACTCTAAGAAAACTAGACAGAAGAAATAACTGACTGAAGTTAATCAGGCTACCAAATGACAACCGGCAAGTGGCCCTCTTCAGTCTGTAAACTACAGAAAGGTCATTTCAGAGTGCGCACACATATGCAGCATTTTCTGTGAATGCGTCTCTGCCAACGCAGGTACATTGCCTTTAAATGTCAATGGAGGTTGAGGGCTGAACTTCCACGATACGGACTGAATAGAGCTCAAGGTCTCTGTTACCAACGTTTTAATGGGATACAATTACAGGTCCACATCCTATGAGGAAGAAAACAACAAACAAGAAGACAATCAACAAGTAGCTGCTCTTCCAGGCTCTCCTTTAGTCTGCATCTATACTACAGTGCCTTGCGAAAGTATTCGGCCCCCTTGAACTTTGCAACCTTTTGCCACATTTCAGGCTTCAAACATAAAGATATAAAACTGTATTTTTTTGTGAAGAATCAACAACAAGTGGGACACAACCATGAAGTGGAACGACATTTATTGGATATTTCAAACTTTTTTAACAAATCAAAAACTTAAAAATTGGGCGTGCAAAATTATTCAGCCCCTTTACTTTCAGTGCAGCAAACTCTCTCCAGAAGTTCAGTGAGGATCTCTGAATGATCCAATGTTGACCTAAATGACTAATGATGATAAATACAATCCACCTGTGTGTAATCAAGTCTCCGTATAAATGGACCTGCACTGTGATAGTCTCAGAGGTCCGTTAAAAGCGCAGAGAGCATCATGAAGAACAAGGAACACACCAGGCAGGTCCGAGATACTATTGTGAAGAAGTTTAAAGCCGGATTTGGATACAAAAATATTTCCCAAGCTTTAAACATCCCAAGGAGCACTGTGCAAGCGATAATATTGAAATGGAAGGAGTATCAGACCACTGCAAATCTACCAAGACCTGGCCGTCCCTCTAAACTTTCAGCTCATACAAGGAGAAGACTGATCAGAGATGCAGCCAAGAGGCCCATGATCACTCTGGATGAACTGCAGAGATCCACAGCTGAGGTGGGAGACTCTGTCCATAGGACAACAATCAGTCGTATATTGCACAAATCTGGTCTTTATGGAAGAGTGGCAAGAAGAAAGCCATTTCTTAAAGATATCCATAAAAAGTGTAGTTTAAAGTTTGCCACAAGCCACCTGGGAGACACACCAAACATGTGGAAGAAGGTGCTCTGGTCAGATTAAACCAAAATTGAACTTTTTGGCAACAATGCAAAACGTTATGTTTGGCGTAAAAGCAACACAGCTGAACACACCATCCCCACTGTCAAACATGGTGGTGGCAGCATCATGGTTTGGGCCTGCTTTTCTTCAGCAGGGACAGGGAAGATGGTTAAAATTGATGGGAAGATGGATGGAGCCAAATACAGGACCATTCTGGAAGAAAACCTGATGGAGTCTGAAAAAGACCTGAGACTGGGACGGAGATTTGTCTTCCAACAAGACAATGATCCAAAACATAAAGCAAAATCTACAATGGAATGGTTCAAAAATAAACATATCCAGGTGTTAGAATGGCCAAGTCAAAGTCCAGACCTGAATCCAATCGAGAATCTGTGGAAAGAACTGAAAACTGTTGTTCACAAATGCTCTCCATCCAACCTCACTGAGCTCGAGCTGTTTTGCAAGGAGGAATGGGAAAAAATGTCAGTCTCTCGATGTGCAAAACTGATAGAGACATACCCCAAGCGACTTACAGCTGTAATCGCAGCAAAAGGTGGCGCTACAAAGTATTAACTTAAGGGGGCTGAATAATTTTGCACGCCCAATTTTTCAGTTTTTGATTTGTTAAAAAAGTTTGAAATATCCAATAAATGTCGTTCCACTTCATGATTGTGTCCCACTTGTTGTTGATTCTTCACAAAAAAATAAAGTTTTATATCTTTAAGTTTGAAGCCTGAAATGTGGCAAAAGGTCGCAAAGTTCAAGGGGGCCGAAGACTTTCGCAAGGCACTGTACCTCATTATAATAGTCTGTATCTATACTACCTTATTATATTAGTCTTTATCTATACTACCTCATTATAATAATCTGTATCTATACTACTTTATTATAATAGTCTGTATCTATACTACCTCATTATAATAGTCTGCTGTATCTATACTACCTCATTATAGTAGTCTGTATATATACTACCTTATTATAGTAGTCTGTATCTATACTACCTCATTATAATAGTCTGCATCTATACTACCTTATTATAATAGTCTGTATATATACTACCTTATTATAATAGTCTGTATATATACTACCTCATTATAATAGTCTGTATCTATACTACCTTATTATAATAGTCTGTATCTATACTACCTTATTATAATAGCCTGTATCTATACTACCTTATTATAATAGTCTGTATCTATACTACCTTATTATAATAGTCTGTATCTATACTACCTTATAATATTAGTCTGCTGTATCTATACTACCTTATTATAATAGGCTGTATCTATACTACCATATTATAATAGTCTGTATCTATACTACCTCATTATAATAGTCTGTATCTATACTACCTTATTATATTAGTCTGCTGTATCTATACTACCATATTATAATAATCTGTATCTATACTACCTCATTATAATAGTCTGCTGTATCTATACTACCTCATTATAATAGTCTGCTGTATCTATACTACCTCATTATAGTAGTCTGTATATATACTACCTTATTATAATAGTCTGTATCTATACTACCTCATTATAATAGTCTGTATCTATACTACCTTATTATAATAGTCTGTATCTATACTACCTCATTATAATAGTCTTCTGTATCTATACTACCTCATTATAATAGTCTGTATCTACACTACCTTATTATTATAGTCTGTATCTATACTACCTCATTATAATAGTCTATCTATACTACCTCATTATAATAGTCTGTATCTATACTACCTCATTATAATAGTCTGCTGTATCTATACTACCTCATTATAATAGTCTGTATCTATACTACCATATTATAATAGTCTGTATCTATACTACCTCATTATAATAGTCTGTGTCTATACTACCTTATTATAATAGTCTGTATCTATACTACCTCATTATAATAGTCTGTAAATATACTACCTTATTATAATAGTCTGTATCTATACTACCTCATTATAATAGTCTGTATCTATACTACCTCATTATAATAGTCTGTATCTATACTACCTTATTATAATAGTCTGTATCTATACTACCTTATTATAATAGTCTGTATCTATACTACCTCATTATAATAGACTGCTGTATCTATACTACCTTATTATAATAGTCTGTATCTATACTACCTCATTATAATAGTCTGCTGTATGTATACTACCTTATTATAATAGTCTGTATCTATACTACCTTATTATAATAGTCTGTATATATACTACCTTATTATAATAGTCTGTATATATACTACCTCATTATAATAGTCTGCTGTATCTATACTACCTCGTTATAATAGTCTGCATCTGTACTACCGTATTATATTAGTCTGCTGTATCTATACTACCTTATTATAATAGTCTGTATCTATACTACCTCATTATAATAGTCTTCTGTATCCATACTACCTCATTATAATTGTATGTATCTATACTACCTCATTATAATAGTCTGTATCTATACTACCTTATTATAATAGTCTGCTGTATCTATACTACCTCATTATAATAGTCTGTATCTATACTACCTCATTATAATAGTCTGTGTATATACTACCTCATTATAATAGTCTGTATATATACTACCTTATTATTATAGTCTATCTATACTACCTTATTATAATAGTCTGTATATATTCTACCTCATTATAATAGTCTGTATATATACTACCTCATTATAATAGTCTGTATATATACTACCTCATTATAATAGTCTGTATATATACTACCTCATTATAATAGTCTGTATATATACTACCTTATTATGATAGTCTGTATATATACTACCCTATTATAATAGTCTGTATATATACTACCTCATTATAATAGTCTGTATCTATACTACCTCATTATAATAGTCTGTATATATACTACCTCATTATAATAGTCTGTATCTATACTACCTCATTATAATAGTCTGAAAATATACTACCTCATTATAATAGTCTGTATATATACTACCTTATTATAATAGTCTGTATATATACTACCTTATTATAATAGTCTGTATATATACTACCTCATTATAGTCTGTATCTATACTACCTCATTATAATAGTCTGTATCTATACTACCTCATTATAATAGTCTGTATAGTCTGTATATATACTACCTTATTATAATAGTCTGTATATACACTACCTTATTATAATAGTCTGTATATATACTACCTCATTATAATAGTCTGTATCTATACTACCTCATTATAATAGTCTGTATCTATACTACCTCATTATAATAGTCTGTATCTATACTACCTTATTATAATAGTCTGTATATATTCTACCTTATTATAATAGTCTGCTGTATCTATACTACCTCATTATAATAGTCTGCATCTATACTACCTTATTATATTAGTCTGCTGTATCTATACTACCTTATTATAATAGTCTGTATCTATACTACCTTATTATAATAGTCTTCTGTATCTATACTACCTCATTATAATTGTCTGTATCTATACTACCTCATTATACTAGTCTGTATCTATTCTACCTTATTATAATAGTCTGCTGTATCTATACTACCTCATTATAATAGTCTGTATCTATACTACCTCATTATAATAGTCTGTGTATATACTACCTCATTATAATAGTCTGTATATATACTACCTTATTATTATAGTCTATCTATACTACCTTATTATAATAGTCTGTATATATACTACCTCATTATAATAGTCTGTATATATACTACCTCATTATAATAGTCTGTATCTATACTACCTTATTATAATAGTCTGTATATATACTACCTCATTATAATAGTCTGTATATATACTACCTTATTATGATAGTCTGTATATATACTACCTCATTATAATAGTCTGTATATATACTACCTTATTATAATAGTCTGTATATATACTACCTTATTATAATAGTCTGTATCTATACTACCTCATTATAATAGTCTGTATCTATACTACCTCATTATAATAGTCTGTATCTATACTACCTCATTATAATAGTCTGTATCTATACTACCTTATTATAATAGTCTGTATATATACTACCTCATTATAATAGTCTGTATATATACTACCTCATTATAATAGTCTGTATCTATACTACCTTATTATAATAGTCTGTATCTATACTACCTCATTATAATATTCTGTATATATACTTCCTCATTAAATACTATCTTATTGATATTCTGTTCCTCTTCAGTTTAACCACTGAACTGTACAGTTAAGACATGACAGTGTAACCATGCCGACCATTTCTTTCCTAGTTACAGTAGATGAATCCATGACTAGACTAGTTACAGTAGATTAATCCATGACTAGACTAGTTACAGTAGATTAATCCATGACTAGACTAGTTACAGTAGATTAATCCATGACTAGACTAGTTACAGTGTGTATATCCATCTACATGACTAGCAGAATGCTTGTAAGGTTTTAAAAGTCCAATCACTTTGGCCCCCTAATGATATCGTTGTCTTCAACATGCCCTTCATTTAGACCTTAGACTTAATGATTTTCACAAAAAAATATCTGGCTTTGAGAGATTAAAACGCTTCCATAGTCTGGAGAAGAAAATATTCTACTTGACAAAGCATCTCTGAGAGCACTGATAAACACATCAGTCTGAGAGCACTGATAAACGCATCTCTGAGAGCACTGATAAACGCATCAGTCTGTCGGGATGACAGAGCACTTCACAATACAGAATTCTACATTATTAATGGTGTTTTACAGGAAACACAAAACGTCGAAGACAACAATCTGGGTCTCGACGGACGCGGCTCTTATTGACAGGCGCTAATGTGGATAAAACGACGGGCAGAGAGGAATTAAACATCTAGAGAGGCTGCAGTGTCTCATCTCCCTGCTGCCACTGTGTTTGTTCAGAGTCTGTTTACATTTGAGTGATTTAGCAGACGCTCTTATCCAACTTCTAGTCGGTACATTCATCTCCAGATAGCTAGGTGAGACAACCACATATATCAGTCATAGTCGGTACATTCATCTCCAGATAGCTAGCTGGGACAACCACATATATCAGTCAAACTCTGTATATTCATCTCCAGATAGCTAGGTGAGACAACCACATATATCAGTCAAACTCTGTACATTCATCTCCAGATAGCTAGGTGAGACAACCACATATATCAGTCAAACTCTGTACATTCATCTCCAGATAGCTAGGTGAGACAACCACATATATCAGTCATAGTCGGTACATTCATCTCCAGATAGCTAGGTGAGACAACCACATATATCAGTCAAACTCTGTATATTCATCTCCAGATAGCTAGGTGAGACAACCACATATATCAGTCAAACTCTGTATATTCATCTCCAGATAGCTAGGTGAGACAACCACATATATCAGTCAAACTCTGTATATTCATCTCCAGATAGCTAGGTGAGACAACCACATATATCAGTCAAACTCTGTATATTCATCTCCAGATAGCTAGGTGAGACAACCACATATATCAGTCAAACTCTGTATATTCATCTCCAGATAGCTAGGTGAGACAACCACATATATCAGTCAAACTCTGTATATTCATCTCCAGATAGCTAGGTGAGACAACCACATATATCAGTCAAACTCTGTATATTCATCTCCAGATAGCTAGCTGGGACAACCACATATATCAGTCAAACTCTGTATATTCATCTCCAGATAGCTAGGTGAGACAACCACATATATCAGTCAAACTCTGTACGTTCATCTCCAGATAGCTAGGTGAGACAACCACATATATCAGTCAAACTCTGTATATTCATCTCCAGATAGCTAGGTGAGACAACCACATATATCAGTCATAGTCAGTACATTCATCTCCAGATAGCTAGGTGAGACAACCACATATATCAGTCAAACTCTGTACGTTCATCTCCAGATAGCTAGGTGAGACAACCACATATATCAGTCAAACTCTGTATATTCATCTCCAGATAGCTAGGTGAGACAACCACATATATCAGTCAAACTCTGTACGTTCATCTCCAGATAGCTAGGTGAGACAACCACATATATCAGTCAAACTCTGTATATTCATCTCCAGATAGCTAGGTGAGACAACCACATATATCAGTCATAGTCAGTACATTCATCTCCAGATAGCTAGGTGAGACAACCACATATATCAGTCAAACTCTGTATATTCATCTCCAGATAGCTAGCTGGGACAACCACATTTCTCAGTCATAGTCAGTACATTCATCTCCAGATAGCTAGCTGGGAAAATCACATATCTCAGTCATAGTCAGTACATTCATCTCCAGATATCTAGGTGGACCAGTCATAGTCAGTATATTCATCTCCAGATATCTAGGTGGACCAGTCATAGTCAGTATATTCATCTCCAGATAGCTAGGTGGACCAGTCATAGTCAGTACATTCATCTTCAGATAGCTAGGTGGACCAGTCATAGTCAGTACATTCATCTCCAGATATCTAGGTGGACCAGTCATAGTCAGGACATTCATCTCCAGATAGCTAGGTGGACCAGTCATAGTCAGTACATTCATCTCCAGATAGCTAGGTGGACCAGTCATAGTCAGTACATTCATCTCCAGATAGCTAGGTGGACCAGTCATAGTCAGTATATTCATCTCCAGATAGCTTGGTGGACCAGTCATAGTCAGTACATTCATCTCCAGATATCTAGGTGGACCAGTCATAGTCAGTGCATTCATCTCCAGATATCTAGGTGGACCAGTCATAGTCAGTGCATTCATCTCCAGATATCTAGGTGGACCAGTCATAGTCAGTGCATGTTTCCTCAATAAAGTAGCAAAAAGAGGTAACCACCAGGCCCCCTGAGAACCAGCAACAAACTGTCCTGTTTTACTGCCAGTATGAATCGCCTGTGAAACGTCACTCTACCCACTGCCTATTATTACAGTAGATGAAACAGGCCAGGTTCAATCAGACGTATTATTACAGTAGATGAAACAGGCCAGGTTCAATCAGACGTATTATTACAGTAGAGGAAACAGGCCAGGTTCAATCAGACTTATTATTACAGTAGAGGAAACAGGCCAGGTTCAATCAGACTTATTATTACAGTAGAGGAAACAGGCCAGGTTCAATCAGACGTATTATTACAGTAGAGGAAACAGGCCAGGTTCAATCAGACTTATTATTACAGTAGAGGAAACAGGCCAGGTTCAATCAGACTTATTATTACAGTAGAGGAAACAGGCCAGGTTCAATCAGACTTACTATTACAGTAGAGGAAACAGGCCAGGTTAAATCAGACTTATTACAGTAGAGGAAACAGGCCAGGTTCAATCAGACTTATTATTACAGTAGAGGAAAAAGGCCAGGTTCAATCAGACTTACTATTACAGTAGAGGAAACAGGCCAGGTTCAATCAGATGTATTACTACAGTAGAGGAAACAGGCCAGGTTAAATCAGACTTATTATTACAGTAGAGGAAACAGGCCAGGTTAAATCAGACTTATTATTACAGTAGAGGAAACAGGCCAGGTTCAATCAGACGTATTATTACAGTAGAGGAAACAGGCCAGATATTGACTTCATCACTTCTTGTATTTGTGGGAGGGATTGGCATTTTGAAAGCACAGAGCTGTCTGTTTAAACGACTAGCACACAGCTCAGACACCCATACATACCCTACAAGACATGCCACCAGAGGTCCCTTCACAGTCCCCAAGTCCAGAACAGACTATGGGAGGTGCACAGTACTACATAGAGCCATGACTACATGGAACTCTATTCCATATCAGGTAACTGATGCAAGCAGTATAGGGAGGAGACTTGGCAGTGTGTTGACAGGACAACAACCTCTCCCTCAATGTGAGCAAGACAAAGGAGCTGATTGTGGACTACAGGAAAAGGAGGACCGAGCACGCCCCCATTAACATCGACAGGACTGTAGTGGAGCGGGTCGAGAGTTTCAAGTTCCTTGGTGTCCACATCAACAAACTATCATGGTCCAAACACACCAAGACACTCGTGAAGAGGGCACGACAAAACCTTTTCCCCCTCAGGAGACTGAAAGGATTTGGCATGGGTCTCCAGATCCTCAAAAGGTTCTACAGCTGCACCATCGAGAGCATCCTGACCAGTTGCATCACCGCCTGGTATGGCAACTGCTCAGCATCTGACCGTAAGGTGCTACAGAAGGTGGTGCGTACGGCCCAGTACATCACTGGTGCCAAGCATCCTGACATCCAGGACCTCTACACCAGGCGGTGTCAGAAGAAAGCCCATAAAGTTGTCAGACTCCAGTCACCCAAGTTCTGGACTGTTTTCTCTGCTACCGCACTGCAAGCGGTACCGGAGCACCAAGTCTAGGAACAAAAGGTTCCTCAGCAGCTTCTACCCCCAAGCCATAAGACTGCTGAACAATTCATAAAATGGCCACCGGACTATTTACACTGACCCCCCTGTCCCTTTTGTACACTGCTGCTACTCTCTGTGTATTATCTATGTATGGTCAGACTTAGTCACTTCACCCCATCCCAGATTACCTCAACTAACCTGTACTACTGTTTATTATCTATAGTCACTTCACCCCATCCCAAATTACCTCAACTAACCTGTACTACTGTATATTATCTATAGTCACTTCACCCCATCCCAGATTACCTCAACTAACCTGTACTACTGTTTATTATCTATAGTCACTTCATCCCCACCTACATGTACAGATTACCTCAACTAACCTGTACTACTGTATATTATCTATAGTCACTTCACCCCCACCTACATGTACAGATTACCTCAACTAACCTGTACTACTGTTTATTATCTATAGTCACTTCACCCCATCCCAGATTACCTCAACTAACCTGTACTACTGTTTATTATCTATAGTCACTTCACCCCATCCCAGATTACCTCAACTAACCTGTACTACTGTTTATTATCTATAGTCACTTCACCCCATCCCAGATTACCTCAACTAACCTGTACCACTGTTTATTATCTATAGTCACTTCACCCCATCCCAGATTACCTCAACTAACCTGTACTACTGTGTATTATCTATAGTCACTTCACCCCCACCTACATGTACAGATTACCTCAACTAACCTGTACTACTGTTTATTATCTATAGTCACTTCACCCCATCCCAAATTACCTCAACTAACCTGTACTACTGTTTATTATCTATAGTCACTTCACCCCATCCCAAATTACCTCAACTAACCTGTACTACTGTTTATTATCTATAGTCACTTCACCCCATCCCAAATTACCTCAACTAACCTGTACTACTGTTTATTATCTATAGTCACTTCACCCCATCCCAAATTACCTCAACTAACCTGTACTACTGTTTATTATCTATAGTCACTTCACCCCATCCCAGATTACCTCAACTAACCTGTACTACTGTTTATTATCTATAGTCACTTCACCCCATCCCAGATTACCTCAACTAACCTGTACTACTGTTTATTATCTATAGTCACTTCACCCCATCCCAGATTACCTCAACTAACCTGTACTACTGTTTATTATCTATAGTCACTTCACCCCATCCCAGATTACCTCAAATAACCTGTACTACTGTTTATTATCTATAGTCACTTCACCCCATCCCAAATTACCTCAACTAACCTGTACTACTGTTTATTATCTATAGTCACTTCACCCCATCCCAGATTACCTCAACTAACCTGTACTACTGTTTATTATCTATAGTCACTTCACCCCATCCCAAATTACCTCAACTAACCTGTACTACTGTATATTATCTAAAGTCACTTCACCCCATCCCAGATTACCTCAACTAACCTGTACTACTGTGTATTATCTATAGTCACTTCACCCCATCCCAGATTACCTCAACTAACCTGTACTACTGTTTATTATCTATAGTCACTTCACCCCATCCCAAATTACCTCAACTAACCTGTACTACTGTTTATTATCTATAGTCACTTCACCCCATCCCAGATTACCTCAACTAACCTGTACTACTGTTTATTATCTATAGTCACTTCACCCCATCCCAGATTACCTCAACTAACCTGTACTACTGTTTATTATCTATAGTCACTTCACCCCATCCCAAATTACCTCAACTAACCTGTACTACTGTTTATTATCTATAGTCACTTCACCCCATCCCAGATTACCTCAACTAACCTGTACTACTGTTTATTATCTATAGTCACTTCACCCCATCCCAGATTACCTCAACTAACCTGTACTACTGTTTATTATCTATAGTCACTTCACCCCATCCCAAATTACCTCAACTAACCTGTACTACTGTTTATTATCTATAGTCACTTCACCCCATCCCAAATTACCTCAACTAACCTGTACTACTGTTTATTATCTATAGTCACTTCACCCCATCCCAGATTACCTCAACTAACCTGTACTACTGTTTATTATCTATAGTCACTTCACCCCATCCCAGATTACCTCAACTAACCTGTACTACTGTATATTATCTATAGTCACTTCATCCCATCCCAAATTACCTCAACTAACCTGTACTACTGTTTATTATCTATAGTCACTTCACCCCATCCCAGATTACCTCAACTAACCTGTACTACTGTTTATTATCTATAGTCACTTCACCCCATCCCAAATTACCTCAACTAACCTGTACTACTGTTTATTATCTATAGTCACTTCACCCCATCCCAAATTACCTCAACTAACCTGTACTACTGTTTATTATCTATAGTCACTTCATCCCATCCCAGATTACCTCAACTAACCTGTACTACTGTTTATTATCTATAGTCACTTCACCCCATCCCAGATTACCTCAACTAACCTGTACTACTGTGTATTATCTATAGTCACTTCACCCCATCCCAGATTACCTCAACTAACCTGTACTACTGTTTATTATCTATAGTCACTTCACCCCATCCCAGATTACCTCAACTAACCTGTACTACTGTTTATTATCTATAGTCACTTCACCCCATCCCAGATTACCTCAACTAACCTGTACTACTGTTTATTATCTATAGTCACTTCACCCCATCCCAAATTACCTCAACTAACCTGTACTACTGTTTATTATCTATAGTCACTTCACCCCATCCCAGATTGCCTCCTGTATATAGCCTTGTTATTGTTCTTATTATTTTTTTTACTTTAGTTTATTTGGTCAATATTTTCTTAACTCTCTCCTCCTCTCCTCTCCTCTCTTCCTTTCCTCTGTTCCTCTCCTCTCCTCTGTTCCTTTCCTCTGTTCCTCTCCTCTCCTCTCCTCTGTTCCTCTCCTCTCCTAAGTTCCTCTCCTCTCCTCTGTTCCTCTCCTCTGTTCCTCTCCTCTCCTCTGTTCCTCTCCTCTCCTCTCTTCTGTTCCTCTCATCTCCCCCTCTCCTCTATTCCTACCCTCTCCTCTGTTCCTCTCCTCTGTTCCTCTCCTCTCCTCTGTTCCTCTCCCCTCCGATGTTCCTCTCCTCTCCTCTGTTCCTCTCCTCTCATCTATTCCTTTCTGTTCTCTTCTCTCTATTCCTCTCCACTCCGATGTTCCTCTCCCCTTCGATGTTCCTCACCTCTCTCTCCTCCCCCTGTCCCTCTCTGAGGTTGTAGCAGAGAGATGACTGGGATCAAGCTGTTCAGGGTAAATTGGTAATTCATCAACAAAGCGAACGGAGAACGTGCAGAATGATATGATTTCTCCAATGTGTTGTTAATTGATGATTTTTCAGTGTGCCTGTGAATCTAATTGAAAGGGGAGTCTGTGTGTGACTGTGAGGAACTTTCAGTTGTTCTGTCTCTGAGTGGGAGCAGCCAGCCTGCTCTCCAGGAGGTCTCAGGTGGTTTCTTCTCCCCGCACCCCGTCTCTCTCCCTCCACCCCCTACTCTCTCTCTCTCCCTCCACTCCCCGCACCCCGTCTCTCTAACCTCCACCCCCTACTCTCTCTCTCTCCCTCCACCCCCTACTCTCTCTCTCTCCCTCCACTCCCCGCACCCCGTCTCTCTCCCTCCACCCCCTACTCTCTCTCTCTCCCTCCACCCCCTACTCTCTCTCTCTCCCTCCACTCCCCGCACCCCGTCTCTCTCCCTCCACCCCCTACTCTCTCTCTCTCCCTCCTCCCATCGCACATCGTCTCTCTCCCTCCACCCCTCCTCTCTCTCTCTCCCTCCTCCCATCGCACCCCGTCTCTCTCCCTCCACCCCTCCTCTCTCTCTCTCCCTCCTCCCATCGCACCCCGTCTCTCTCCCTCCACCCCCTACTCTCTCTCTCTCCCTCCACCCCCTCCTCTCTCTCTCTCCCTCCACCCCCCGCACCCCGTCTCTCTCCCTCCACCCCCTCCTCTCTCTCTCTCCCTCCACCCCCCGCACCCCGTCTCTCTCCCTCCACCCCCTCCTCTCTCTCCCTCCACTCCCCGCACCCCATCTCTCTCCCTCCACCCCCTCCTCTCTCTCTCTCTCTCCACCCCCCGCACCCGGTCTCTCTCCCTCCACCCCCTCCCCTCTCTCTCTCCACCCCCCGCACCCCGTCTCTCTCCCTCCACCCGCTCCTCTCTCTCTCTCCCTTCACCCCCCGCACCCAGTCTCTCTCCCTCCACCCCCTCCTTTCTCTCTCTCCACTCCCCGCACCCCGTCTCTCTCCCTCCACCCCCTCCTCCCTCCAATCCCCGCACCCCGTCTCTCTCCCTCCACCCCCTCCTCTCTCTCTCTCTCTCCACCCCCCGCACCTGGTCTCTCTCCCTCCACCCCCTCCCCTCTCTCTCTCCACCCCCCGCACCCCGTCTCTCTCCCTCCACCCGCTCCTCTCTCTCTCTCCCTCCACCCCCGCACCCCGTCTCTCTCCCTCCACCCCCTCCTCTCTCTCTCTCCCTTCACCCCCGCACCCCGTCTCTCTCCCTCCACCCCCTCCTCTCTCTCTCTCCCTCCTCCCATCGCACCCCGTCTCTCTCCCTCCACCCCCTACTCTCTCTCTCTCCCTCCACCCCCCGCACCCAGTCTCTCTCCCTCCACCCCCCGCACCCTGTCTCTCTCCCTCCACCCCCTCCTCTCTCTCTCTCCCTCCACCCCCCGCACCCGGTCTCTCTCCCTCCACCCCCTCCCCTCTCTCTCTCCACCCCCCGCACCCCGTCTCTCTCCCTCCACCCGCTCCTCTCTCTCTCTCCCTCCACCCGCTCCTCTCTCTCTCTCCCTCCACCCCCTCCTTTCTCTCTCTCCACTCCCCGCACCCTGTCTCTCTCCCTGCACCCCCTCCTCCCTCCAATCCCCGCACCCCGTCTCTCTCCCTCCACCCCATCCTCTCTCTCTCTCTCTCTCTCTCCCCCCCATGGTTTCCTCTCCTCTCGTTATTCTGAAACCCTACCTCTTCAAAGAGTATCTGAAATAATCTCCCTCCCCTTTCGTGAACTAACACTTGACTCTTTACCTTTTACTAACTCTGACTTTGCTGATAGCTATTTTGAGTTTGAGTTCATTTATTCTTGCTCACAGATAAATAGGAAAATATGCATAATTTACATGACTAAAAATGTAACAAAAAAGCACTCCTGTAAAAACCACAGCACATAATAGGTGACATGAATACAACACTGAATACCTTAAACATCACAGGATGAGCGTTACTATACAGTCTGACAGCAGGTAGTTATTATACAGTCTGACAGCAGGTAGTTATTATACAGTCTGACAGCAGGTAGTTATTATACAGTCTGACAGCAGGTAGTTATTATACAGTCTGACAGCAGGTAGTTATTATACAGTCTGACAGCAGGTAGTTATTATACAGTCTGACAGCAGGTAGTTATTATACAGTCTGACAGCAGGTAGTTATTATACAGTCTGACAGCAGGTAGTTATTATACAGTCTGACAGCAGGTAGTTATTATACAGTCTGACAGCAGGTAGTTATTATACAGTCTGACAGCAGGTAGTTATTATACAGTCTGACAGCAGGTAGTTATTATACAGTCTGACAGCAGGTAGAGTTATTATACAGTCTGACAGCAGGTAGTTATTATACAGTCTGACAGCAGGTAGAGTTATTATACAGTCTGACAGCAGGTAGTTATTATACAGTCTGACAGCAGGTAGTTATTATACAGTCTGACAGCAGGTAGTTATTATACAGTCTGACAGCAGGGAGTTATTATACAGTCTGACAGCAGGTAGTTATTATACAGTCTGACAGCAGGTAGTTATTATACAGTCTGACAGCAGGTAGTTATTATACAGTCTGACAGCAGGTAGTTATTATACAGTCTGACAGCAGGTAGTTATTATACAGTCTGACAGCAGGTAGTTATTATACAGTCTGACAGCAGAGAGTTATTATACAGTCTGACAGCAGGTAGTTATTATACAGTCTGACAGCAGGTAGTTATTATACAGTCTGACAGCAGGTAGTTATTATACAGTCTGACAGCAGGTAGAGTTATTATACAGTCTGACAGCAGGTAGTTATTATAAAGTCTGACAGCAGGTAGTTATTATACAGTCTGACAGCAGGTAGTTATTATACAGTCTGACAGCAGGTAGTTATTATACAGTCTGACAGCAGGTAGTTATTATACAGTCTGACAGCAGGTAGTTATTATATAGTCTGACAGCAGGTAGTTATTATACAGTCTGACAGCAGGTAGTTATTATACAGTCTGACAGCAGGTAGTTATTATACAGTCTGACAGCAGGTAGTTATTATACAGTCTGACAGCAGGTAGTTATTATACAGTCTGACAGCAGGTAGTTATTATAGAGTCTGACAGCAGGTAGTTATTATACAGTCTGACAGCAAGTAGTTATTATACAGTCTGACAGCAGGTAGTTATTATACAGTCTGACAGCAGGTAGTTATTATACAGTCTGACAGCAGGTAGTTATTATACAGTCTGACAGCAGGTAGTTATTATACAGTCTGACAGCAGGTAGAGTTATTATACAGTCTGACAGCAGGTAGTTATTATACAGTCTGACAGCAGGTAGTTATTATACAGTCTGACAGCAGGTAGTTATTATACAGTCTGACAGCAGGTAGTTATTATACAGTCTGACAGCAGGTAGAGTTATTATACAGTCTGACCACAGGTAGTTATTATATAGTCTGACAGCAGGTAGTTATTATACAGTCTGACAGCAGGTAGTTATTATACAGTCTGACAGCAGGTAGTTATTATACAGTCTGACAGCAGGTAGTTATTATACAGTCTGACAGCAGGTAGTTATTATACAGTCTGACAGTAGGTAGTTATTATACAGTCTGACAGCAGGTAGTTATTATACAGTCTGACAGCAGGTAGTTATTATACAGTCTGACAGCAGGTAGAGTTATTGAACAGTCTGACAGCAGGTAGTTATTATACAGTCTGACAGCAGATAGTTATTATACAGTCTGACAGCAGGTAGTTATTATACAGTCTGACAGCAGGTAGTTATTATACAGTCTGACAGCAGGTAGTTATTATACAGTCTGACAGCAGGGAGTTATTATACAGTCTGACAGCAGGTAGTTATTATACAGTCTGACAGCAGGTAGTTATTATACAGTCTGACAGCAGGTAGTTATTATACAGTCTGACATCAGGTAGTTATTATACAGTCTGACAGCAGGTAGTTATTATACAGTCTGACAGCAGGTAGTTATTATACAGTCTGACAGCAGGTAGTTATTATACAGTCTGACAGCAGGTAGTTATTATACAGTCTGACAGCAGGTAGTTATTATACAGTCTGACAGCAGGTAGTTATTATACAGTCTGACAGCAGGTAGTTATTATACAGTCTGACAGCAGGTAGAGTTATTATACGTATTATTACAGTAGAGGAAACAGGCCAGGTTCAATCAGACGTATTATTACAGTAGAGGAAACAGGCCAGGTTCAATCAGACTTATTATTACAGTAGAGGAAACAGGCCAGGTTCAATCAGACTTATTATTACAGTAGAGAAAACAGGCCAGGTTCAATCAGACTTATTATTACAGTAGAGAAAACAGGCCAGGTTCAATCAGACTTATTATTACAGTAGAGGAAACAGGCCAGGTTAAATCAGACTTATTATCACAGTAGAGTAAACAGGCCAGGTTCAATCAGATGGACTGTGTGATACAGCAGGACTTCACCCCTCCTCACTAACCTTCAGCCCTCCTCACCCGTCCACCCTCCCCCGACCTCATTCATTTAACAGACGTGTGTGTGTGTCCATATGGGTTTAATCATGGCTGACGCCAGCTCAGTGAACAGAACAGCAGGTTAACAACCTGAACCTGCAGGAAAACACACCAAGGTCACAGAGCTCTGTACTCTCTATTCAAAACTCAAACATGCGTCCCAAATTGCTCCCTATACCCTACATAGTGCACTGCCTTTGACCAGGGATGTCCCAAATGGCTCCCTATACCCTACATAGTGCACTGCCTTTGACCAGTGACGTCCCAAATGGCTCCCTATACCCTACATAGTGCACTGCCTTTGACCAGGGATGTCCCAAACGGCTCCCTATTCACTACATAGTGCACTGCCTTTGACAAGTGCATGCATAAGCAATAGTGTGTAATTTAGGAGACAGACATGTTCCCAGCCCGTCTACCCACAGGCCTCAGGGGGGGCAGGGTAGCCTAGTGGTTAGAGGACTAGTAACAGGCCTCAGGGGGGGGGCAGGGTAGCCTAGTGGTTAGAGGACTAGTAACAGGCCTCAGGGGGGGGCAGGGTAGCCTAGTGGTTAGAGGACTAGTAACAGGCCTCAGGGAGGGCAGGGTAGCCTAGTGGTTAGAGGACTAGTAACAGGCCTCAGGGGGGGCAGGGTAGCCTAGTGGTTAGAGGACTAGTAACAGGCCTCAGGGAGGGCAGGGCAGCCTAGTGGTTAGAGGACTAGTAACAGGCCTCAGGGGGGGCAGGGTAGCCTAGTGGTTAGAGGACTAGTAACAGGCCTCAGGGGGGGCAGGGTAGCCTAGTGGTTAGAGGACTAGTAACAGGCCGCAGGGGGGGCAGGGTAGCCTAGTGGTTAGAGGACTAGTAACAGGCCTCAGGGGCGGCAGGGTAGCCTAGTGGTTAGAGGACTAGTAACAGGCCTCAGGGGGGACAGGGTAGCCTAGTGGTTAGAGGACTAGTAACAGGCCTCAGGGGGGGCAGGGTAGCCTAGTGGTTAGAGGACTAGTAACAGGCCTCAGGGGGGGCAGGGTAGCCTAGTGGTTAGAGGACTAGTAACAGGCCTCAGGGGGGGCAGGGTAGCCTAGTGGTTAGAGGACTAGTAACAGGCCTCAGGGGGGGTAGGGTAGCCTAGTGGTTAGAGGACTAGTAACAGGCCTCAGGGGGGGCATGGTAGCCTAGTGGTTAGAGGACTAGTAACAGGCCTCAGGGGGGGGCAGGGTAGCCTAGTGGTTACAGGACTAGTAACGGGCCACAGGGGGGGCAGGGCAGCCTAGTGGTTAGAGGACTAGTAACAGGCCTCAGGGGGGGCAGGGTAGCCTAGTGGTTAGAGGACTAGTAACAGGCCTCAGGGGGGGCAGGGTAGCCTAGTGGTTAGAGGACTAGTAACAGGCCTCAGGGAGGGCAGGGTAGCCTAGTGGTTAGAGGACTAGTAACAGGCCTCAGGGGGGGCAGGGTAGCCTAGTGGTTAGAGGACTAGTAACAGGCCTCAGGGAGGGCAGGGCAGCCTAGTGGTTAGAGGACTAGTAACAGGCCTCAGGGGGGGGCAGGGTAGCCTAGTGGTTAGAGGACTAGTAACAGGCCTCAGGGGGGGCAGGGTAGCCTAGTGGTTAGAGGACTAGTAACGGGCCTCAGGGGGGGCAGGGCAGCCTAGTGGTTAGAGGACTAGTAACAGGCCTCAGGGGGGGGCAGGGTAGCCTAGTGGTTAGAGGACTAGTAACAGGCCTCAGGGGGGGGCAGGGTAGCCTAGTGGTTAGAGGACTAGTAACAGGCCTCAGGGGGGGCAGTGTAGCCTAGTGGTTAGAGGACTAGTAACAGGCCTCAGGGGGGGCAGGGTAGCCTAGTGGTTAGAGGACTAGTAACAGGACTGAGATATCTAACAGAGAGACCAGCCATCCATCAGACTATTTATCATGCCAGGGATATCTGACTGGGATATCTGACCGGGATATCTGACTGGGATATCTAACAGAGAGACCAGCCATCCATCAGACTATTTATCATGCCAGGGATATCTGACTGGGATATCTGACCGGGATATCTGACTGGGATATCTGACCGGGCTATCTGACCGGGATATCTAACAGAGAGACCAGCCATCAGACTATTTATCATGCCAGGGATATCTGACTGGGATATCTGACCGGGATATCTGACTGGGATATCTGACTGGGATATCTGACTGGGATGTCTAACAGAGAGACCAGCCATCCATCAGACTATTTATCATGCCAGGGATATCTGACTGGCATATCTGACTGGCATATCTGACTGGGATATCTGACTGGGATATCTGACTGGGATATCTGACCGGGATATCTGACCGGGATATCTGACCGGGATATCTGACCGGGATATCTGACTGGGATATCTGACCGGGCTATCTGACTGGGATATCCGACCGGGCTATCTGACCGGGATATCTGACCGGGATATCTGACTGGGATATCTGACTGGGATATCTGACCGGGTCGGGATATCTGACCGGGATATCTGACCGGGATATCTGACTGGGATATCTGACCGGGCTATCTGACCGGGATATCTGACCGGGAAATCTGACCGGGATATCTGACCGGGACGGGATATCTGACCGGGATATCTGACCGGGAAATCTGACCGTGGTAGAAGTTTCCTTTCGTGCTGGGTAGGGTCAACATAGGATTTACTGAAGAAAATTATCAGAACAATTTTTGAACATTAACATACCTGAACCCTCTGTCATACCACTACATATCACTGTCATAGTAAAGATATACCATGACATTATGTCATAACACTACATATCACTGTCATAGTAAAGACATACCATGACATTATGTCATAACACTACATATCACTGTCATAGTAAAGATATACCATGACATTATGTCATAACACTACATATCACTGTCATAGTAAAGACATACCATGACATTATGTCATAACACTACATATCACTGTCATAGTAAAGACATACCATGACATTATGTCATAACACTACATATCACTGTCATAGTAAAGATATACCATGACATTATGTCATAACACTACATATCACTGTCATAGTAAAGACATACCATGACATTGTCATAACACTACATATGTCATAGTAAAGACATACCATGACATCAACAGTCATGACAGCATATGTCAACAGACTTAACACACGCATGACACAACCTGTTACATAGCAGCAGTTGGTTTGTCAAACAGCCTTAACACAGGCATGACACAACCTGTTACATAGCAGCAGTTGGTTTGTCAAACAGCCTTAACACAGGCATGACACAACCTGTTACATAGCAGCAGTTGGTTTGTCAAACAGCTGTTTAACACAGGCGTTTCTGTCGCTGCCGGAGGACTCAAAACAAACATTTCAGTGTTTACAACAATTTGTTTAACGGCCAGATTATAATCACTTTAAATGAAGCTGATCTCCCGTGGGCAGATTCTACGTGAAGACCGAGAGAATCTGCCAGGACTGAACGGGAGATCCGAGCAGCATTAAGTTCAGGGGGCTTTTCATCACCGGTTATTTGGACCTATCAGGATTGGGCGAAGGCGGTGCTTTAAACTGCCTTCGCCTCGAGTCCTTGGCCCGTGTACCAAAAATGGATCGTAAGGGAACGGGGGCTTTGGCTGAGAGTTTCATTTTTGCGAGGGCGGAGACTTTTTTTTACCGGAACTCTCAATTTCTATCCCGTATGAACACAGACGTTAATCACGCAGCTGACCAAATAACGCAAGATTATACTTCTGGATTAACGGAGATTAAAACGAAGCAGATAATGAGCTTTTTCCTCAAATCAAACATCAAAGAAACGTTGGGTGGCACGGCGGCCTTTTTCTCGCCAGGGCTGAGCTAATCTCCTCATTAGCATTATTAGCATGGCCATCCCACAACCAGCAATACACAATAGCATTATTAGCATGGCCAATCCACAACCAGCAAGACATTAGCATTATTAGCATTACCAATTCACTACCAGCAATACATTAGCATTATTAGCATAGCCAACCCACAACCAGGAAGACATTAGCATTATTAGCATGGCGCTGGAGAGGATGGCGTTTTACGTGCTCCCAACCAACTGTGCTGTTTTATTTGATTTTTAGCTGTTTGTAACTTATTTTGATCTGCTACGTTGATCCTCAACACTGGGGTCCTTCAGGGGTGTGTACTTAGTTCCCTCCTGTACTCCCTGTTCACCCACGACTGCGTGACCAAACATGACTCCAATTCCATCATTATGTTGGCTGATGACACAACAGTGTCAGTGATCACCGACAACGATGAGACAGCCTATAGGGAGGAGGGAGGAGACCTGGTGGTAGGGCCTGATCACCGACAACGATGAAGACAGCCTATAGGGAGGAGGTCAGAGACCTGGTGGTAGGGCCTGATCACCGACAACGATGAGACA